>NC_064631.1:74133194-74440563 GCF_023864275.1 Schistocerca cancellata
GGCGCCGGCTCCAAACCTCCAGCCCATAATTTAGAGGAACTATGTGACCTGTACGTAGGCATCTGGTGGTATATACCTCTGAAAACCAGTGAAGGACTTGTTGAATCCATGACACGCAAAATCGTGTTCAACAGGTGGACAAAGACCCTATTAAGGTGGTCCTAAACGTGTGAACTCCTAAGGGACCAAACTGCTGAGGTCATCGGTCCCTAGACGTTGTTGTTGTGGTCTTCAGTCCAGAGACTGGTTTGATGCAGCTCTCCATGCTACTCCATGCAAGCCTCTTCATCTCGAAATACCTACTGCAACCCACATCCTTCTGAATCTGCGTAGTGCTTTCATCTCGTGGTCTCCCTCTACGTTTTTTAGCCTCCACGCTTCCTCCCAATACTAAATTGGTGATCCCTTGATGCTTCAGAACATGTCCTACCAACCGATTCCTTCTTCTAGTCAGGTTGTTCCACAAATTCCTCTTCTCCCCAATTCTATTCAATACCTCCTCATTAGTTACGTGATCTACTCATCTAATCTTCAGCATTCTTATGTAGCACCACTCTCTCCTTGTCTAAACGGTTTCTCGCCCTTGTTTCACTTCCATACATGGCTACATTCCATACAATTACTTTCAGAACAGGTTTCCTGACGCTTAAATCTACACTCGATGTTAACAAATTTCTCTTCTTCAGAAACGCTTTCCTTGCCATCTGCAGTCTACATTTTATATCCTCTCTACTTCGGCCATCATCAGTTATTCTGCTCCCCAGATAGCAAATCTCATCTACTACTTTTAAGTGTCTCATTTCCTAATCTTATTCCCTCACCATCACCTTAGTTAATTCGACTACATTCCATTATCCTCGTTTTGCTTTTGTTGATGTTCATCTTTTCCGTTCAACTGCTCTTCCAGGTCCTTTGCTGTCTCGGACAGAAATACAATGTCATCGGCATACCTCAAAGTTTTTATTTCTTCTCCATGGATTTTAATTCATACTCAATTTTTTTTCTTTTGTTTTCTTTACTGGTTGCTTAGTATACAGGTTGTATAACATCAGGGATAGGTTACAAGACTTACTCCCTTCTCAGCTACTGCTTCCCTTTCATGTCCCATGTTCTTAGAACAGGTCCGGTTTCTGTACAAGTTGTAAGTAGCCTTTCGCTCCGTGTATTTTGCCCCTCGTAGCTTCAGAATTTCAAAGAGAGTACTCCAGTCAATATTGTCAAACCCTTCGTTTAATTTTACATATGATAGAAACGTAGATTTGCGTTTCCTTAATCTACCCCCGTGTTCCAACATTTCTATAGAATTCAAACTCCCATGAGGTCGGCTTCTACCACTTTTTCCATTCATCTGTAACGAATTCGTTCCAGTATTTTGCAGCCGTGACTTATGAAATTGATAGATCGGTAATTTGCGCTCCTGCTTTGTGATTGGAATTATTATTTTCTTGTAGGGAGCACACTGTGCGCATGTGGGAGCGATCTAAATGCTTGTAAAACACTAAACTGGCAGCCAAGATTACTTCGACGTGATGGAGACACTTAACATTTATAATGTCATCTCTCTTGGACGCCTGTGTGCTACTTACGACAAATTTGTAAGACCTGCGTGTTATAGGCAACTATTAATATCACCATTGGTTGCCTTGGTGTTGTAACCTGTATGTGCCCTAAGATCCGATGATGGCGGCTTTAATTTCGACGAAACCGGTAATCATGGAATAAAAAGAATTCCTGCGATCTTGGCTACCAGTTTATTGTTTTACTATTCTTCTTGAAGCCTGAGTGTATTTCACCTGTCTCATACATCTTGCTCACCAGCTGGTATAGTTTTGTCAGGGCTGGCTCTCCCAAACTATCAGTAGTTCTGATGGAATGTTGTCCACTCCTGGGGCCTTATTTCCACTTAGGTCTTTCAGTGTTCCCTGGACTACTTAAGGGTCTCCGGAAAGGCTCAAAATCATGAAAAGTTCAATTTTTACTTTTTTGCGTTTTCTGAATCTGCAGACTATTACCTTTTAATAGATATATAATTTATTCAATTCCGAAGACTACAACTATTTTTAAATTTTTTTTGAAATGTGTTCTACATGGGCGTGACCCACTGTGACGCTGTTAAACTGCCGTCAAATGGTGTTATTATTAACGTCCGTGTTCATCAGGTACATTTTAGTGATGTGAGATAAAGTATGTGTTGTGGCTAACCTGTGACGGTTCAATATATATCGCTGGTGTGATTGTCGATTGTTTCATGTTTATTTACTCTGTCGTTATCTCGAAAATATTCGTAATTAATTCTGTTTCTTGAGTCTCTGTTTTGTTGAAGTATAATAATGAGTAAAAGTAAAGTTATTAGAAATCCTCTGAAGGCTTTTAAGAAAAGGAGAAATGTTGGAAAGCCAAAGGTATTTAGAAATATGGGAATGAAGATAGGTTCTAACATGGTACGAGCGATGCTTGCTTTAGACAAGGAACGCCTTCGGGCTGCAGACAGGGCTGTAAAGAGTCTAGAAATACAAGCAAGAGTAAACAGGAGGAGGAACAAGAGGAAGCTGGAGGAGGAGTTTGCAGAGGATGAAGATAATCCATCCTATGGACCTGGAATGCACTAAAAAGTTAATCAAATCTTTGTCGCTCGATTCCCAAAACTTTTATTTTCTCATACTAATTACATGTTTTCTAAGGATCTTCCAAACATATTTGTTTCAAACTTTCAGTAAATGTTACACAGTACCTTCTGCATAATGTAACGCAGCCTTTTTCCAAAAAACTGTATATTTTTGAATATATAAATAAAAAATTGCAAAAAAATGTTGTGAATTTTCATTACAATTGAAAAAAAATCATCTTTAATAACTGAACTAAAATTTTGTAAAATCCCTGTGTTAAGTTGTAGCCCAAATTCCGATAAATAATCTGTAAAAAGTTCAACTTCCTACCTTAAATACTTTGTGAGGAAAGATGTAATTTATAAGCGTTATTTTAACATTGCAAGTATAGGGCGGTCTGGAGCCCCTTAAACTAACTTATGCTAAGAAGAACGCACACAGCCATGCCCAAGGGAGCACTCGAACCTCCGGCGCGAGGGCCGCGCTATCCGTGACATGGCGCCTCAAACCACGCGGCCACTCCGCGCGGCTGAGGTCGTCACGTCAGCAGAATATTCGTGCGTAGGTTATAATGGCTGTTGTTTGCCGTGCGCCTCGGCCCAAACGTGCTCAGTTTTCGACGGTGTCGGTGTGGGGCGGACTGTTGCAGGCTGTGGCGGCATCGCTGCTGCTGGCGCTGGTGGTGCTGGGGGCGGCGCGGAGAGCCGGCGGCGCCGTGCTGGGGGGCGGCGCGCTGGTGCGGCTGCCCAGCCTGGACAAGGCGGCCGTGCAGGCAGACCGGCTGGGCGGCAGCTTCGCCTACGTCGCCTCGGAGGCGCACGCCTACGCCCCCGTCGCGCTGGGGGTGGCGCCGGCACCGCAACCCCTGCCGCTGCTGCCACACCCACCCTTCCTGCACCCCCCGCTGCTCTTGTGATGCCGCTGCTACAGCTGCTTCGGCTCCCGACTGAGTACTTCGACTTGCAAAACTGTTGCAGTGCTACCCTACAAACTCTAAATAAATATTGTAATAACTCTTTAACCTCTTTAACTTGCATTGTATCACACCTTACATCACATTGCTACATCTGCTTCTGTACTGTATAAATCGATATAAACTTATTAAATTTACTGTACAATATATATAAAGGTGTGACAAAATGAAAAGAAGATTGCAGTGTTTGAATCTAGGGACTGATTGCAGGTTCGCATGAAGGACTGCACACTAGTAATTTCCGTAAGTAGTTCCTGACCTTTTCTAATTTTTTTTTTGTTGTGACACATGATGATGTGCTACGTGCAGCATTTGCAAATATCACAAGAATAATAAATTAAAACTATTTGGAGGAAGCTGTTAATACTTCAGTTACAGAGTTTTATGCTGAGTAAAATTCTAAATATTTTTAAAACTGGCTATTTAACCTGCAGACCGTTAAACCATACTTCATCAGTCGTGCACCGTCTTGTACCTTGAAACAGTGGAAGGTCATCTACCATGGAATAAATGAACTTGCAAATAACTTAGTTTCTTTAGTGTCTTAACAATTATCTCTGTTCCGGAAATGGAAATTTGTGTTAGTTGAAAATAATTTCTATTTCAAAATGTTTCAAGCTTGTAACCGATATATGATAATACTTCTTGATTTCATTTCACTTGCTGATCGTTGGTAGTTCATTAAGAGCGTCTCACCTAGACTATTAAGTGCGGCACTGAAAATATTTTCTCGATTGCAACACTTTTATGCATAGGTACTCGACCACGCTATATCTTGGAAGCGTTTTTCACATTAAAAAAAAACTTTGTTTTCCAGAGTAATTGTTATTTCAGGAAAGGATTGCAGCTCACATAATGTGAATGCTATGATTTCAAAGTAGAATAGAAATTGGCTCTGTAGAAGCAAAAGAAGAAAAGTGTTCCAGAGTACAACACTGTCACCTACGCTTCATTTCTTTTATCGATTTGAAGATGGTCGGGGCTCCGTGGAGGATGATTAACACTTGGGCCAACCTTTATCATCCACAGCTTCAAAAAAGGCGGTAGCGAAAGTACTCGAAGTGATCCACAAAGACAGAAGGTCAAAAAAACCATGAAGTCCTTAAATCGTTGGAATTTCGTACAGGACATGTAAATTAATTCCAGCTGCTGAACTGAATATGAGACAAGTTGGTTCCTCGTATTTTGAAAGCAACCGACGATACCATCGTGTCCATGTGTGCAATGAAATGCAAACAACAGTTCGAAACGGTCCAGAGTTCCTGTCCCGGGTAATAACTATCGATGAACCATGAGTTTACGGTTACGACCCATCGGAGTGGAAGACACTATCCTGCCTGTGGCACAAAAAAGAGCGCCAAATTGCAGCAACATCAAGTCAATGTATTTTTTATACAGTCATGGAATTGTCCGTTAGGAAATTATTCCATGTGGACACGGAATGTCTACTGCGACATTCTGAGGGTACTGGGGGAAGATGTTAGAAGTAAACAGCCTGGTAGCTGCATCATGACAATGCACGTGCACACACCTCGCTCATTTGTAGTACAATTACAACTGTCCACACCCACTCCAATCGGTTGATCTAGCCCCTAGCGAGATTTTTTCCTTCTTCTTAAAACGAAATTGGAGGTGAAAGGGTGGCATTTTGACTCGCTAGAAAAGATTCGAGTGGAATCGGAACTGATGAGAACACTACTCGGCCAGCAAGCTTCCAAAACAATGGATCAATCACAGCAACAGTTGCATACAAGGTGATTTTTACCTGGATATTCTCGAAAACTCCGGGTAACATTCGTACTGTGGTTGTGAGTTACTTTTATACGACGACTGATACCATTTGTAGCTCAATAACCTGTAGTCATCACAAATCATCGGGAATTTTGCGAATTTTCGCAATTTGGGTTTCATGCAAAGTTAGATTTGGTATGCATTATACAGACTCCTCATTACGGTACATTTAAGAAGCAGTGAGTGATCATTCCCACAGGTGGGCGAGCATAGGTGGCACACGATGCGACAGACAAGAGTAAGTCCTGTAATCGAGAGCGGTGGAGTGAGGACTGGCCCAGCTTACGAGAAGGAGCTAGGAACTGAACGGTGGAGGATGCTTACTGTTTAGCAGCCAAGGCGAAATTATTTAGTACTAATTGTTTTCTTGCCGCTACAGATCTGGGTAAAAACTCTGGTTCTGAAGCTTTTCAAGACATCGTCTGACAGATCGGTTTCCTTCACCAGCTCCTCCGTTTTTCTGCTGTATAACAGAATAGGGTTACGACTCAGTCACTGCTACGTGTTATGCTGCAACAGCACCGGCCCCTTTGAGTTGTAACGCTGCTTCTGTTCCCTTTATTCTAACACAAACACTATTTATAAGTTGAGTATAGGTCGAGAGTTCGACGCACAAGCTTCTGGCTGGTTGACTTACTTTGACTTAATTCCTTTGGCCCCTATGGGGGCATAGGGCATCCAGGAGAACCCGCCATCCGTCTCTGTCTTTGGCCATTTGCCTCAATTCTGCCCAGGTCTTGCCAACTCTTTTTGCTTCCCCTTCCACTGTCCTCTTCCATGTGCCCCTTGGTCTTCCTCTCTTCCTTGTTCCCTGGGGATTCCATTCCAATGCTTTTTTCTCGATGGCTCCATCTGGTTTTCTCAAGGTATGCCCCAACCAGCCCCACTTTCTCTCTCGTATCTGGTCTTCTATAGGTATCTGGTTTGTTATTCGCCAGAGCTCCTCATTACATATTTTTTCTGGCCACCAGATATTCATGATGCGTCGAAGACATCTATTTATGAAGCTTTCTAACTGGGTTGTTATCTTTTTATCCATTTTCCAGCTTTCACTGGCGTACAGAAGGACAGCCTTCACATTTGTATTAAAATACGGATTTTTGTTTTGTATGTGATATTTCTATTTTTCCATATTGGATACAATTGTATGAAGGCAGCATTTGCCTTTTTAATGCGGTTTTTCACGTCATCTCCAGCTCCACCATCTTCCGCCACTATACTACCCAGATACAGGAATGAGTTGACAGTCTCCACTCGCTGCTCTGGCTGGTTGCGGGTTCAAAAATGGTTCAAATGGCTCTAAGCACTATGGGACTTAACATCTGAGGTCATCAGTCCCCTAGACTTAGAACTACTTAAACCTGATTAACCTAAGGACATCCTACACACATCCATGCCCGAGGCAGGATTCGAACCTGCGACCGTAACAGCAGCGCAGTTCCGGACTGAAGCGCCTAGAACCGCTCGGTCACAGCGGCCGTCTGGCTGTTGGTATTGCAGGTAGGTGAATAAAACCCAAATCCATCGTACTGATGTGAGAAATCCAGCCATAGTCAAACACCAAACGTTGTACAAGCTCGCAGCGTAGTTCGACAACAAACCGCCATCAGTACGTACAGGGTGTTTCAAAAATGACCGGTATATTTGAAACGGCAATAAAAACTAAACGAGCAGCGATAGAAATACACCGTTTGTTGCAATATGCTTGGGACAACAGTACATTTTCAGGCGGACAAACTTTCGAAATTACAGTAGTTACAATTTTCAACAACAGATGGCGCTGCAAGTGATGTGAAAGATATAGAAGACAACGCAGTCTGTGGGTGCGCCATTCTGTACGTCGTCTTTCTGCTGTAAGCGTGTGCTGTTCACAACGTGCAAGTGTGCTGTAGACAACATGGTTTATTCCTTAGAACAGAGGATTTTTCTGGTGTTGGAATTACACCGCCTAGAACACAGTATTGTTGCAACAAGACGAAGTTTTCAACGGAGGTTTAATGTAACCAAAGGACCGAAAAGCGATACAATAAAGGATCTGTTTGAAAAATTTCAACGGACTGGGAACGTGAAGGATGAACGTGCTGGAAAGGTAGGGCGACCGCGTACGGCAACCACAGAGGGCAACGTGCAGCTAGTGCAGCAGGTGATCCAACAGCGGCCTCGGGTTTCCGTTCGCCGTGTTGCAGCTGCGGTCCAAATGACGCCAACGTCCACGTATCGTCTCATGCGCCAGAGTTTACACCTCTATCCATACAAAATTCAAACGCGGCAACCCCTCAGCGCCGCTACCATTGCTGCACGAGAGACATTCGCTAACGATATAATGCACTGGATTGATGACGGCGATATGCATGTGGGCAGCATTTGATTTACTGGCGAAGCTTATTTTTACCTGGACGGCTTCGTCAATAAACAGAACTGGCGCATATGGGGAACCGAAAAGCCCCATGTTGCAGTCCCATCGTCCCTGCATCCTCAAAAAGTACTGGTCTGGGCCGCCATATCTTCCAAAGGAATCATTGGCCCATTTTTCAGATCCGAAACGATTACTGCATCACGCTATCTGGACATTCTTCGTGAATTTGTGGCGGTACAAACTGCCTTAGACGACACTGCGAACACCTCGTGGTTTATGCAAGATGGTGCCCGGCCACATCGCACGGCCGACGTCTTTAATTTCCTGAATGAATATTTCGATGATCGTGTGATTGCTTTGGGCTATCCGAAACATACAGTAGGCGGCGTGGATTGGCCTCCCTATTCGCCAGACATGAACCCCTGTGACTTCTTTCTGTGGGGACACTTGAAAGACCAGGTGTACCGCCAGAATCCAGAAACAATTGAACAGCTGAAGCAGTACATCTCATCTGCATGTGAAGCCATTCCGCCAGACACGTTGTCAAAGGTTTCGGGTAATTTCATTCAGAGACTACGCCATATTATTGCTATGCATGGTGGATATGTGGAAAATATCGTACTATAGAGTTTCCCAGACCGCAGCGCCATCTGTTGTTGAAAATTGTAACTCCTGTAATTTCGAAAGTTTGTCTGCCTGAAAATGTACTGTTGTCCCAAGCATATTGCAACAAACGATGTATTTCTATCGCTGCTCGTTTAGTTTTTATTGCCGTTTCAAATATACCGGTCATTTTTGAAACACCCTGTATGTTGCAAGCGTGAGTGCGACTCTGGCCTGTTGGCGCTGTGCGGGCAGCTGCATCCTTGTCCGGAGACCACAAGACCGCGTGACGTGACGTGACGTGATGAACATATGGGCGTGTCTCCGGACCACCGAGCTGCGCCCCCCTCCAGCTGCGGGTGTTCGACCCCGCCTGTTGTGGGAGCGAGTACGGAGTCCCGCCATCTGCAGCACTTTACTACGCTATTCTTTAGCACTGAGAACTACTGTGGCCTCTTCCCAATCAACCGGACGCGCAGCTAGGTCTTTATCTCTCTGCGAAGCAGGGAGCCCCTCCCCCCTGCTCTGTTCGTGTTTAACACTGAGGCGTGGTAGAGATGACAATGCGTATCACTTGTGGTAACGCTGTATCAGTGACATGTATTTATGCTGGGTTGAGTGCTTGGCTCTGATTATTGCCACATCAGTTATTGTTTTTAATGGATTACACGCAGTTCTTTATCATCACTACCAATTTCAGTTTACGCTATCATCAGAACAAAGCATGAAACAACCAGAAATACATAGTCTAATTTATTTATTTAGCTTATGCTATTTAACACATCATATAAAAAAAGACATAAAAATCATAAGACACAGAAATAAAGAGTAGTCACAGTGTATAACATATAGTTGTAGATATAAAAGTATTTAAAATAGAGTATATAACAAACAAAAGTTCACAAACAAACATCCAGATTTGTGACATAGTCTATTGCACTTTCAGTCGCGGTCAGAAACTCATTGGGGTCTCCTGCAAAACGTCTCAGAGGGCAATCTTCCACGATGTGACGAATCGTCTGCCGGTCCGCACCGCAGTCACATCTCGGGGAGGTGATTTTACCCCACCTGTGGAGGCTGTCTGCACATCTGCCGTTATTTGTCCGAATTCGATTCAAGGTCGTCCAAGTTTTCCTTGGCAAATTGAATCCTGGTGGTTGGACATTGATACATGGCATATTCTGCAGGTTTTGGGGCACAGATTCTCTCCACCGCGTTTTCCAGAGGTTGCCATAATCCGGGTTGAGAGGATGCGTATTTTTTGCCTTTTTTAAAGAGGGGTGTCTGGAGCGCAATCTGTTCATCTCCAGGGCAGGAACATCCTTATTGATTGGCAGTTTCTCGTTGTTCAGCACTTTTCCATACTCGCGTATGAGAGCGTTCTCTCTACGCAGGTCCGGTGGGGGAATGTTGCTCAGTATAGGTAGCCAGTGTAAAGGCGTTGGCTTTATTGTTCCTGATATCATCCTCATTGTGTAGTTTAGTTGAGCATCGATCAAGCCTGTGTGTTTACTGTTTAGCCATACCGGTGCGGCATATTCTGCTGTTGTGTAGACAAGTCCCAGAGCCGAAGATCTCAGTACAGCCGCGGAAGAGCCCCACGTAGTCCCACATAGCTTCTGTATGATATTATTTCGAGTTTTAAGTTTTGCGGCTGTATTACGTAGGTGTTCCTTGAATGTTAGGGTTCTATCAAAGGTGACGCCTAGATATCTGGGGTAATTATTATGGTTTAGCAGCCTGTTTTCGAAATGAACGTTGAGCTTTCTTTTTGCTTGGGCATTGTCGAGGTGAAAGCATGTGACCTCCGTTTTTGTCGCGTTTGGCCGTAATCTCCACCTTCGGAAGTAATCTCCCAGCTTTGTTAGATCCGCAGTTATTGTGTTTTCCGTTGCCTCCATTGATCTGCCTCTTGCAGCTATTGCCCAGTCGTCGGCATATCCGAATTTTTGAGAAGTGGTTTCAGGTAAGTCAGATATGTAGAGGTTAAACATCAATGGCGCCAGAACGGAGCCTTGTGGTAAACCATTGTTGAGCTTCATTTGGTCACTTTTTAAGTCGCCCATTATGACTCTGACACTTCTATCTGTGAGCATGTTATCAATGAGGTTGGCCAGCTTGTTACATGGTATGACCCGCAGCAACTTAAATATCAGGCATAGTCTAATAAATTATACATAGTGAAACGCCCGCTAAACCCGCTGGGCAAAGCAGGTGATTAAGGTTGTGGAAAGGGCCAAATAAGGTGTCGGTCAGGTTCACTCAAAATTATAATTTATTGTAATTTAACAACATCTTTAAACCAAAACGGCACATAGCCGAACCTTTAGAACTACGGGTTTCAAAAGGCTGAAGGCCTCCAAACAAGAAATCTTAAAGCAACAAGATAAATCTCAAGTGGTAGAAAATGCAGTTAAAATTGCAAATAAGATAATTAAGATATATATCGATAGTGAGGCTGAGAGTCTCAAGGTAATGGTGAATAGACAAACATAAACAAGATGCAATACAAATGGCTGAAGGGCCACAATAAAACTTTCAAGATTTTAAAATATATTACCATAACCTTTCAAAGGCAGAAGGCCGCATTTTTTTTTTTTTTTTTTTTTTTTTTTTTTTTTTTTTTTTTTTTTTTTTTTTTTTCCTCAGAAGCCTCCAGGGAAGACAGCCATGGACCGACCAACGAAATGACTTGCTTGCCACCAATCGGTACATGAGAACTCAAACACAAAAGTTATGAACGTGACTATCCAAAATGAAATATGTTTGAGCTGTCAAAACTACACACCATGTTGGACAGTGACAACAGGTGAGGAAAGGACGCTGCCTGGCATTACGTTAGTGGCTAGGACAGGTAAACGGAACACTAACGGCCACAAGGCAGAAATTGAATTTGAAATACGGTAATCTAGTTAACTTCACCCAAAAGGAATACTGCATGAATTTATGTCAGTGGCCAGCGCAGGTAACCGGAACACTAATGGCCACAAGGCACAAAATTCCGCTGGTGCACTTGAATTGTAGTCAACCAATATAGTTAATTGCACAGCGTGGCGGCTAAATTTCAGCAATAGAAACACTGGGTGTTACTTACAGGAAAACCTACCCAATAGCGAACCACCGAAACGAACCACACAACATGAATTGACGTGGCTTGGGTAGTTGAAACCACTACTCAACTTTGACGTCTGGGTCGGTGAACCACGGAGCTCGTAGCGATTGGACAGCTCCACACACACTCCGACACTGTGCAGGGACCGCCAGCGGACCCAGCCGACTTCATCACGTGGAGATAACTTCCCTGGTCCGCAGCAACCGACCGACTGCCTGCTGGTCCGTCCGCGGCTGCTGCTCTGTCGCGACTGCTCTGCTGGTGCGTCTCCCACTCACTTCCAGACACACGACGGCGGAAATACTGGTATAAACTTATATATATATATATATATATATATATATATATATATATATATATATATATATATACAGTGAATTTATGAAATCGCTTCAATCATTTGTAATAGCCCTATATATATATATATATATAGGGCTATTACAAATGATTGAAGCGATTTCATAAATTCACTGTAGCTCCATTCATTGACATATGGTCACGACACACTACAGATACGTAGAAAAACTCATAAAGTTTTGTTCGGCTGAAGCCGCACTTCAGGTTTCTGCCGCCAGAGCGCAGTGAGACAAAATGGCGACAGGAGCCGAGAAAGCATATGTCGTGCTTGAAATGCACTCACATCAGTCAGTCATAACAGTGCAACGACACTTCAGGACGAAGTTCAACACAGATCCACCAACTGCTAACCCCATTCGGCGATGGTATGCGCAGTTTAAAGCTTCTGGATGCCTCTCTAAGGGGAAATCAACGGGTCGGCCTGCAGTGAGCGTAGAAACGGTTGAACGCGTGCGGGCAAGTTCCACGCGTAGCTCGCGGAAGTCGACGAATAAAGCAAGCAGGGAGCTAAACGTACCACAGGATGGTGTTCCACCGCACTTTCATCATGATGTTCGGCATTTCTTAAACAGGAGATTGGAAAACCGATGGATCGGTCGTGGTGGAGATCATGATCAGCAATTCATGTCATGGCCTCCACGCTCTCCCGACTTAACCCCATGCGATTTCTTTCTGTGGGGTTATGTGAAAGATTCAGTGTTTAAACCTCCTCTACCAAGAAACGTGCCAGAACTGCGAGCTCGCATCAACGATGCTTTCGAACTCATTGATGGGGACATGCTGCGCCGAGTGTGGGAGGAACTTAATTATCGGCTTGATGTCTGCCGAATCACTAAAGGGCCACATATCGAACATTTGTGAATGCCTAAAAAAACTTTTTGAGTTTTTGTATGTGTGTGCAAAGCATTGTGAAAATATCTCAAATAATAAAGTTATTGTGGAGCTGTGAAATCGCTTCAATCATTTGTAATAACCTTGTATATAAGATCAAATACTAATCACATGTTAAAGCATATCATGTCAACATGACAATCCATATAATTACTACTCCATTTTAAATGCTAAATATCTATGGAACTAAACAGGTATCCTTCCACAAGAGACAGTGTGTCTAATTTGAAACCATCATTCAAGTGCAAACGTATTTGTTTCATGTCTGTGTAATGTACATCATCATTTCTCATCATGAATGAAAACATAACACAGCTTCAGGATATAAATGTGCAAACATTACAATCAGTGTAAATGAAAAGTATTACTCACTATATCCTGCATACAACTGTCAGCAAAGGAAAGCGGACATCCGTTTTATATTTTTTCTATTTAATATGATATTTCTATAATGTAGGTCGAAATCATTATTTACATACTGGTGTATGGAACAAAACCGGTAACTGAGTCACATACCTACAGTCAAGCATGGCCTACATCAAGCGCTGAAATACCAAGACTGGATACAATAAAGCAAGTGTCAATATGAAAGATGCCCAGATATCATCAGATATCGTAACTGACATTAGTTGTGTAGTAGCTAGCACGCTGTTGGGTAGGGATTATAATCTACATGCTAATGTGAGAAATGCTAATGTGGTACATCATATAACGAGTGTTGAACGTAGCATATATCATACCCTGTAGTAGGCTGCAGGCACCATAGAAATGCTAATGTCGAGACACAGTAATGTATAGAGCGTAAAACCATCGTTAAGTGTAAATAAATGTCCAAAAAATTTCCGCCTACACAAGATTTGAAATTATTTCTCATAAAAGTCAAACAGATGGTTTACGAACAATATTTTTTATTGATTCATTTATTCTGACAAGATTAGAGACCTCAGGCACTTTCTTATATCCACCACGCATTCTACATATTTTAAATTATGTTCACATAACGATGCATATGTAAAAAGTCTTACATTTAATGTCGAAGACAACACTTACGAGGAACCCCTTCAGTGCGAGTTCAGAAGGCCACTGATGTTTACGGCATTCGACGCCCCATATACACTCCTGGAAATTGAAATAAGAACACCGTGAATTCATTGTCCCAGGAAGGGGAAACTTTATTGACACATTCCTGGGGTCAGATACATCACATGATCACACTGACAGAACCACAGGCACATAGACACAGGCAACAGAGCATGCACAATGTCGGCACTAGTACAGTGTATATCCACCTTTCGCAGCAATGCAGGCTGCTATTCTCCCATGGAGACGATCGTAGAGATGCTGGATGTAGTCCTGTGGAACGGCTTGCCATGCCATTTCCACCTGGCGCCTCAGTTGGACCAGCGTTCGTACTGGACGTGCAGACCGCGTGAGACGACGCTTCATCCAGTCCCAAACATGCTCAATGGGGGACAGATCCGGAGATCTTGCTGGCCAGGGTAGTTGACTTACACCTTCTAGAGCACGTTGGGTGGCACGGGATACATGCGGACGTGCATTGTCCTGTTGGAACAGCAAGTTCCCTTGCCGGTCTAGGAATGGTAGAACGATGGGTTCGATGACGGTTTGGATGTACCGTGCACTATTCAGTGTCCCCTCGACGATCACCAGTGGTGTACGGCCAGTGTAGGAGATCGCTCCCCACACCATGATGCCGGGTGTTGGCCCTGTGTGCCTCGGTCGTATGCAGTCCTGATTGTGGCGCTCACCTGCACGGCGCCAAACACGCATACGACCATCATTGGCACCAAGGCAGAAGCGACTCTCATCGCTGAAGACGACACGTCTCCATTCGTCCCTCCATTCACGCCTGTCGCGACACCACTGGAGGCGGGCTGCACGATGTTGGGGCGTGAGCGGAAGACGGCCTAACGGTGTGCGGGACCGTAGCCCAGCTTCATGGAGACGGTTGCGAATGGTCCTCGCCGATACCCCAGGAGCAACAGTGTCCCTAATTTGCTGGGAAGTGGCGGTGCGGTCCCCTACGGCACTGCGTAGGATCCTACGGTCTTGGCGTGCATCCGCGCGTCGCTGCGGTCCGGTCCCAGGTCGACGGGCACGTGCACCTTCCGCCGACCACTGGCGACAACATCGATGTACTGTGGAGTGCTCACGCCCCACGTGTTGAGCAATTCGGCGGTACGTCCACCCGGTCTTCCGCATGCCCACTATACGCCCTCGTTCAAAGTCCGTCAACTGCACATACGGTTCACGTCCACGCTGTCGCGGCATGCTACCAGTGTTAAAGACTGCGATGGAGCTCCGTATGCCACGGCAAACTGGCTGACACTGACGGCGGCGGTGCACAAATGCTGCGCAGCTAGCGCCATTCGACGGCCAACACCGCGGTTCCTGGTGTGTCCGCTGTGCCGTGCGTGTGATCATTGCTTGTACAGCCCTCTCGCAGTGTCCGGAGCAAGTATGGTGGGTCTGACACACCGGTGTCAATGTGTTCTTTTTTCCATTTCCAGGGGTGTATAAACAAGGCAAACATTGCGTTCTATCTACAACAACAGTTCCTGAAGTTAAATTTCGCAGAGTTAGAAAGAAGTGGCAGATGAAATGTTAGCGCTTCTGCAAGGTGAGTCAGTGGAATGTCTAGTTGCGTATGCGTTCAACTGTGAGGGCAATGTACATGAGGAGTACGGTGAAGACGATACCTGCACAACAAGTGAAAGTGATACTGAAATAGGCGTCGAGCCATGCGCCTCATCATCCTTGTCGGACAAGGAGCCACAAATCCTGTGTCTAGGACAGTCTTTGACCAGGGGGCTGGTATTAAACATAATTACATACATGGAAGATCATATGCAGTAGAATAAAAGAACAGCTATTAACATACTTCGAATAAGCTCGCAGCAATAAGATCATGTAGTGTGTACGAAAACCTACGGATATTCAAGGGAGGAAAAGCTGTACTTGTCACATAAACAGATGTTTGCGCATTTCATGGATGCCTGATACAATTTACAGGGTATGCATGATAGTGACCTACTACGTTATGCACATCAAATTGCGAACGGCATAGACTAGAATGGTTTCAAGGGAAGCAGTGGATGGTTGCATAACTCTAAAACAGTGCCACAATATTAGAAGAAGTTTCAAACAAAGCGTCAAATTGACGATGCACATCAGAGTGCAGAACCTGGCCGAAAATTTGAAGATGAGATAAGCAAATTTATCCCATCGTTCAGTAAAGAACTTGTTTTCAACTCCGACCAATTGGGATTTGAAGAGGATACGCATATGAAAGGAACCCTGGAAATGAGAGGTACCAAGAGAGTTATATCAAGATCAGCTGACATCAATTCCTTAAAGTAATCATATACAATTATGCCGACCGTTAATCTGGATGGAAAATTGGCTGGAAAGCTATTTATTGCGATGCGAGAATTTGGAGGCGCTCTCCCCCCCTACGATTCTTTCACAAGGGCGTGTTCTTGCAACGGCAGCAAGCAAGAGTGGAAAATAGGCATAAGAGAACTACAGTTATGGTATGAGCACTGCTTTTGCCCAGTAGCTGGTCAAAATACTTGATTACTGGTCTGCGTATAAAAATCATACTCCTTTAGAGCAAACTATCGCTCCTGATATACCAGGCGATCAAAAAGTCAGTATAAATTTGGAAACTGAATAAATCACGGAATGGAATGACATGAGGTTTTATTAGAACCAAAAAAATACAAAAGTTCATAAAATGTCCGACAGATGGCGCTTCATCTGATCAGAATAGCAATAATTAGCATAACAAAGTGAGACAAAGCAAAGATGATGTTCTTTACAGGAAATGCTCAATATGTCCACCATCATTCCTCAACAATAGCTGTAGTCGAGGAATAATGTTGTGAACAGCACTGTAAAGCATGTCCGGAGTAATGGTGAGGCATTGGCGTCGGATGTTGTCTTTCAGCAACCCTAGATATGTCGGTCGATCACGATACACTTGCGACTTCAGGTAACCCCAAAGCCAATAACCGCACGGACTCAGGTCTGGGGACATGGGAGACCAAGCATGACGAAAGTGGCGGCTGAGCACACGATCATCACCAAACGATGCGCGCAAGAGATCTTTCACTCGTCTAGCAATATGGGGTGGAGCGCCATCCTGCATAAACATCGCACGTTCCAGCAGGTCTTTATCATCCAGGCTGGGGATGATACGATTCTGTAACATATCGGCGTACCTCTCACCCGTCACGGTAGCGAGCGCCATCCTGCATAAACATCGTACGTTCCAGCAGGTGTTTATCAGCCAGGCTGGGGATGATACGATTCTGTAACATATCGGCGTACCTCTCACCCGTCACGGTAGTAGTTACAAAACTAGAATCACGCATTTCCTCGACGAAAAAAGGCCCGATAACGGTAGATGTGGTAAATCCAACCCATACCGTGACTTTCTCATCGTGCAGTGGAGTTTCCACGACAGTTCTAGGATTTTCGGTAGCCCAAATTCTGCAGTTGTGGGCATTGACATGTAAGGTGTCAGGCAAATCCAACACCTTCCATGAAAACCCTGACATGATAAGCAAATCCGGCAGTATGTCACATAGCTCCGAATAAATCCTGACATTAAATTAACCAAAGTAATACGATCAACGAGTGAGCAAATGGAATACCACAGACTAACACAAGAACGCCTAAATGCATGTCATACCTTCCCACCGTGAAACAGACGCAGTTCCGAGGGAATAAATGAGAACAGAAGCCGAAGGCAGAACCGTATTAAGCTAGAAGTCCCTACGATAAGGGACGGACACCCACATAATCGACTGACCGCCAGGACCACCCCCCAGCCCAGGTTAAAATATAGAGCCTTCCATAACAACAGTATAGATCTTACGATAACACTAAAAGGGCCACACCAGCTGCAAGTTTTAGCGTGAGACTTTTTCGTGTCTCTGTGACGTAGCAAACATTAAAAACACTGCCCCACCACAAAAAGCATAACGTTTCTCATTGGATAGACAGAATTTTTGTAGGCGGAGCTTAAGGTTAACATTGAGACCCTGATTGGTCAGTTGAAAACACAGCCAGATAGTTTGTCTAAAACCAACTTCGGGACATTGTAGTAAGGAGAAGTTAGGGGAGAGTTGCTTCCGAGACGGCGAGCTGTGTGGGGCTGCGCCGCCCGCCACCCCCTGACACTGCCTAAACACCGTCAAGGTAATGAACGCACGCGATGCCGCATAACAGCGCATAACGCTTCACTCAGAACTGCAGAAGTCTCATCTGTTACATCCCCTTTTTACGTAATGCTAGTGTCGATCGTCAATTAAATCTCATGGTGTTCACATTTGCTACTTGAAGTAAAAATCTGAAACGCGATGATTTTTCTGTTATATAATTATTGAGAAGCCACATCAGTCACTGTATTTACGACAAGTTAGATAAGTAATTAAAGATAATTGAGGGTCACTGTAGACCATTTTGATAGTTTTCTCTTTTATGAAACTTAACTTAAATCTAGATTATAGATGTGATATGGCATAGGTCATCCTTCGATCCATTGTAGAACCTGGAAACCCATTCAGGGAATATTCGTTCACATTTTTGTTGAACGCAGTTGGTTTTTATCATCCTGTATTAAAATATTTCCTTTTATCAACAGTGCAATTTATAAACAATGTTTTGTGAGTAGAATAAAAATTCTAATGGTAAACTTAACTACTTTTTCGACATTATGTTACCAGCAAATTAAAAATAGGAAAGCCTTGAACCCTTTCCACTAAATTTAGTCAGTATTAAGATTCTTTTACAGGGAGTGCAGTGGAGCTGACGCTGAAATCATTAAGTATTTGATTATATCATCGCTAGTCTCACTGAACTCTTCTGAACTCTACATGTCATGTGCGGTCTGGCGTCTCCTTCCCAGCAACAGGTCCCAGGTGCAAACTAGTCAATTCCCTAAAAAACACGCTCGGAGCGTCGTTGCGCGAAAGTGGTAGGGTGACACGACTTAGAACAAACAGATACCACGCAGAATGTTAGAGACAGACCCTCGGGGCGTGAAATGAGCTTCGTCGGTCCACAACACGTTACTCAACCAATCGTCATCTTCCGCCATCTTTTGAAACGCCCATACCGCAAATGCCCTCCGCTTCACTAAATCTCCAGGTAATAGTTCATGATGCCTATGGATTTTGTACGGATAGCATCGGAGGTACGCCCAAGTGCCAACCAAACAGTAGTGTATGGAATGCCGGTGCGACGTGCGACGCCACGAACCCGCTACAGTCTCCATTTCTTGCTGAACTGTCTCAGCAGCATTACGCCTTGTGCTCGGTCGGCCACTACGGGGTCCATCGTTTAAAAAACCCGTGGCTTCGAACTTCGAAATTATTCTCGCCACAGTTGCATTTGTCAACGGACCTTTACACGTTCGAATCCCCTTCCTATGGCGGTAGGATCGTAACGCTGAACTAGCACATTCCCCATTCTGATAATACAGCTTCACTAAAAGCGCCTTTTCAGGTAACGTCAACATGCTGCGACTGCTGGCACATCTGATTCTCTCTCTCATTACAGCTCCTTTTATACACGATGGTCATTGGCAGTCACTGACGTTTTGCTGTCCAGCGCCATCTGTCGGACATTTTGTGAACTTTTTTTTTTTTGTTCTAAAAAACTCCATATCATTCCAAGCATGTGTGTCAATTTTTACCCATCTATCTACATTATTCCGTGGTTTATTAAGTTTTCAAATTTATACTGACTTTTTGATCACCCGGTATGTGTAACACCGCCTAGAACTAGGGGACAAATTCAGCCTCTGGACGTTTGTTTTTTCCGTAGCTGTAAAACATGTCGCACTACCTGCAGCTACGCCTTAAGGGGTGATGTAACGGAAAATGTAAACATTTATCTAAAAAATTACAACCATATTTATTAATGAACAAATCTAAAAGTTTGCATGTGTAAAGCAAAAGAGCTGTGTTTTAGCGGAAAAATATAATAAAATATACAGGATTAATATTTTGCCAGAAATTTGAATTTTTATTTTTTTAATGTCTTTTTTATAAAAAGCCATAATTCAAATTCTAATCCTGCAATTAATCTGGAAATTTTATTGTGGTGTCCTGAGAAAGCTATAAGACCTCTGAACTACAGTTATTAATTTATGGTATGAATTCTATTATCAACAGAGTTTTTTAGCACATCCAAAATTAACTTTTTTTACTTACAGTCATCTAAAAATCAGAATGTTATTGCAGAATCTCGTATTTTTAGTCCCAAGGAGACAGCAACTCGTTGCGACCAGTTACTGAAGATTTCATAGCATTAGCGCACATACTTTTTGTGAGAAGGCTTCTAATAAGGTAAAAAATGTAAAACAAAGAAAATGAGGTTCAAAGATTTTCTTTTGATACTTCTACTTTAATAACCTTACCTCAATTGTAAAATCCTCCATATTGATACTCTCTATCTTCCAGGTTTCTCTTCTCTCCTCTTCGAATCTGCTTGGCCTGTATTTGCAGGTAAGACACTGATCTGTTAGCTTTCGTGATCCTGTTCTCGTCGATGGTGTAAAATGCTTACATTGTAAACACATCGGGGTCTGTACCGACTCCTTTCAGCACTTCAATTCTGCCATTATTTCCGTTATTGTAACATAAAACTGTATTATATACACCTATTTTGAGTACTTCAAGTCCACAGAATGTCCTTTTTGAGCACCTAATCCAAATTAAATTATTGAGGCTTTCTTTTGCATTTTGTTTCTTTTTTGTGAAGACAAATAAATCAGGGTTTGCAAGAAACCTGAACGTGGGCTTAATTGCATTCATAACACGTTCTGGTAATGTGTGTTTATCTGAATACGTCTCATTTCTGTTGTTAAACTTACACCAATCGTCTTTTGGACACAGATTGTTCATTGGTGTTTGGCAAGTGGATAGTTTGTGGAAAACAATTGCCCACACAGCACGCCTCGTTGCCTCTAAATTATGTGTGGTTTTCCTGATAGCTCTCCCATAAAATAACTGAAGAGAATCAATTTCTTTCAGAGTAAGCTTCCCTTTTCCGCCTAGTGGTTTTCCATCCTCAAGTGCTTCACCTTTCTTCTCTTTCAGCAAGCGACGAAGCCTACCACCAAGCCTCTTTTGGAGGAGACCAACATATTCCAACTTTTCTATTGTTGTATTGTACGGATTTTTATCTGTTACAGCTTTGAACGAAGAGGAGTCCCCATCACCAAGGTATTTAGTATATATAACACCATACTGGTCCTCAGATCTGGAAAACATCTCACAACTGCAGCAGCCTCCATGCCACTATAATTTTTAGAGCATGCTACTGCATGCTTTTCTTGCCACAGTTTCTCACTGTCTTCATTGTAGGACATATTCCTTATTGCACACTGGTGCCAGTATTTAGACATAATTTCTACATCTAAAACTTTACCTGAGTCAATACCAATAATACATGCAGCTCCATACAGGGATGTGTGACCCCTTTTCATCCAGGCTCCATATACAGACACACACAGGTAAATAAAAATTGTAGAAGATTCGCTGTCATGAATATCTACCCCAGGATGTATTTCTCTTTGGTTTATTTCCACCAATTCCTCCACGCTTTCTTCGTAGAAACTTTGGCAATATCGCATACAGCATTAGATATTTCTTTATTTATTTTTTCAATCCTTGCGTAAGGTGGAGGCATGTTCAGAAAACCACACAATAAGTTACCTCCTTCCCTGCCCTGTCCAAGGTATCTCAGATCATATGCTAACCTAAAATTGCTTTCGTAGGTACCTGTGTCAGTTTCTTTGGAGGAGGAAAATAAAAATTCATAGCCACACGAATTACAAATCAATTTAAAATCACAAGCTATTCCCACTCTCCTTTCTTCAACAACAGTCATGAATTCCGTATTTTTGCAGCTAATCCATGAACATGAAAACTTTATAGCCTGGCAGAGAAGCTCTAACTCAATAAATCCGAATCCAGTGGAATCCATATCAACATCATTCAGGCACCTGTACATTTCTTCTCTCCCAAGTTTCGATGCTGAAGCTGAGAGCCTATGCTCTTCATTTCGGACTGCTTCCTCTTTTTTGTTGGTAAACCAGTTTCCTTGAAACCTACATGTCTTAAACACAGTTTTTCCACTACCCATTATGCATAAATCTTGACTTCCACGTGAAAGTTTGCTAATTCAACCTTCCACCTAGTAATATGTTCTAGTATTGTCAAAACATAAAGAAACCACATGCAAGAGAGTTTTCAGGTAAAGATATAGACGCCAGCCAGAGATATGGATGCCAGCCAAAGATATCGAAAGAAAATAGCCTTCACACTGACAAAAATTCCGCTGAAGCAAGCAGTTTCGCAAATGTCGGAAAAGTTGGTAGCGGCTGCCAGTCCAAAGTTAATCAGTTTAACAATTTAAAGGCATTTCTAAAGCTGCAATCACGATAAAATTCACACACAACATAGATTTAACTGTGTACATCAAGAAAATAACATTTCTGAAAAACCGATTTTTTGGACCAAAATCCATTATTTCCCCCCTTATAGGATAGTTAGTTTCACGATAATCTCCACGACAGACTGTTTCGCATTCGGTTCCATGCCATCAGATTCCGTCAGCTCTCATGTGATCAAGAATGGGTACCTAGCTGAACGCCCTACACGGTTTGTAACTCCTAAGGAATTCGCGTTCGATTTTGATGGTGCGAACCCTTGTGATCACTTTAGCGCTCAATTTTTCATCCACTGTTCATGGTGCAATTAATGATTTGTTTTGAGCATTTCTTGAATGCCGACGATGTCTATTTTGTGAAGTGTAATACATACATCCCGTAGAAGGTTGATCTCTGCACCCCCCCGGCCAATCGTTTTCTGCTTCTCTCCTGATGCAAATGGTGAGTCATTAGCTGTTAATATTTTTCCTGTCATAATTGTTAGCACAACACTTTCAAATGAGACTTACTTAAAGACTGAACTGGCACCCTCGCACTCAAGGGGTTCCTAGTTGGATGTAACTATGACACAAGTAATGGAAACAATAGCAGCTACTGAGGAAAAAGGCAAATTTTGTACTACCTAGTGAAAAAATATAACAATATAAGAAGATTACAATCACCAGATTTACACTAAAGACACTGGTAGCGTTGGACATAAGTGAGAGGGAGTGAGAGAAGCAGAAAAAGGAACGTGATAGAAAGACGACTGATGTAGAGAGGAGGAAGGAAAGTGACGTAACTGATTGGGAAACGAAATGAGAAAGAAGTGTAACCGAAACAAGAGGTGACAGACAGAAAGAGAGAAAAACTGTCATAAGTGTTAATTCTGAAGGACAAGTTGTGACGTTGGAAAAAGGAAGTGCTTTAGGTTTTTCTTCAGTGCAACATTGTAGTTATGGGAAGGAGACGTTTGTACGGCGCTAAAGTTCAGGGGGACGATACCGTTGACTGCCTCCAATAAATAACAGTTGAATGGCATCCCGTTATTATTTGAAACGAGTGCACCAGTACCAACCAGTCAAGTAACACTAAAAACAAACACTGCATTTGTTACAACAACACCAGCTCGGTGTTCAGGACAAGTAAGTGCTTCATCCATAGAGCGTCTGGTCGGCCTGCGCGACTTGTACGCCCCGGTGATTTCACGTTGACGTCAGCACAGCTTACGGGTAGAGTGGTGGTACAGATTAATAAGCGCTCATAGAGGTAGCTGTCAAAGGGCTAATGCATTTTTAAGTTCACAACTTTGCTTTTCTCTGTTTAAGAGCTCGATACAAGTTTCCTGCACGAGAATATTGATATTGTACACAACTGGTATTAGATATTGGAAAATTTTAGCGGTTAGTCATTCTTTATAAGCAATCACGTCACGTATTACATTTACACCAGTACTACAGCCAACTTACTAATAACAAGACATCTATTAGCATATGTCGAGTAACCTGTGCGCCTGTGGTCGTCGAATTTCCATGTGCTACGTTGTGTTAAGTAATTAGTTACTTAGTTGCATGTTCCATTGATCATCTGTACGATTTCTATCGAAATTACGTAGAACAAGACAGTTAAAAGGTACATATACAGGGGTTGGACAAAAATAGGGAAACAACGCGAGAAATATGTGCTTCAACATAAATGGCTGTAAGCTACGCTGTTATAGTTTACCAGGAACGTCCTCAGAACGTGGTAGGTGTCTGTCGTGGTCAGAACATTGTTCTTCGTAGTTGGGACTGCATTATGTTGGAGCAAAGTGAGTTCGAACGTGGGCAAATTGTTGGTGCTCGTTTGGTGTATGCTTCCGTAACCAAGGTAACCAAAGTTTTTGGTGTTTCAAGACGCACAGTATCGAAGATTTATACTGTATACAGAGAAAGCTATAAAACATCATCCTCTGAGGCACAACGCAAACAGGAGCGTGTGTTGAGTGATCGTGCCAAACAGTCATTGAAGAGAATATTGTGACGAAAATAATGGCGACGGGTGCAAAAGTCGATGCAGCACTGAATGTCACACTCGCGAACGCTGTCAGCACCAAAACAACACAAATGGAGCTCCACAAGCAGGGAATTCAAAAACCACACAATAATGATGCACATTCCCACAACAGGAAAAAGTGGCGCCGTGTCCATAAGATCTGAATTATGAATTAATGGAAGAAAGTTATTTGGTTGGATCAGTCTTATTGGAAATAGTATCCATTTTCTGGCAGAGTCTACGTCCCAGGAGTGAAACATGTCAGGGGTTGGGTAAAGATTTGAGCAGCCCTATCCTGGTGTTTCATAGCCCCTATTGCTACTCTGTAAGGTCACACTACTGCCAGGTTTAGGTAATGATTTTTGGTCTCCAGTTCCATCCCATGGCACAATGTTTGTTTCTCAATACTGATGCACTGTTCTAAGAAGACAGTACCCCAGTTCACACAGCTTGATGCACTGTTGCAAGACGACAGAGCTTCAGTTCTCACAGCTTGATGCACTGTTCCAAGAAGACAGTGCCCCAGTTCACACAGCCTGATGCACTGCTCTAAGATGACAGTGGCCCAGTTCACACAGCTTGATGCACTGTTCCAAGAAGACAGTGCCCCAGTTCACACAGCTTCATGCACTGTTCCAACACGACAGAGCTCCAGTTCTCACAGCTTGATGCACTGTTCCAAGAAGACAGTGGCTCAGTTCACACAGCTTTATGCACTGTTCCAAGACGACAGTGCCCCAGTTCACACAGCTTGATGGACTATTCCAGGAAGACAGTGCCCTAGTTCACACAGCTTGATGCACTGTTCCAAGACGACAGTGCCCCAGTTCACACAGCTTGATGAACTGTTCCAAGAAGACAGTGCCCCAGTTCATACAGCATGATGCACTGTTCCAAGACGACAGGGCCCCAGTTCACACCGCTTGATGAATTGTTCCAAGAATACAGTGCCCCAGTTCACACAGCTTGATGAATCATTCCAAGAAGACAGTGCCCTAGTACACATAGCTTGATGCACTGTTCCAAGAAGACAGTGCCCTAGTTCCCACAGCTTGATGCACTGTTCCAAGATGACAAGGCCACAGTTCACACAGCTTCATGCACTGTTTCAAGACGACAGGGCCCCAGTTCTCACAGCTTGATGAACTGTTCCAAGAAGACAGTGCCCCAATTCACACATCTCAATGAATTGTTCCAAGAAGACAGTGCCGTAGTTCACATAGCTTGATGCACTGTTCCAAGAAGGCAGTGCCCCAGTTCACACAGCTTGATGCACTGTTCCAAGAAGACAGTGCCCCAGTTCACACAGCTTGATGCACTGTTCCAAAACGACAGTGCCCCAGTTCACACAGCTTGATGCACTGTTCCAATAAGACAGTGCCCCAGTTCACACAGCTTGATGCACTGTTCCAAAACGACAGGGCCCCAGTTGAGACAGCTTGCATCGTACAGGACCAGTACTGTGAGCACGAGGATGAATTATCACACTTCCCTTGGTCATAATAGTCACGAGATCTCAGCACTATTGAGCCTTTGTGGTCTTCTTTGGAGAGAAGGATGTGTGATCGCTGTCTGCCTCTATCATCATTACCTGAACTTGCCAGTCTTGCAGCAACAGGGGTATAAGATTTCCTTGACTTGACAGGACCTATATTTATTCATTCCGAGGCCTCTGGAAGCTGTTCAGAATACTAACGGTTAGTCTACACAATGTTAGGCAAGGTAACCAGGTAATGTGTTGTGTTTTTGGTGTTCCCGTATTTTCGTTCACCCCTGCACATCATTTGTCAGTCCCGTGACAACTGAAACACGTTTTTAACTCATACTAATAAAATCTGTGCAAGTTAAATTGACGGATGTTCTACAGATTTAAAAATACTGGGACACACAATATTATTCTCTTGGAATAACTGGCTTGGTTTCGTATTTCCGCGACCGTGAAAGTTTGAAACATTTCAATCACAATAATTTAAGTCGCACTGAGCAGTCGGACTTTCTAATTAAATGAACAGCAGGTTCTAAACATTTTGTAGTTATTTCGTAATTATTTCGGTGAGATAGCTGTAATGTTAGCTATGCAAACATCGCTCGAGATGGTTGTTGCGGTTTCTACAAGCAAAGCATCCGAAACTACATTTTGAGATCCTTTTATATACCTAATTTCGTACTGAAATTCTTGCAAGCGTAATACCCAACGTAATAATCTACGGTGAAGTAACCGGCAATTGTTTAAAAAGGTTAAAGCCTGATGATCAGTATATACAATTGTTTTTCTTCCAATTAATAATCCTCTAAATCTTTGAAAACCCCATACCACTGCGAGAGCTTCCTTCTCGCTTACAAAATAATTTCTTTCGTGTTTATTTAAAGTTCTACTAGCGAATCCAATAGGCTGAAATAATCCCTTTTCATTGGTCAAATCACCTTGGAATATTACGCAAGACACACCATAATCAGAGGCAACCGTACACATACAAAAGTCCTGATTGAAATCTGGATGGTATAACATTTTAGCTTCTGTTAATGGTCCTTTTATCTTATTAAAAACTTCCTCTTCCTCTTTTCCCCAGAGCCATACTGATTTCTCTTTTAATAAATCGAGTAATTTAGGATTAACAATATCCTGCCCTGGAAGAAATCTTCTCAGAAATCCTACCATTCCTAAGAATGATTTCAGTTGCTCCATTAAGTTTCGGGAATGCAGCCGCATGAATTCTGCTTCTTCTTCTAATATTTCGGCTGTATACCTTTCAGCCATCTTCAGAGAGAGCCGTACGACTGACGCTCCAGCGCTCGCTCCATCCTTTTAAACTCGCGGACCGCGCCACTGCGCATGCGGCCACAGATAAACAAGGCGCCAGTGATGTTGATCGGCGGCAAAGACGTACAATATGCATGAGTTACGTCTGTGGCTGCGCAATCGATCCATGCTGGGAGGTCGATGTATTACTGGGAGCTGAACTGTAGCGACGTCTTTGTAAGTTCAATATTGAAAGTGCCGGATTCCATGATTTATCTAATGTGAAACCGCTGTCTCTATTAATTAAATTCTTCGTTAAGCGGATTTAAATGGCCTCTTTTACTACGGAGTCCCAGAAAGATGAAACAGAAGTCAGAATTTCGACATTTTCATATACCATAGAGTGACCAGAATCAATACAATGCTCTGCCACAGCTGATTTACTGGGTTGTAAGAGCCGAGTGTACCTGCGATGTTCCGTACACCTCTCTTGGACTGTACGATTCGTTTGTCCGATGTATGAAAGGCCACATTCACATGGTATCTTATAAACTCCAGGCTTGCGGAGTAGTAAGTCATCTTTAACGGAACCCAGGAGAGCAGCCGTCTTCGCCAGTGGAC
This sequence comes from Schistocerca cancellata, assembly GCF_023864275.1. Taxonomy (NCBI): domain Eukaryota; kingdom Metazoa; phylum Arthropoda; class Insecta; order Orthoptera; family Acrididae; genus Schistocerca; species Schistocerca cancellata. The sequence continues at coordinate 74,160,745 of NC_064631.1, forward strand.
GAAAAATCACTTTTACTTTATGTTTAGTGAGGATCCGTCCTATTTTGGATGAAAGGCTTCCCACGTACGGCAGGAAAGCCATGGATTTAAATGTTTTCTCGTCATCTTCTGCATTCCTTACGGACACCTTAGGTTTTATTTGTAGTGCCTTACGTATCTGTTGTGGAGAATACCCGTTGTCCTCAAAAACTCTTTTCAGATGTAAAAGTTCGTCTTTTAAACTACTTTCATCGGATATGACGTGTGCTCGGTGTACCAAAGTTCTTAGAACACTACTCGTCTGCGAAGGATGGTGACAGCTATTTCCATGTAAATATAAGTCCGTATGGGTCGGTTTCCGATATACTGCATGACCCAAAGTGCCATCTTCTTTGCGCCGGACCAAGACATCCAAAAATGGAAGACATCCCTCCTTTTCCACTTCCATTGTAAACTGAATTTGTCCATGAATGGAATTCAGATGGTTTAAGAAGCCCTGCAATTTGTCCTCGCCATGGGGCCACACTACGTAGGTGTCATCAAAGTACCTCCAAAAAACTGTAGGCTTCAAACTAGCAGACTCCAGGGCCTTCTCCTCGAAGTCCTCCATAAATAAATTGGCCACCAAGGGTGACAAAGGACTATCCATGGCAACACCGTCAGTCTGTTCAAAAAAGTCGTTATTAAATAAAAAGTATGTGGAGGTCATCACATGGTGAAACAAAGCTAAAATCTCCTTATCAAAACTTTTTCCAATAAGATCTAAAGATTCAGAGAGAGGTACCTTAGTAAATAGCGACACTACACCAAAGCTGACTAATAGATCAGAGGTGTTCAGTTTCAAAGATTTTAATTTGCCAATGAAATCTGCAGAGTTCCTTATATGATGATCACATTTTCCCACAAGCGGCCTCAATAGTGACGCCAGGTGCTTGGCACAATCATAGTTGGGAGAACCAATATTGCTCACGATAGGACGTAGAGGAACGTCTTTCTTATGGATCTTTGGGAGTCCATAAAGCCTTGGAGGCACTGCACCACTTGGTTTCAGTCTTCGTATGACTTCCGGTGGAAATGGGGAGGCATTCAAAAGCGACGCCGTCTTCCTTACCACCTTATTTTATGGAGGACTTCGAGGAGAAGGCGCTGGAGTCTGCTAGTTTGAAGCCTACAGTTTTTTGGAGGTACGTTGATGACACCTACGTAGTGTGGCCCCATGGCGAGGACAAGTTGCAGGACTTCTTAAACCATCTGAATTCCATTCATAGACAAATTCAGTTTACAATGGAAGTGGAAAAGGAGGGATGTCTTCCATTTTTGGATGTCTTGGTCCGGCGCAAAGAAGATGGCACTTTGGGTCATGCAGTATATCGGAAACCGACCCATACGGACTTATATTTACATGGAAATAGCTGTCACCATCCTTCGCAGACGAGTAGTGTTCTAAGAACTTTGGTACACCGAGCACACGTCATATCCGATGAAAGTAGTTTAAAAGACGAACTTTTACATCTGAAAAGAGTTTTTGAGGACAACGGGTATTCTCCACAACAGATACGTAAGGCACTACAAATAAAACCTAAGGTGTCCGTAAGGAATGCAGAAGATGACGAGAAAACATTTAAATCCATGGCTTTCCTGCCGTACGTGGGAAGCCTTTCATCCAAAATAGGACGGATCCTCACTAAACATAAAGTAAAAGTGATTTTTCGTCCACCGGCGAAGACGGCTGCTCTCCTGGGTTCCGTTAAAGATGACTTACTACTCCGCAAGCCTGGAGTTTATAAGATACCATGTGAATGTGGCCTTTCATATATCGGACAAACGAATCTCAGTGTACGGAACATCGCAGGTACACTCGGCTCTTACAACCCAGTAAATCAGCTGTGGCAGAGCATGGTATTGATTCTGGTCACTCTATGGTATATGAAAATGTCGAAATTCTGACTTCTGTTTCATCTTTCTGGGACTCCGTAGTAAAAGAGGCCATTTAAATCCGCTTGACGAAGAATTTAATTAATAGAGACAGCGGTTTCACATTAGATAAATCATGGAATCCGGCACTTTCAATATTGAACTTACAAAGACGTCGCTACAGTTCAGCTCCCAGTAATACATCGACCTCCCAGCATGGACCGATTGCGCAGCCACAGACGTAACTCATGCATATTGTACGTCTTTGCCGCCGATCAACATCACTGGCGCCTTGTTTATCTGTGGCCGCATGCGCAGTGGCGCGGTCCGCGAGTTTAAAAGGATGGAGCGAGCGCTGGAGCGTCCCCCCCCCCCCCCCTTCGCTTTTACTCTCCTTTCCCCCCCTTTTTGTTTTCCCATCTCCTGTCCAGTTTCCCCCCACCTGCTCTCGACTGTGGTGTCACCTTTGCCGACTTTTTCGTGCTGTGTTCTAGTGACTATTCAGTGTTGTGTTGCGAACAGAAACCATGCTGTCGCTGGGTGTGAATTTTATATACTTTGCGAACAGAATCCAGACTGTCGCCGTGTTTTTTTAATTGTCTATTGTTTTCCCTGTCTGCTCCGTCTGTATTTTTATTCGCTTCATCATCCCTCTGTTGTTTGTTTTCATTTCCCCGTTTTCTTTTCACCTTGTTACTCACTAAGTCCCCGATTTTCTCGCCTGTTTTTTTATTATTATTTATTCTCCTGCTCTTTGTCAGAAAATCTGTAGGCTGCAGAGCGGCGTCCTAAGCTGCTGCCAGCCCGCCCCCTTCGGGGGGAATTGAAATTCAATAAAGGAAAAAAAAAAAAAAAAAAAAAAAAGCTGGAGCGTCAGTCGTACGGCTCTCTCTGAAGATGGCTGAAAGGTATACAGCCGAAATATTAGAAGAAGAAGCAGAATTCATGCGGCTGCATTCCCGAAACTTAATGGAGCAGTCTTTGCGCCGTGAAAACCTGAAGATTCACATGTTCTCAGTTGTTTCTGATTTCTAGGACTCTGGCATCGAGCAATAGCTTCAATTCGTGCTGGTTTTGGCCTAATACCTTTACTGTCCACTATATGCCCAAAAACCTCACTTCCTCCTTTCCGAAGTAAGACTTAGATAATTTTAAAGTAATTCCTCTGTCAATTAAACGCTCAAACAATTCCCGTAATATCGTTACGTGTTCTTCCCACGTTTTAGTGGCTACCAAAATATCATCTACATATAAAATAATCTTTTGTAATAATTGCTGACCCAAAGCAGAATCTAACGCCCTAATGAAAGTTGGCACTCATATATTAAGTCCAAAAGCTAAAACTTGGAACTGATGTCATCTGCCTTCAAAAAGAAAAGCAGTATATTGCCGTGAATCCGGGTGTAGTATGACTTGACGGTAGCCAGCAGTTAAACCCATTGTACTCATAGGACGAGAACCAGCAATCTTAAGAAGTACCTCCTCCATAGGAATAGGTCTGTCTCTTTCCATCTCTATAATTTTTTTTAATTCACGAGCATCCAGAACCAGTGGTACCCCACCAGTATCTTTCTCAACTACCCACAAAGGACTGTTAAAAGCACTATATGATCCTTCGATAATATTTTGTTCTAGCATCTTACTTATTTCTCTACTAGCCGGTTCTTTGAATTGTACTGGAATAGCATAAGGTTTCTTGAAGAATAGTTTTTGATCTTTAATCTTAAGTTTACAAACGTAATCTTTGATTCTCCCCGGTTCATCTGAAAAGACGGCTCTAAATTCTAACAATGAGGATTCCAACTCTTCCTTTTCTTGTTCGGATAGACAATTCGAAGAATAACATTTATTTTTCACTTCGGTTTCGATACTATTACTAGCCTCACATTGCTATACTTCATATTCAAGATCACTAGAATCTATTAATAGGTTCATGGTGTGTGTGTACTTAATCTCTAAGGATTCGTAGCAATTTTCAGGTACTTGATTATTAGAAAACCTCACTTTAAAAGCACATGCCTCCTTAACCTTTTCCACCCTGAACACCGTTTTTTTGAAAATGGTAAATAAAGTTGAATTCTCTGTATACTTGGGCATAGTAGACACTGGGAAAAATAATAAAAAAACTCTTCCATAAAAAATGTAGCGGGAAAACAACTAGCACAATCATGAGGGTCAGGTTTTATTTCACCAAAATTATTCTCTTACTTCCTGCTATTTGTTTGATATTATAAGTTACCTGAAGAACAGTTATGAATAAAAAATTATTCTTTCATTACTTTTATTTATTAGTTATTATAAAAAAATATTACATAGATTGCAAATCATATTTCGTGGCAAAAAAATAATAATAATTTTAATTTATTTATTTTGTAGCACAAAGTCATGGTTCAGACTGCTTCACTTTTCGTGAAATAATTTGAAACAATCCTTTCCTTTTGCAAGACATAAGTACTGATTGCATTTTATGCACTTTGTCTTTATTCTGGAACTGCAGCGCTCATACTGACACGTTCGTGGTGACAAAATATCATCCACTGTCGGCCAGAGATCATACCCATCATATCGCCTGTCCAAACCTGGTTTCAGATGGGGTTTGTAAACTTTTGCCTTTGTGGAGGTGCTTAACGCATCATCTAACGGTGTTTCAAACTCTTCAGCTCTCAATACTGTAGTAGTTAAAGTTACGAGGCAGATCACTGGCTGAAATTGCCACAGTCTATTAGTTTCAGCCTCTTCAGGTGGTTTTATAGTATCAACAAAGTGCACATTATTCCTGAGCGCAAGGAACCGGTCTCTAGACATAGTGTCACTAATAGCTGATAAAGAAATAGATTTCTTCCAGTACATGGGTAGCCTAGGATACCTCATGCACCCCATCATTAAATTTATCCCAAAAACACCTTCAGTTCATGAGCTGTAGTCCCTAGAGATTTCCCTGTCTTTGCAACACTATACATATTTGTATATTTCACTTCCTCTTCAAAAAACTTTTCACTGAAATATTAACATAAATATTCAGCAGGAGTTCCAATTGGTGAAGGACTCTAGAATTAAAAAGAAGATATTTTAGTAAGAAAATGGGAATGATACACGAAATAGGTAACTCAGATCGCACCTCTTTGTCACTGACCTCAACAGCACTGTAATTAATGTTTGGTGGATGAAACTTCTGAACAAAATTTGATCTCCGAAAAAGCAGTGGTCTGACACCTTCTGTGACACTGTGTGAACTCCTGCGCTCTTCAGGAACTTTTTCAGCACTCAACTCATCATCAGACGAGTTGTCTGCCTGCTGAATATTTGAAGGAGAAGGAACAAACTCGTCGTCTTCATCTGACGAAATGCCATTCAATTCCGAATCCACTAATACAGAACGGATTTGATTGTCTGATAAACCTGCATACAATAACGGGAATGTGCATAAAAACTTTCCCATTCAAGACTGTATGAAAAGCAGTAATATAGGGAGCCAATGACATAATCAACAACACCCACTCGAGGATGAAGTTACACAGTCAACACCTAACCCGCACAATCGTGCTAGCACAAATTTAACGCTCAATGACTGTGCAAAGATATGAATTTACTAATAATTATCAATATCATAACATTGTACACTCTATTACAAATAACCAGATCCAGCAAATCGCCGAAACAATTCAATTTAACTTAATTATGAGCTACTAATCAGGCGCTGGCATAATGCTCACTTCTCGATCAACTTAAACAATATGTGCTGCAATCTGTTGGCGCCGAATGACAACATAAACATGAGAAACGCGTAGCGCACAACCTGCGCGATCGTTGCAGGTCGGTTGGCAGCAAAGCAAGAGATTCAGTTTGTCGTAAAAAAATAAAAACCGCACCCGCACGATCGTGTGGGTTCGGGTGGAAAGGGTTCAGGATGGTTAAGGAAGAGTCTTTAAAATCTAATATAGCTTTATATTTACACAACCAATCTATACCTAAAATTATTGGCTACGACAAGTACAGAGTGAGAAATTAATTGTTTAGAAATGTCAAAAGTTAAATAAACTTCCTCAGTAATATTTTGACTTCTTTTGCCAGTAACTCCTATAATTTTCACCCCAGTTACAGGTAAGATTGGGAAATTCCAATATTTCCTTTTAAGTTGAAATAATTGTTTAGATAAAATACTTACTTCGCTACCCGAATCGATTATAATATTTACTTCGGTATCTTTAATATAACCTTTAATAATGGGTTTATAAGTTATATTCTCTCTTATCTAATTGTCTTCATAAAGTAAATCTTGTTGCCAATCACCTTCCTTTTGGCAGCTTAATAATAAATTGCAATTAGGTCTTGTATACTTTTGACTAACAGTTCCCTTTAGTCGACCCGTACTAAAGGACATTAATAGTTTTCCGAACTTTTTATGATAACGTCACCTACAACTTGACCTTCATTAATTACTTGAGGATGATTTATCTCATTATCGTTGTTGTGTAATTTCCGCATTTTAGAGTTATTACCCCGATTTTGTTGGCTGTCTTTATCTTTAGATTGACGTTTTATATAACAAAACCGGCTACGATTGTTGTTGTTAAATTTTCGTGGTTCTGCATCATTATTATTTCGAGAATTGTCATTTCTGCCAAATCTAAATTTCTCGTCTTCCCGTTCTCTATTACGTATATCTAACTGTTCTAAATATCCTAATAATTCGCAAGGTTGTGACCATTCCCTTTCTATCATTCTTTCCTTTACATAATACGGTAACCTACTAATTAGGACTCGTATTAGATGACTTTCAATAATCGGTTCTTCAATTAATTTAGCACGGTTTAAATGCCATTCGAAATAATTCCTATAACCTCCCACCGTTTAGAATAAGGAGGAGGGTCTAACAACTCTGAAGTTAGGTGTTGTTGTTTTCCTTTTGACCAATAATTTCGTTTAAATTGCTTAACAAAATCATCCCAGTCCCTAAATTCAGTTCTATGCAGTACTGCCCATTCCTCAGCTTCTGCTTCTAAATGTCCTATTACAAACTGAATCCGTTTTTCATTACTATATTTAGGAGATAATGAAGTTTCAAAAGCTTTTATAAAGATTATAGGGTGAAGTTCGCCTCCTGGTTTGAATACAGGAAATCGACTTGCTACATTTGAATTTGTCGTTATATCATCCCAACATTCCGTGAGAGAAATAGTTGGATTTTGTTTAGATTGCAGAGACGGAGTTGCGTCGGATTTGCTTTCCGTGATTTCTTTATTTGTATTGTTGTCGTCCGAGCTAGCAAACACGACGCGACTGTTGTCTCTGATTACGTTATTACTTCTACTACTTGAAATGTTTTCATTATTATCTAATTCCGATAACCGTTTAGTAATTTCCTGTATTCGCATTTCTGTACTGGATACACGGTTAGCTAATATCGATTCTTCACTGTGTTCACGATGTGGACGCTCTGTACCTTCGTCAATATTATTATCTTTGGAAGTCTCAAGGTTACTGTATATTTCAGTAATTAAAAATTTCATGTTTTCTATTTCAGTATGTTCTTTTTCTACTCGATGAGTTAATGTCAGAGCCGCGGTGGTCTAGCGGTTCTAGGCGCTCAGTCCGGGACCGCGGGACTGCTACGGTCGCAGGTTCCAATCCTGCCTCGGGCATGGATGTGTGTGATGTCCTTAGGTTAGTTAGGTTTAAGTAGTTCTAAGTTCTAGGGGACTGATGACCACAGATGTTAAGTCCCATAGTGCTCAGAGCCATTTGAACCATTTGAACCACTTGAGTTACTGTCTCTAATTCTACATTATCTACTGAAGAAATCTCTACAGGTTTGGTAGAAACCTCTTTAATAGATTCTAATAATTCTCTACGAACAGTTTCTGTTTGCATAGAAAATTCGGCACTTATGCAGTTTAGCAGGTACGGAAAAATTTTTTCATTTTTTTTTCAAAATTTGATCGATTATAGTCAAATTTGATACGCTGATTACGAATACGATATTTATTTTCGCCCCAGTCAATTATTTACATAAAAAAATCGTTTTAAATTTTTTTTTAATTTTTTTATTTTTTTTATTTTTCAATATTTTGTCGATTACAGTATAAGTTCATTTTAACGGAACGGTAGGTACGTATTTTTACTAATTAACCACAATCAATACTCTTGCTCATCAAATGCCAGTGCAAAATTAACAAACTTTTAACTAAATTTAGCAATATAAAAATAAAATGTAATCACTGTGCTGCTTCGGGATACACTAAATGAACGTGCTCAACCAAGTTATGAAATGCATCCTTTTGAAAACGCTGACGCCACAAAAATTCTGCCAAATAGTTATCTAGCATAGTACGATGGGTACCGAACCTGCGTTTGTTTTCTTCCTTGGCTTTCTGCCAAACAGATTCTACGTGATTGGTTGTAGCGTGAGTAAGGGGGTCAACGAAATTAATCGAATGGTTTACAGTCAAATGCTGATATCCCAGATTACCCACTGTCTTGTATGCTGCCCACAAATCCGAGACAACAGTAGTACCAGGGAGCACGAACTGTTGCAAAATAGTAGTGGTGGGCAGGAAATCGCGTATCTGTTAGAAATCACAGTGACTGAGAAGTCACAGATATCACAGTAGCAACTTTACAGAATCTAACTGCGATTTCAGTCACAGTTAGCAGTCGCAAGTAGTATTTCATATTCAAAGACGTGAGCCATCTATTGGTCGAATTTAGCACTGCTTTCTGCGATTTCAGTGACAAGTCGCAACTAAGAGTCGCAAGTAGCAACTAAAAAGCGCAGTTAACAGTGCCATCTGTTGGCCAAAGTTCGTACTACGTCCATCTCTGCGATACGGTATCGAGTCTAACTGCGATTTCCGTGACAAGTCGCAACTAAGAGTCGCAAGTAGCAACTAGAAAGCGCGGTTAACAGTGCCATCTGTGGATCAAAGTTCGTACTACGCCCATCTCTGCGATACACTATTGAGTCCAACTGCGATTTCCGTGACAAGTCGCAACTAAGAGTCGCAAGTAGCAACTAAAAAGCGCAGTTAGCACTGCCATCTGTTGACCAAAGTTCATACTACGCTATTCGCTACCGAGTCAAACTGCGATTTCCGTGACAAATCGCAACTAAGAGTCGCAAGTAGCAACTAAAAAGCGCAGTTAACATTCTTTTCCTAGTGTCATCTGTTGACCGACGTACGTACTTCGTTATGAGAGCCTTGTGCCTCACGAGATCGATGTGCTGTGTGTGCATATGAAGGGCTTATTTCAATAGTGGTACAAGTCCATTTTTGTTCATTTTGAGATACAGAGTCGTAAAGTTAAATGAGCGCTGACAAATCTGCATTTGAGATACCAGAAATATTCAAGCATATGGAGGTAATGGACTTGTACCACTATTGAAATAAGCCCTTCATATTATATGACGACATGCACATTCAGCATCAGTTATGGTTGGTCAAATACTGCTGTGACTCTGAATGTATTATATTAATAAGAAGCGACATTGCCTTTTTCTCCTGAAAATATCAAGTAACGTAACAAATGTGTTTGATTCTGCTTCCAATATGACAGTTTTGGTTAATACTCCACATGCCTACAGGACTTTGCAATGTTAACACAGCAGAACGCAGACATCTGTATAAGTGTAGAGAAATGAAAACAGTCATATGAATGCCTCACTTTTGTTCCGACACAGTTCAAGACTCGGAAGAAAAGTTTTACACCTGGTGTTCTACATGGCAACTTCACACACAAGAACTTTTTGCCGACACTACTACCACCTACATAAGTAAGCTTTTCCTGTGTTACTTTCAAGTAATGCACTTAAGCTATTCCTGATTTAACTGGAAGATCTGTACTTCCCACTTTTATATCAACAGCCTCAAAATGCATATTGTAGACTTCAGGATATGTTACAGGTCAGTGTCACACCAAGATTGTGGAGAAAAGGGGGGGGGGGCGGCATGTCACTCTCCAACAAGTGTTTACCAATAAGTAAGTAGCGGAAAATTATGGGTATAGGACGGCTTAAACATGTGGAAAATGAGATTTTTATTATTCACTCACTGTATTTGACATTTATTATTCCTTTAAAATCGCACAACAACTTCAATAAAACACAGTTTAATCATTCACACACTTATTTCACAATTATTTCACTTTTAAACTGCAAATCCTCTAACAGCTGTCTTGAATCTTCACGAGTCTCTCTCAAAAACAGCCTTGATGTGGATAGATATGTACAGCAACCAGTAATCAGAGTCAGAACTGTGTCTGCAAAAACACAAGGATTATTAAACAATTTTTGCTGTCATTAATTACTAGCAATATAACTGACAGAGTAGATTGCCAATATTTGCTATAATGAATATCACATTTGCAAGAACGATCTCACTGAAGTAATGAAGTCCATCGAAACGCTTAGAAACTAACCTCTCGTCTGACGAAAATGGTCTAAAGACGCAGTGGCAATTTCTTCAGATCTGTTGACAATGATATTTTGAGTTATCACTTTACTGAGTGACTGAAATGTAGTTCAGGTACCTGTGAACATAACAATATGTTAGAATTCATTTTCTAAATACGAACTATTACGGTACTGTATGGCTACTTACATATTAATTACACTATTAATATTTTCACAGTTGTTTCTTTAATACAAAATTAAAGCCAACGGAAGAAAAAACATAAAACATACTTGCCAATTACAGTTTTGTTGAGATGCAATTTTCTGTGTTGACAGATGTAACTTTTTCATACGGTGGTAAGTCGCAGAAATCGCAGGAATCACAGAAATCGCAGAAGTAGCAGAAGTCACAGAAATCGCAGAAGTAGCAGAAGTCACAGAAATTGCAGAAGTAGCAGAAATCGCAGAAGTAGCAGAAGTCACAGAAATCGCAGAAGTAGCAGAAATCGCGGAAGTAGCAGAAATCGCAGAAATAGCAGTGGCGGAGGGATACACGACCTATGTTCCTTAACTGCGACTCTTAACTGCGACAAATCACAGTTAAGAATAACAGATACTGAAAAGTAGCATTCACAGAAATCACTGATATCGGAAAATCGCAGTTTAGCCCATCACTACAAAATAGGCAACAAAGTGCCAGCATCGCGTCTGTCTACAGTCACCATGAAACTTTCCTTTGTTTCCACATCGAAACCACCAAAAACCCATTGTTCTCTAACGCGATGACCACGTTCGTACTTTCGACGAACAAAACAACTTTCATCGATCTCCACAATATGACCTCTGCCTCCCAGAACGATCGGATTGAGAAAAAAATATTCGTGACAAATGTCCCTACAAAATTGTTTCCAATCAACAATCGTATGGGCACTTCCGATTTCCAACTCCCTCTGTAAAAAGTCCTGCTTATGTACATCATAAGCCCACAGATACATCAGTTGCAAGATCTTGGAAACTTCAATATGGCTTCCCGAAAAGAATGAAAATTTTCGAATTGATGCTTGTTTCCTACAAACTCGACCTGCTGAACAACGCCAGATGACACCATCCATAGAATTATTGTTTTCTAATCGCATTTCGTTGTATCCCACGCAGTTGCCATCACAAATCATCACACTTTTCAACAACCCGTGTTGTTGAGCCCAGTTAATCGCCTTCCCATTAGTGGCCGATATTTCGAATAAATTTTTGAGGCGAAATTCCGTAAGATTTGGAAATCTATTTGCCATATTCAAATGAACCTTTCAGAATATTGTCGACTAGCAAATCGTGTTCAAAGCAACGAATTCGACACGACAGACTACCAGTGTATTTGTTTCAGTTTAAACCTTTTTTTAGTTTAAACCTTTGCCTAGCGTATCCCGAAGCTGTAAACTAATCCGTTTTGTTTTTATTTCTACTTATTTTCGTTTAAAATTATGAGCAGCATATTCTCATCATCAACTCATTAAATGAAAATGGATGTTATATTCGAAATCAGCGCATCAGAATTCACTATATCGACAAAATATTGAAAAATAAAAAAAATTTTAAAAAATTTTTCATTTTTTTTCAAAATTTGATCGATTATAGTCAAATTTGATACGCTGATTACGAATACGATATTTATTTTCGCCCCAGTCAATTATTTACATCAAAAAAATTGTTTTAAATTTTTTTTTAATTTTTTTTATTTTTCAATATTTTGTCGATATAGTGAATTCTGATGCGCTGATTTCGAATATAACATCCATTTTCATTTTCCCTTGACCGTCGGCGATATCTTCTGCCCGATAAGCGCGGCGCTGCCGATGACGCAACATTGCGTAATACACTAACTAATCAGTATTTTCAAATCATAGGCGGCCGCTGCCGCGGCCGCATTCCAAAAGAAAAACTCCCAACCTAACCTCAAGTGGGCTACGCTACAGATCACTTTATTTATGAAAATACAAAGTACAATCACCAACAAACTTTACATATTCACCCACAAAGCTCTCCAAGCCAGATACATTTGGAATGAAAAATTTTTTTCGTACCTGCTAAACTGCATAAATTGATCTGTAGCGTAGCCCACTTGAGGTTAGGTTGGGAGTTTTTCTTTTGGAATGCGGCCGCGGCAGCGGCCGCCTATGATTTGAAAATACTGATTAGTTAGTGTATTACGCAGTGTTGCGTCATCGGCAGCGCCGCGCTTATCGGGCAGAAGATATCGCCGACGGTCAAGGGAAAATGAAAATGAATGTTATATTCGAAATCAGCGCATCAGAATTCACTATATCGACAAAATATTGAAAAATAAAAAAAATTTAAAAAAATTTAAAACAATTTTTTTGATGTATATAATTGACTGGGGCGAAAATAAATATCGTATTCGTAATCAGCGTATCAAATTTGACTATAATCGATCAAATTTTGAAAAAAAATGAAAAATTTTTTCCGTACCTGCTAAACTGCATAAGTGCCGAAAATTCATCTCGTAACTTATCGTTATTTTTCTCTATTTCATTTACAACTAAGACATTGACATTATCTAGTCTCTTGGTTAAGTCAGTAATATCATTTCGCATGCGAGCTTTTTCCTCACGCGATTCCTGGATATGTTCTTCTAACCTTTTACAATTATCAGCAATCTTATTACTAAGTCCTTCTAGTTTTTCCTGCATTTCAACTTTAGAAACCTCTATTTTATCACTTAATTCTCGACTGATTTCATTAAGATGTTCCTGTAACCTGTCTGTAGATTTTGTTATGTCCCCTTTAAGTTCCTCTTCTAATCTAGCCGTAGATTCTTCGTTAGATTGTTTTAATTCCTGTTTTAGTTCCTCTTTTAATCTAGCAGTAGATTCTTCGTTAGATTGTTTTAATTCAGCTAAAAAAATCCCCGTTAGATTGTTTTAATTTAGCGATCGCCCTAAAAAGCGATCTCATGCTCCTATCGGACACAGATTGCTCTTCGTCCGACATTTCACTTCCCGACATTATTGTAAGATATTAACTGCTTACACACGCAGACTTGTAATCAACAATCCTATTAAAAGCACACTCCCTATGTACAACACTCCACTTCCAACTTAAAAACAGACTCACCAGACACTAATATTCTAGTTTGTAGTTCTCGGTGATCAGTGTGCTGCTATGGGCTGCAGAAGTAACAGCCGTCGATGCAGCCGCTGAGATGCTGCCACCCCGCTTCCGCAACCGGCAGGACGCTGAGTCGAACACCGAAGACGTAACTGGCTGCAACCACGCCCGGCCGCACCGTAGACAGGCGAAGCCCTCAGCAACACCTCTAATACCAGCCGGAGGAACGCATCCCAGCTGTCGTACTGGGCCTGTTAGTTTAGGGAGAAAAAGGTTGTCGGGGTTTGCAGCGTTTAGCTGCTGCCCAAAGATGCGCCTTCTCGTGGAATAACTGCGTGACCGTACTGCTTGGCTGCGCTCCGTCAGATGCCCACACCCGCGAAGTCGCCGCTGGCTGGTGAAGGCTCCACGAAGACTCGCGTTGACTTCCGAAGGACTCTTGATGTTTTAATTGTTTCGTACCTGTGTGCCTTAGTCCTGTTTATAACGTCGCCACGGTGTAGTGTAACGATGTAGGTTTTGTATAAACGAATTTCTTTTGACATATGACCATGTGCAGACTTCGTCACCTACGTCAGTTACAAAACACTTCAAAATTATTTAAAGTCTTTTTAAAGTTGTCTCTGAATGGTTCTTGAACGAAACTGTAACTAAAACATCATCGTTTGAGTCGTATGCGCAGAATTACGTCACTCAGTCCAATTGGTTGGCGCAAACTTTTTTCAATTTAGATGTCGTTTGTTTCTTCTCAGAAATTATATTAATGCAAGTTATCTGCTTTAATAAATATTAAAACCACATTGAATAAACTTTTAAGACTCAAACTCGCGATGAACGTTGTCAAAAATTAATCATCTTGTCAAATAAATCAGTAATACTTCTTCCGTAATATAATTCTTCGTAAATAAATTCTCGCAACTCGAATTTAAACTTTCGTAGTATACACTAGTTTATTATCTTCATATATACTACATATAGACGTGAACATGAGCCTTGACAAGATAGGACTGAACATTTATAATATCATTAAACTTTCTATGACGTCATTGTTGCAGAAACATTACAAATTCTTATTTTTTTCAGTTTTTACAAGCACGACGCAACAACTCAGTTTCAGGATCTTCTGTTGCTCTTTGGCTGTCGACCCGCGATGTATACTGGCCAGCAATTTTCTCTCAGTCCCGGCAGTGAAGATGCTGTCTCCGTTCGTTGCGCCGCCCTCTCCGTACATGAAACATAAAAATAAATACAAAACTTTAGATAATTCACAAACATTACAAATATTACAAAATGCATAAACAAAACACTAAAGTAAACTTATATTCAGCTGCAAAGTGGGCTGACACTGGTGGATGGGTGACACTTCAATTTCACGTCCCACTACACCATCCCTCAGTAAATATTGCCGGACAGACCCACAGCTGTACATGGCAGACAGAACAGCCCCTAGTTGAGACAGGTCTTCAGCAGAACAATGCTGAGCTACCTGCAGCACTGCCAGCAGAAGCCTGGGCTGGGGGCGACAGACTGAAGCAATGTATCTATACAGTGGAGTCATAACCTGGGCATTGTATGAAGAGCCACGAGTAATAAAAAATCACAAGTTTTTGTGTTCCTTCGATACTGCAAATAGGCCTGTGACCCACTTCCATTGGCTGCCTCGATTGTATAAGAAACTCTGGCATCTGTGTGATATGAGCCATCGCCTGTCGTGCGATGTAGCCTGTCTCGTAGTGGAATTTTGCCAGTGCCATGTGAGCGCCGTCGGCGAAATATTGTGTATGGGGAATTAGTATGGACAAGTGCAAGTCATGGTAGAGTGGTGAGCCCCAGACCCCGAAATAGATAGCAGAAACGAAATGAGGGGCCATGGATGAGGCTTGAATTAGAAAAATCTATATATATATATATATATATATATATATATATATATATATATATATATATATTATGCAGATGCTTCTGTTTCATTTCAGCAGCAGTGATCCTGAAGGAGGAGACAGGAGGCATACTTGTATTAATTACATGTACTCAATCATAAAATGCCACTTCAAAGGTTTCAGGCAAATCACTAGCACCTGAGTGAGTAGACGCACTTCCTGGCCACTTCAGCATCAGCAGACAACACCGCCGGACATCGAAAAATAAAAGAGTAGTACACAAGGAATAAAATGCATGAAAATTCTATTCGGTAGTAATAGCAAAAGCATAGTGTAGTACAATAAGTTGGTATTTAGTATTGGGAGAATTCTGCACGTTTGGTGGAGGTATAGAGGTAGCGCCAGCGTAAAAAATTAGAGTGCATGACAAGAGTAGAACTAACAAACACATGCACACACAAACAAAGACACCCCAAACCACATAATTCACGTCCATACAACGTTAACAGGGCCCTGTAGTCATTAAAATTATTTTTGAATTGGCGTCCGTAGTAATAAAATAAATATATTAAGCAAAGAAAAAAATTGTATTTATCATTATTTTCTTTTTATGTAAATGGATTACATCAGTGTAATGACTTTTGTGAGAGACTATGGCACTTGACCACACTCGAGGATTGTGCAGACTCCAGAACCCACACGGCAGACTGTACATCACGCCCACGCCAGCCAGTGAAAAACGAGATGAGTGGGCTGCCTTAATGACTCAGCTGTAGCGGCCCTGGTGTGGGGAACCCACTCCCCCCCCCCCACTGTGACAGCCAGCCGCAGCCAGCTGACTCGCCTATGTCATGCAGCCCTGTCATCTACCTGTGGGGTCAGTATGTGTCAAGCCAGCGCAGACAGCGGGACACCACCACGTGCTGGCAGCAGCCCCTAGTGGCCAGTGACCCGCCAGGCTGCTAATTAAGGGATGAGAGTCATATGGCACCACAATCGACGTGCATGCCAAGCCTAACGGACTCAGTGGTGTGACGAGAGTGACGTGTCCCATCCACGAAAGTCGGGCTAATCCGATGCCCAGTGCTGGCAGGCGTGTTGCGATGCAGAGGGGAATGGGAAGAGCAGGGCTGTCCCACATCCCGCTAACACTGAATGGATTTCTACGGCAGGGGGCGGGTTGCACATCAAATTCAACACTGTCACTCCAGCCACTGATGGCAAACTGCTGCCTGACCAGGATAACACAAAGGGTCAATCTGCAGTCCATAAGCTGCCCAAGATGCCGGTTGCTGCCCAGACACCAGATGCTGCGAGACAAAAGGAAACGCCAGAGACATCTGCCGCCACTTCTGCCACGTCATGCACTGAGTGAGAGGCCATTCCACTCAGGGGCAAATTTCTGTTCTTCAGTCTTACCAGTTACAGTTTGTGCGAGTGCATTAATATTAATGCCATGTTTTCAATTCATGTGACAATTTCAACTGTAAATTTGTCTCCCTAGGGACCCTTGAGGAGGGAACGATACCCTTGTGGAGGGAACGATAGGATATCTTTCTGTAATATCATTATGTAATATCTTTTTGTGTTTTTGTATGTATCAATTGAACTGTCTTGATTGTGACATATATGTTTGTTCTGCACATTTATTAATGCTCTGATTATGTGCCTGTATGTGTTTTTGTGTCATAGAAAATAATACACAAATTTACACAACTTAGGTAATAAGACAAACAGATTACACGTGTGATTTCCTTGTTCATTGAGAATTTGAGAATGTATGTGTTTGATGATTGTGACCAAATTAATGACAGAGCAGGGATAAATCAATGAGCAGAGAACAGTTCATACTCCAGGACATTGTAAATGATTAGGGACTTTAGACATCTCTGACCTCAGAATATGGTGTGAATGGGTATATTTCTTTGGTGCAAGGCCTTTTAACCGCCTATCAAAAGTTTATCAAAAGTCTGTGGTGTAGCAATGACCCCTGGGTCTAACATAATTCGTGTACTCTTTCTGGATTGCAGCTTCATGTGAGTGAATGACCCCTGGAATAAATGAGGTCAAGCTAGGGTGTGTTTTAGCCATGGGCAATCCTGATTGGCAAAGTCACCTTTTATTCAGATACATGTTGTGGTGTCTGGCGGTGACACCACACATGTATCGGTTATAAAGATGAGATTCTCCAACTATTTTCAATGATTTCCAATTATTCGTGTCACACTAACCAATATTGAAGTGAGACACTACCCACGCAGAAATCAAAGGCAGGTAGAGGGCAGTGAGAGAGGACAAGTTACTCTCTCACTTATTTTTCGTATATGGAAAATTATTAAAGATTTTGTTACAACCTAATGCACCTTGAGCGAGACTCTAGAAAGTTAATGGCCTGAGTAGACATTGATGGAGCCTGGTAGGGCGCTAAAAGCATGAGGTATTTTTATGGTTCTTAGCTCGCAGAAATGGCATGTTGGAAAATGAAAGCAATTGGCACAAGCTCATCCCTCAGTAAATATTGACGGACAGGCCCACAGCCATACAGGGCAGACAGAGTGGCCCCTAGTTGAGACAGGTCTTCAGCAGAACAATGCTGAGCTACCTGCAGCACTGCCAGCAGAAAGCTGGGCTGGAGGCGACAGACTGAAGCAATGCATCTACACAGTGGAGTCATAAACTGGGCATTGTATGAAGAGCCACGAGCAATAAAAAATCACAAGTTTTTGTGTTCCTTCGATACTGCAAATAGGCCTGTGACCCACTTCCATTGGCTGCCTCGATTGTATAAGATACTCTGGCATCTGAGAAACGTTAGGAGGTAGAATCTTTATTACACTTCATAGCTAGGACTAACATACTCCAAGGCACAGGCGATTTAGATAAAGAAGTTTGTATCTGTTCTCTTGTTGCCACAGGAAGCGACATGACTTTGGAGCAAAACATTTTCCACCTCCGTGAAAACTTAAAAAAGCCAGTAAGTGGAGGTTTCTTTTTTTTTTCAGAGACACAGGTTTCTTAACTCTTGCCCTGGTTCGACAGGAGTTTCTGCTGTCGTGTGGGAGGGGAGATTTAGCGCCTCTAAAGCCCTGTGATTGGCTCAAGACGGTGTGAAGGCGGTGTTGTTCGTGCACTTTGGGGAAAACGGAATTTTTTTTATCTGGAGAGGTGCAAAGCACTCGGTTTCTGGACTTTGGTCTGGAAGCATCTTCTGGTCGAAGCTCTGGCATGTGTGGTTGGTACTTGGGACCTGTCCTAAGACTGACTTCACTTGCAAGTAGTTACACTAGAGAGCCTGTGGTGAAGTTCTTACTGTACTGACAGTGTGACATCAAACATCTCGGAATAATCGTCTGCTGAGGGCACACTTATTCATTTTTGGTTTACCAGTCTCGATTTTTGGTATCTTTGTGCGCTTCTGCGTATAAGTGAGCCAAATTGGTCCTTGGTACAACTAGCGAACGGGTATCTCACACACTGAAATCTACCGTGATTTCAGGGCTCTGGTAGAGAGTGAATTGCGATTCGTCTGCCTGATCGCTAGACCGTGAGATTTTTGCATTTGTTTCACGGCTGTGGTCGATTCACAGGTGCTGCCTCCACGTCTCGCCACCACAGCGCACTTCTCGCCAGTTGCAATTTACATAGCCGCATGAAGCAAACAGGGTAACGTACCGCTGATCCAGCCTTGTAAGGATGTACAGATCTCAATCGCCACTTGCTCTCAGTTGCACCTATATTGAGAAACTTCTGTAGACTATCGATCAAAGTCTGCTCAGTGTCAGCCTAATTCAGATTGTGTTATCCACAGTTTTAGGGCCAGAGTACTTGACTCACTTCTGCCACCCAGGATCCTTGTCCATCGTTCTCTTAACCCAACTGTTATTTGTTTACAGTATTCAGTCAATAACTATAATTTTTGTTTGTTTTCCTTTTGGAGAACAAATGTTGTTAGTAAATTAAATTTTTCATACCTTCTCAATCAATTTATATGGTCACCCCACGTGTTAACTTTCATTGTGGCGTCCCACGCCTGGATAACTTTCAAGCCTCCTACTTCCTTCTATCCCCTACTCCCCCTCCATCTGTCATCCACACCTCCCACTCTCTGTCCATCTCCTCCATCTCCTCCTCCCCCTCTCTCTGACATTCTCTTTTTTCCTTCTCTCTTTGTTCATCTCCTCCTGCCCCTCTTCCTATCCATATCCTCCTCCCCCTCTCTCTGTCAGTCCCCTCCCACCCTATCAATCTTCTCCCACACTCCGCTGCAGAGTGAAAATCTGATTCTGGAAATCTGAAGATAATGATTGTCATTAAGTGTAATTTCGTAGATCGTTTGAGCGAACTGACTACACCATGATTCTAGCAGTTCTTGGGACAAATTCACTCTGACCGATGAACCGTCCACGTGGTGACACATCACACTTCCTAGCTCATACGGGACCATGACAGCGATGGGAATATGGACGGGCATCTGAGAAATAATGGCGTGACTGAATTTTCACCGTTACGTTCCAGACTTTGCTACAACAACTTATAAAATGAAATTATTTGTAATAGAAATGACTCAGTTATTAGCATTCCCGAATACTGATTCAAAAACAGTTTTTCCCCTCTTCATCTTATGGGAGTAGTGTAGTCTAGGTAACCATCTTTCTAGCTCTTGTTTTAAAGTTTTTTTTTTTTTTTTTTTTTTTTTGATAAATCACGTACAGACGTCTGGGTTAACTAGCACAATCCGTGGTGTTTGTACTCATATTTATCTGGCTGTTATGATGAAGTTTCTGTCCGACAGATATTAATTCAGGTCTTAATACTGAGCGGTAACGCTGTATTACTTTAGACGGAGGCGATATTTGAACTCTTAGCTGATGCACACCTGCTCACTGCAGTGTACAGTGTATTTGTGAAACACGACAGAGAGTTGTTGAAACTTCCTGAGGGTAAAACCAATACGCCTTTCCCGTGCGTAAATATCTTGGTACATTAAAACTGTGGTATGAAACAGGAATCGAAGACGTACCCTTTAGTGTGAGATAGTCAGACCGCGGAAAGCCAGACCCCAGGTTCTGATCACCGTGCGGCACACAGTTTCAATCTGCCAGGAATTTAAAAATTTCGACGCAGCGTGAAAAAGAAATTCTGTAACAACTGCATAGGCTGTGGCGAAACCACTTCTCTGCTATACAGGGTGGTCCACTGATCGTGACCGAGACAAATATCTCACGAAATAAGCCTCAAACGAAAAAACTACAAAGAACGAAACTTGTCTAGCTTGAAGGGGGAAACCAGATGGCGCTATGGTTGGCCTGCTACATGGCGCTGCCATAGGTCAAACGGATATCAACTGCGTTTTTTTAAAAAGAAACACCCATTTTGTATTGCATATTCATGTAGTACGTAAAGAAATATGAATGTTTTAGTTGGACCACTTTTTTCGCTTTGTGATAGATGGCGCTGTAATAGTCACAAACATATGGCTCACAATTTTAGGCGAATAATTGGCAACAGGTAGGTTATTTAAATTAAAATACAGAACGTAGGTACGTTTGAAAATTTTATTTCGGTTGTTCCAATGTGATACATCTACCTTTGTGAACTTATCATTTCTGAGAACGCAAGCTGTTACAGCGTGATTACCTGTAAATAACACATTAATGCAATAAATGCTGAAAATGATATCCGTCAACCTAAATGCATTTGGCAGTACGCGTAACGACATTCCTCTCAACAGCGTGTAGTTCGCCTTCCGTAATGTTCGCACATGCATTGACAATGCGCTGACGCATGTTGTCAGGCGTTGTCGGTGGATCACGATAGTAAATATCCTTCAACTTTCCCCACAGAAAGAAATCCGGGGACGTCAGATCCGGTATACGTCCGGCCATGGTATGGTGCTTCGACGACCAATCCACGTGTCATGAAATATGCTTTCGATACCGCTTCAACCGCACGCGAGCCTTGTGCCGGACATCCATCATGTTGGAAGTACATCGCCATTCTGTCATGCAGTGAAACATCTTGTAGTAACACCGGTAGAACATTACGTAGGAAATCAGCATGCATTGCACCATTTAGATTGCCATCGATAAAATGGGGACTAATTATCCTTCCTCCCATAATGCCGCACCATACAGTAATCCGCCAAGGTCGCTGATGTTCCACTTGTCGCAGCCATCGTGGATTTTCCGTTGCCCAATAGTGCATATTATGCCAGTTTACGTTACCGCTGTTGGTGAATGACGCTTCGTCGCTAAATAGAACGCGTGGAAAAAATCTGTCATCGTCCCGTAATTTCTCTTGTGCCCAGTGGCAGAAACGTACACGACGTTCAAAGTCGTCGCCATGCAATTCCTGGGGCATAGAAATATGGTACGGGTGTAATCGATGTTGATGTAGCATTCTCAACACCGAAGTTTTTGAGATTCTCGATTCTCGCGCAGTTTCTCTGCTACTGATGTGCGGATTAGCCGCGACAGCAGCTAAATCACCTACTTTGGCATCATCATTTGTTGCAGGTCATGGTTGACATTTCACATGTGGCTGAACACTTCCTGTTTCCTTAAATAACGTAACTATCCGGCGAACGGTCCGGTCACTTGGATAATGTCGTCCAGGATACCGAGCAGCATACATAGCACACGCCCGTTGGGCATTTTGATCACAACAGCCATACATCAACACGATATCGACCTTTTCCGCAACTGGTAAACGGTCCATTTTAACACGGGTAATGTATCACGAAGCAAATACCGTCCGCACTGATGGAATGTTACGTGATACCACGTACTTATACGTTTGTGACTATTACAGCGCCAACTATCACAAAGCGAAGAAAGTCGTCCAACTAAAACATTCATATTACTTTACATACTTCACGAATATGTAATAAAAATGGGGGTTCCTATTTTAAAATGGCTCTGAGCACTATGCGATTTAACTTCTGAGGTCATCAGTCGCCTAGAACTTAGAACTAATTAAACCTAACTAACCTAAGGACATCACACACTTTGACGAAAAAAAATTTTTCTTTAGTAAAATGAATGGATGAAAATGGAGAAGAAATGGCTTTAAATATTTTTGTTATTTACTCTTTCAGTACGAACTTTGTTTTAGAACTCCTTTTTTTACGTGTGGTAATAAAAATTCATTTAGACAAAATTAAGCACATTTAAAATTACGTGAACTTTAGCAACCCTCTCATGCTGATAAATTCAAACTAACTGATTAATAACATTTATGACTTTGAAAATTATTTAAATTAAATTTTTTACGTATTTCGGCCTTGTCACACATTTTCTAGACGTAGCTGGTTTTTAAATATTTACTGAATTCTTTCCCGGCGTTAGCTATGGAACACAAGACTGTCTCTGTTAGCATAAAATGGTTAAATATTGCCAAGCCGACCTGAACGTTTAATTATCATTGACAAAACACAATTCACTATACGTTTAAGTTATTTGCTTTAGAAATTGAAAGAACCAACAGATTCACAACTTCAACGTTAATTATCCGCCTATGAATGCACAAATTTAAAACCAGTCAGCCTTAGGATCGCTGTAAAAGAAAAATATTTCGTAATTCACTGCTAATTTTACCTGCTCCCGATGTACGGGTTTGTAATTTTGTAGCGGAACAATTTTTTAAATGTGCCGCCGGTGCAAATCGTTCGGTCGCGGCACAGCCCAGCAACACCAACGATTATCGCTAAAAGTGCTGAAAATTCTTTAAAGAAATATTATGGGTGACATGGGCAAGCTAATTTACATTAGTCATACACAATTTTGATAAATTATAATGTATTTAGACCACAACAATAATTAAAATTACACACTTTTATAATTTCTCCTCTAATGGCGGCTAAAGATAGATACAGACAAAAGAAGTCTACTCATTCATATAATGCTATGTCACAGGTTCCTCTCTCTCTCAGCTCTCGAGGGAGACGACAAAGAATGCACATTATGTAGTGCTATTTATACTATTGCTGATTATGAATATCTCTTTGTAATCTTACAACATTATTTTCCTCTGTGGCTATATTTTACATTTTTTCATCGCAGATATTAACATATTTCGTAATTACATTATGAGTATAGAAATATTACAATCATAAATACATCGAGAATATTGTTACAGAAAACATTACAATAATGACCAACGTCCTTTATACAAAATTAAATAATATTTTTTGTTAAACAATTACAGTATATACGAATTGCTTCATAGCGGCGTACATAGTACAATTAAATGTCATTTTAGTTTATTAACAGTGTGTGTGCTGCCAGGGAACGTTACAACACATCCATGCCCGAGGCAGGATTCGAACCTGCGACCGTAGCGGTGGCTCGGCTCCAGACTGTAGCGCCTAGGAACCGCACGTCCACTCTGGCCGGCGTTCCTATTTTAAAAAAACGCAGTTGATATCCGTTTGACCTATGGCAGTGCCATCTAGCGGGCAAACCATAGCGCCATCTGTTTTCTCCCTAAGCTAGACAAGTTTCGTTCTTCGTAGTTTTTTCGTTTGATGCTTATTTCGTGAGATATTTGATCCGATCACTAACAATGGACCACCCTGTATACCTTCTTCCAGTTATGCTAATCTACCAAGATATGCAGGAGAACTTCTGTGGAGTTTGGAATGTATCACATGAGTTATTGGCGGAAGTGAAGCTGTGACAGCGTCGTGTGAGGCGCGCTGCTGCCCAAGTACTCTATCGGGACACATATTGCTGGACATTAATATGGTGTGAAACTTCCTGGCAGATTAAAACTGTGTGCCGGACCGAGACTCGAACTCGGGACCTTTGCCTTTCGCGGGCAAGTGCTCTACCAACTGAGCTACCCAAGCACGACTCACGCCCTGTTCCCACAGCTTTACTTCTCCCAGTACCTCGTCTCCTACCTTCCAAACTTTACAGAAGCTCTCCTGCGACCCTTGCAGAACTAGCACTCCTGAAAGAAAGGATACTGCGGAGACATGGCTTAGCCACAGCCTGTGGAATGTTTCCAGAATGAGATTTTCACTCTGCAGCGGAGTGTGCGCTGATATGAAACTTCGTGGCAGATTAAAACTGTGTGCCGGACCGAGACTCGAACTCGGGACCTTTGCCTTTCGCGGGCAAGTGCTCTACCGCCGCTGCAGAGTGAAAATCTCGTTCTGGAAACATTCCGCAGGCTGTGGCTAAGCCATGTCTCCGCAATATCCTTTCTTTCAGGAGTGCTAGTTCTGCAAGGTTCGCAGGAGAGCTTCTGTAAAGTTTCGAAGGTAGGAGACGAGGTACAGGCAGAAGCAAAGCTGTGGGTACGGCGCGTGAGTCGTGGTTGGGTAGCTCATTTGGTAGAGCACTTGCCCGCGAAATGCAAAGGTCCCAAGTTCGAGTCTCGGTCCGGCACACAGTTTTAATCTGCCAGGAAGTTTCATATCAGCGCACACTCCGCTGCTGAGTGAAAATCTCATTCTGGATTAATATGGGGTGTGCCCACCCTTCGCCTATGTGACGGCTTCAACTTTCACGGGAACACTTTTTAATGAGGTGCTTGAATATCGGTGATGGAATGCCGACCGTTCTTCCTCAAGAGCCCGGACCAGAGAATGTAATGACATTGGGCGCTGGTTTCTGGAGCGAAGCGGGCGTTCTAGCTCATCCCAAAGATGTACCATTGGGTTCAGGGCGGGCATGACAGCGCACATTCTCATGCTGATAGAAGTAATCATCCCCTCCGAGCTGTTCCTCTATGCACGAAGTACACAGTGCTGCATGCCCACAACTTTCCGCACTTAGCGTGTTCTTAAGGTCATATATGCCATCTCAACACTGGAAATGTTATAGCACACTTTTTTTTTGACAATTCAGAGCATACAATAGTCTAAATGGTACCCTGCTACGAAGTTACAGAGGCTTATCAAATGACAGATTCCGACATAAAACAAATTTTACCATCCACATTATACTGAAGCAACGAAAATGTAACACAGGCGTAGTATCCTACAGAAATCTTGCTGGTAACACAATAAGAAGCGATAAATCGCTGTTGGCACACATATGGGATTTACCCACTTCAATCCATATTATGACTGTGTAAAAAAAAAGGAGCGCCGGCCTAAGTGGCCGAGCGGTTCTAGGCGCTACAGTCTGGAACCGCGCGACCGCGACGGTCGCAGGTTCGAATCGTGCCTCGGGCATGGATGTGTGTGATGTCCTTAGGTTAGTTAGGCTTAAGTAGTTCTAAGTTCTAGGGGACTGATGACCTCAGAAGTTAAGTCCCATAGTGCTCAGAGCCATTTGAACCATTTGAACCAAAATGAGCAATAAAATGTTATTTTGTATCTTCTGTAAGAATTGCTTCAAAAGCTATTGATAGGAATTGAATATTCGTGCAGGACTATAAGTACCACTTTTACAGAACATGAAAACAGAACACAAGAACCAGATTTTGGTATTACAGCCATATGTACGCTGTGTTGTGAATTGGCAGGAGCCAATTCACGGAGTTTGGAGGAAGCCGAAAGGCACGCGATTAAGCTCACGCAGGCTGGCGTGAGGTCTGGAACAGGTCAGAGAAATAAGACTAGCAAAACTAAAGTAACTGGTAGAATACTTAACTTTAATCCACAATTGGTGAACATCTCTCGTTACTGTACAGGCTTCA
The DNA here is from genome assembly GCF_023864275.1 of Schistocerca cancellata. Taxonomy (NCBI): domain Eukaryota; kingdom Metazoa; phylum Arthropoda; class Insecta; order Orthoptera; family Acrididae; genus Schistocerca; species Schistocerca cancellata. The sequence goes on from NC_064631.1 coordinate 74,186,680, forward strand.
CAATAATAATTATCAAATGCTATGGCGCCTTGCTAGGTCGTAGCAAATGACGTAGCTGAAGGCTATGCTAACTATCCTCTCGGCAAATGAGAGCGTATTTGTCAATGTAGCATCGCTAGCAAAGTCGGCTGTACAACTGGGGCGAGTGCTAGTACGTCTCTCTAGACCTGCCGTGTTGCGGCGCTCGGTCTGCCATCACTGACAGTGGCGACACGCGGGTCCGTCGTATACTAGCAGACCGCGGCCGATTTAAAAGGCTACCACCTAGCAAGTGTGGTGTCTGGCGGTGACACCACACACTGATTAACCCAAAACCATGTGACCATTGCCCATCGCGACGTTGGATGCCGCCTGGTGTCGTATCGGGCACGTGACGCGGTATAGAAGTGTGTAAGCAAAGCAGACATGGACAGGGCATCATCCCTGGGCTGCGAATGGGGAAATCCATTCAGATAAGCGCATGTCACAAATGCCAGGTAAGCAGGAGTCATAATGCTTTGGTGATTTATTCTTTCAAAATTTGATTAGTGATTTACAGAGTATTTTGTGTGTTGGAGTTGCAAGTTACGTATTGCGACGTCCAGCATTGTAGCACTGCTCATTCCCGCACAGTGTGTAGTTTCACAGGGGAGCTTATTTGGTTCACAGTTTCGGTTTCATAATTAGTTTGACAAAATTGATTAAAAATACTGTATCCGTTTTGGCAGCTCAATTTATCAGATGGCGTTTTCGTGGTTACATCACTTGAATTGATCCTGATTACAACACAGATACACAAGTTATAAAGAATAGCAGCTCAGTTTACTCCAGTTGCCGGACGGTGTGGCCAAGCGGTTCTAGGAGCTTTCTTGTGGAACCGCGCGATCGCTACGGTCGCAGGTTCGAATCCTGCCTCTGGCATGGATGTGTGTGTCGTCCTTAGTTTAGTTAGGTTTAAGTAGTTCTAAGTTCTAAGGGACTGATGACCTCAGATGTTAAGTCCCATAGTGTTCAGAGCCATTTGAGCCATTTACTTCAGTTTCAGTTCACAACATAAAATGTAGTGAGGTTACAACATAGCTGGTTTGGGAGAAATCCCTCACGGCACATCAGTATCTTCTTCGGCAGTCTGTCTGAGTGTCTGCGTTTTAGACGTCCGTAGATCCTTACGCGTCGCCTCCGGCTGACGTCACTCAGAGGTTCAATCTGTTGATAAAAACCCGTACTGCTGCTGATCTTGCACCAGCCGTCGTCGTTCTTCCTACATCCTACTGTCTCTCTGATAATTGGGCGTTCTCTGAGCATCAGTGTGTTGAGTAGACCTCTGTGTTCTGTCGTGAGCGTCACTGCAGCGTCAAGTTCCAGTAGTCTAATAACATTCGTGAAGTAAAGGATTTTGACAAAAAATGGTTCAAATGGCTCGGAGCACTATGGGACTTAACTTCTGAGGTCTTCAGTCCCCTAGAACTTAGAACTACTTAAACCTAACTAACCTAAGGACATCACACACATCCATGCCCGAGGCAGGATTCGAACCTGCGACCGTAGCGGTCACGCGGTTCCAGACTGAAGCGCCTAGAACCGCACGGCCACACAGGCTGGCGGATTTTGACATTTACGCCAAAATTTCTTTTATTATAGAGTTAAAAGGGAGTCCTGTATGCTGTTTCCCATTTAACAGTTAGAAGCCTTAGTTATCGCTCTTTCTACGATGTTCTCTGAAATGATTCAACCAAGGTACTTAGCCCGCATCTCGTGGTCGTGCGGTAGCGTTCTCGCTTCCCACGCCCGGGTTCCCGGGTTCGATTCCCGTCGGGGTCAGGGATTTTCTCTGCCTCGTGATGGCTGGGTGTTGTGTGCTGTCCTTACGTTAGTTAGGTTTAAGTAGTTCTAAGTTCTAGGGGACTGATGACCAAAGATGTTAAGTCCCATAGTGCTCAGAGCCTTTTTTTTAAGGTACTTAAATTTTGGATCCCATTTGTTGCAAACAAATTGGTTGTTAAGGATTTTAGCACTTGCGTTGGTGATGAACTCTGTGTTTTCGAAGGAAATTTGCAATTAGGTTATTTTCTGCACATTTCTTCAGTATTTCGATCTGAGTGCAAGCTGTGTCAACGTTTGTGAAGAGTACGGCCAAGTCATCAGCGAGTCCCAAACAGTCGATTTCTACTTCTTACCTCTTGCGTAATTTATGTCATTGTCTCTCTTGGCCAGCTCCGGGCGCCATTCTCTTACGACTTTCTTCAGAACCCGTTTGAATTACGTGGGTGGTAGGCCGTCCACTTGTCGCACACCAGTCTTGTCTGTCGGTGAGTGTTCACTTGAAGACGTTACACACACACACACACACACACACACACACACACACACACTGTGAAGTTTGAGTGAAAATGTGTAAGTGCTTGAAGAGATGCCTACAAGTTGACTGCAGGAGAACACCAGGTATTACTCTCACTGTTCACTTTCGTGACGCAATACTTACTTCATATGTGAAGAGATGCCCCATAAAATTATTCCGTAACACATTACTGAGTTGAAAAATGCAAAATATATTAGGAAATCCATTAGTCTGTTCCGAAGACCAGCAATTATTCAGAGAGCAAAAGTAGCTGAACTCAATTGTTTTAACACCGTAGAAGTATGCTTCTTCCAGTTTAAATTTTCCTCAGTATTTACGGCCAGAAATTTGGAGCACTCTACCCTGTTTACAGATACGTGTTCATCTGCTACATCAGTTGTTGCTATGACTCTGTTTGTTGTACAGAACTGAATACAGTGTCCTTTCTCAGAATTTTCAGATAATCACATGACAATTTTTTGAAAAACATCATTAACAATTTCATCTCTTGCTTTCTCTCTAAAGGGACCTATTATAGCACTAGGCACTAGTATCCCCCGCAAAACGTACCAATTCTGCCTGGCAGATGTAAAGTGGAAGGTCATTCACATATATAAGGAATAGCCATGGTGACATACATTATCTAAGAGTCATTGTAGCTGATTTTCAGGCCTGGTCTTCCAATCGCTTTTCAGCTGCTAGTTAAATTATAAATGGGGCTCAACGAAACGTCTTTGTTCTTAACAGTGATGGGCACAGTACAAGTTGTATAAACAAGATTGTTAATACCAATTGAGGTGTTACTATTAAATGTAGACGAACATTACTGATGAAGAATTTTTTATTGACAGATGTTCTATATAAATAGAAGAAAAAACAGAAGGAAAGAGTTCATCGGAGACAGATCAGAGAAGAGGACATCGAGACACAGTGAAGGTGGCCTTTAGCGACCGATGATGGCGTGTCCAATGGGCACGTGGTGAGCGGCGTACGAGACGGCGACGGGGTGCACCACGTTCTGCACCACGGGGCTGACGGCGGCGTACGCGTGGCCCTCGACGGTGCTGTAGGCGAAGTTGCCGCCCAGCCGGTCAGACTGGATGATGGCCGAGTCGAAGCTCGGCGTGCGCACCAGCGCGGCGGGGCCCGCCACGAATCCGGCGCTGCAGACCGCCAGCACGCAAGCCAGGACGATAGCCACCTGCCGACAGGCAAAAGCTGTTTACTGAGGGCTGCACCCGCTGGCCCAGCTTCAGCGCTTTGGCAGGAGCGAGGTCTTGTACCTACAGACATTTCTGCATTCCAGATAAATCCATTTGACCGCCAACAGACTGTCTACCTGGAAAAGTAGTCAGCTAGAAACCATGCCATTTTGGTGTTGCTGCTTGGGTGGTTGCATATGATTAATGGGGCAGTCACGCTGATGACCACCAATTGCATCTAAGGACAAAACCAATAATCCTGAAGACAGCTATCAAGGATCTCAATACCGACCTGATACCACTATCAAGCCGGCCGGAGTGGCCGAGCGGTTAAAGGCGCTACAGTCTGGAACCGCACGACCGCTACGGTCGCAGGTTCGAATCCTGCCTCGGGCATGGATGTGTTTGATGTCCTTAGGTTAGTTAGGTTTAAGTAGTTCTAAGTTCTAGGGGACTTATGACCACAGCAGTTGAGTCCCATAGTGCTCAGAGCCATTTGAACCATTTGAACCACTATCAAAATAGGTGTATGATTCAGCCTTAGAGTTCAATCCATCCAAAACCCAAATGATTCTGGTTGGTAATTCTACTGTCGGGAATCCCTACTATATTTAACCCGAAATTGGACAAATAGCAACTTCTCTCCTTTAGCAAAGAGTCTAAGAGTAACAATAGATGAAAATGTAAATTGGACTGAGCACGTAACTGCAAGGCCCTACCACATCTGCCACTTTTCCCACTATCCTTAGCTGGTGCAGTCTCCTTAAATTTCCTTTCGCGAGAACTCGCTATATCAGAAAACTTTTACCTTGTGCCCCTATAAATTCTTTTTATATGTGCCATTATCAATATTTTATTATTGTCATTATTACTGTTATTTTTATTATTATTATAATTATCACAATTAGTGGCAGCAGCTACAGTAGTATAAGTACTACCAGTATTAACTTTACTAAATCATAGTCAGTATTATTTACTCACATTGCCGATTCAGACACTCAAATCATTTTAAAACTATTTGTCATATCAAAATTGTTAGTTTTTAGGAAACCGTGATGTAAAAAGGCACTAGAATGAGAGTCTCGGTCCGGCACACAGTTTTAATCTGCCAGGAATTTTTAAAAAGGCACTGCTTGTGTGAAAACCTGGTCCGATATAAGAGAGAGCCTGATGGCACTTATCAGATAAGGTTAAATAAATAAAATGAAACTGCGAGGTCATCAGTCACTCCACTCCAATCCATCAGGAACAGTGTTGCTAACCCCAGCAGTTAACGTGGCACTCTCTCGCGAATTAAAAACTGCCTCTAATGGTTAAGTGCTCTACTGAATCAGCTGCCCAAGACCGACTCAGAACCCCCCACCCCTCACAGCTTTACTTTCGCCATTACCTCATGTCCTCACTTTCAAACTTCACAGAAGTTCTTCTGCGAATATTGTAGGACTAACACTCCTGGAAGAAAGTGTCGGTAGAGCACTTGCCTGCGAAAGGCAAAGAAACGTTTTTTACCACATTGCGTGGGTAATAGTGGGACACAGGTGTCCACACGGTTGACAATTCAAAGATTTAAATAAAGTTACAAAAAATGTACAAAAATGGGCCAGAGTGTTGTCCAGTGATCTAATAAATAACACCTTCCCAAACAGAAAAAGGGGAAAATAAGGAAGAGACAATCGACAATGTTGAGAGTTGCAGAAATCGCATAGTGGGGCAAAATCCCGCCATCGTGTAGACCAAAGGCACATGGGGGCACCTGAAGGATCGTTCGCAGCAAGGGGCAGGCCCCTTTCTATGGCTGACCTCACCAGACACCAGACTTATAAATGTTTTCATTCAGCCTGCCATGGCGATCTCACCTGTACCAACCTGTTCATCTCAAAGTAGCACTTACACCCAAAGTACTCAAATAATTGTTGGCTATATTCCAATCTCTGTCTTTGCTAATAGTGTCCGCCCCATCTAGTACCATGCAAGTTACTCCCTGATGTCTTAAGACATGTCGCACCATCCAACCCCTTCTGCCGGGAAGTGTATTCCATACATCCCTTTCTCTTTCGATTCTGAGGAGAAATTTTTCATACCTTATCTTAACTAAAGCTTTATAGGGGCCCAAGGTAAAAGTTTTCTGACATAGCGAATTCTCGCGAACATCTCTCCTTCCCCCAAAACTTTTTCTCGTTTGAATTCTGATCTTTCAGGGGAAATTTCTCAATGTCTTTTTTTATACCCTCCTATCCAACTCTTGAATAGCAGTGTCATTATTATTGCTTGGTAGTACCTTCGGCCCAGAACACAGAACCATTCATCTCTCGTTATACCGTCCGCCGCTTGTGGTCTCGCGGTAGCGTTCTCGTTTCCCGAGCACGGGGTCCCGGGTTCGATTCCCGGCGGGGTCAGGGATTTTCACCTGCCTCGAGATGACTGGGTGTTTGTGTTGTCCTCATCATTTCATCATCATCCAGGAAAGTGGCGAAATTGGACTGGGCAAAAGGTTGGGAAATTGTACGGGCGCTGATAACCGCGCTGTTGAGCGCCCCACAAACCAAACATCATCATCATCATCTCGTTATACCCAACTGAAAATGTGCAGGATGTCCAGCGAAGGAACCCCTGATTCAAAATTCGGTATCTCGAAAACTAAGGTCGATAGACGAGGGCGACAAACGGCATATTTATTGTGTAAGCTTTAAGAATGTTATATAGAAGTTTCGAAATAGTTCGAAAAGCTGCTCACAGATGGTGATGCAACCGCAATACGGAGTGTCTATAAATTGTGCACCGTAGCTCAGAGCAATCAGTTCCACAGCTGAAACGTAAAAGGTACTGGAATACTACAGGTTAGAACACGGTCCTACGGCAAGGCTCAGTTTTCAAACACCATTTAATGTTCCAAAAGGACACGATGCGAAAACTACTCGCAAGGTCTTCACCAGATTACAACGAACAGGCTGAATGTTGGGCCCAGGCAAACTACAGCTACTCATGAAAATGTCGCCACGGTTTCTGGAATTATTCAGCGAATTTCAAGGAAATCCGTCCAAAGAACTGCAGCCGAGACTGGTTTTAAGCGTTCCAGCACGCGGAAAATACAGGTACAGAGCCTACACATGTTTCCAGCAAAATCAAAAGCTACCAGTCCATATCTGTACAACAAAGGGCTGACTTTGCGAATCAGATTCTCAAAATCGTTGATAATGAAGTATTTTAAGTTAGCTTTGTCTGATTCACACTTGAAGCACATTTTCACCTCAGTGGAGTAGTGCATGAATAAACAAACTGGTGATTTTGGGGCTCCAAAAATTTCCATTTGGGGAGAGGAAACCCACTGCATTTTCCCAAAGTTGCTGTTTGGGCTGTGGTAAGCAGCAGATGCATTACTGGTCATTTTTTCATGTGAGAAACGATCTCTACTGAACGTTACGTCGCAGTTTTGTAACAATTTGTTGTCAGATCGACCAGGCGCGGAGTGGTTCATGCATATGGGGCCAGACCTCATCGCAGCTAACAGGTGTTTCGCTTTCTTGTTGAATATTTCTGGAATACAGTCATTGCGTTGGATTATTGCAAATTTGCTGGCGCACGGATGGATTGGTCTCCACATTCTCCGGATGTGGCTCCTTATGAGTACGTTTTGACAGACACTATCTATCGGAACCATCTCACCATGTTGTACGACCTTGAATTGACGATCTGTGTGACATCTGAATCTATTTCCGTTAACACACTACAAGATGTGATGGCAAATTACATTGTTCGTTGGCCCACCTCTGTACTGCTAATGGTGGACGTTTCGAAAAGATTGTGTTATTGGATAGACTGCTTGTATTCCGCACCATATGTTAGCTGCCTTCTAACTATTTCGAAACTTCTGTATAAAATTTTTACAGCTTTCACAACCTTTGCAGCTTTGTTGCACCCGTCTATTAATCTTAGTTTTCGAGGTATTTAATTTTGAAATCAGGAACTCGTTAGCTGGACACCCCGTATACAAGGTGATTCAGTGCCCACACCGCTCTCGTTTTCTGCAACTCACAGAGTTATATCTGGCCTTCGGAAATCACGCTTGAGATTTTCATATTCTCTCGCTGGCTACGCGCAAAATATTAGTCCTACAGCAAAAATGAAGAGGATCTTTTTCATAGGAAATTTAATGTAATTAAATATTGCCCTAGGATACGTTTTCGCTAAAGGCCGTAGTTTTTCAGTTATTTAAAAAAAATGGTTCAAATGGCTCTGAGCACTATGGGACTCAACATCTTAGGTCATAAGTCCCCTAGAACTTAGAACTACTTAAACCTAACTAACCTAAGGACATCACACACACACCCATGCCCGAGGCAGGATTCTAACCTGCAACAGTAGTAGTCCCGCTCAGTTATTTAAGAACAAACGTACAAAACAGAGCTTCAAACAACCTCCCTCCCCCACACTCAGCTGCCACCGATCAGGCTTCCTAATCTGTTGTTTATGGCAATCCCTCCCATCACAGTACAGAAATTTGCGCCTCTGTGAATTATTTGCCACATTCGACCTTTTTCGATCTTCATTGTTTGGCCTTACTACGCCACCGGCTCAGTCGATCACTTACAAATGGTAAAATATACGTTTGTGTAAATTTTACCTACGAGTTTGTGAATTTAAACAGCATAAAATAAACAGTTATATCATTGTATTCGTCAGGCCTTCTGACTACAAATTACTGTGCTCGTAAGGTTTAAATTTAGATCGAATTGTCAACGTAATTGGTTTTAGTGCAACGTTTACAAAAGTCGTTTTTCTTTCATTGCCCTCACGGGTAAATTTGAATTAATAATGTTAGCGAAACAGCGGACTGTGCCGCTGGCGTAATGGACGAATCAATAGAGATGGAAAAGATCGAATACTGTAAGATTCCTCTTGTTGCAAGTTTAATGAGCAGCAATGCAGTTAGGTTCAGTTGCGGAGCTCGCTTCACCGAGACGTGGACTCACCTTCATGGTTAGTGCTCGTGTTGTTCCTCTGCTCGCTGACGAGAGACCTGTGTCCGTCCGTGACCGCGGCGGGCCTTATATACGGACTGCGGGGGCAGGCGTCCGACCGGCCACGCCCGCGGACGAATTTTTCGCGGCCGACTGGACGACAAACAGCACGGGCGGGGCCCAGCTGCCACATCCGCGTACCCCGCTCCCTGCCGGACACTGGAGGCCTCCCCGTTTGGGCCTACGCCTCCGAGACACCGCCGGCTTCGCAGCTTCTTGTGTCTCTTCCGCTAGTGACGTGACGTGACGTCGGAACGGCTCCGGGGCCTCATACCTCCTATGCTTCCTCACAGCAAATTCTCATTCCCAAATTTCTATAACTTACACTGAAGAGCCAAAGAAACTAGTACACCTGCCTAATATCGTGTAGGGTCCCGAGAGCACGCAGAAGTGCCGCAACACCGTCACACACCGTCAGGTGGCTTGCGGAGTACGTAAAAAAAAAAAAAAAAAAAAAACAACGGCGTGGCGTGGCGTGGACTCGAGTAATATCTGAAGTAGTGCTGGAGGGAACTGACACCATGACTCCTGCAGCGCTGTCCATTAATCCGTAAGAGTATGAGGGGGGTGGAGATCTCTTCTCAACAGCACGTTGCAAGGCATTCCAGATATGCTCGATAATGTTCATGTCGGGTGAACTTGGTGGCCAGTGGAAGTGTTTAAACTCAGAAGTGAGTTCCTGCAGCCAGTCTATAGCAATTCTGTACGTGTAGGGTGTCGCGTTATCCTGATGAAATTGCCCAAGTCCGTCGGAACGCACGGTGGAGATGAATGGATGCAGGTGATCAGACAGGATACTTAAGTACGTGTCAACTGTCAAAAAATGGTTCAAATGGCTCTGAGCATTATGGGATTTAACATCTGAGGTCATCAGTCCCCTAGAACTTAGAACTACTTAAACCTAACTTAACCTAAGGACATCACAGACATCCATGCCCGAGGCAGGATTCTAACCTGGTCAGTTGTCAGAGCAGTATCTAGACATATCAGGGGTCCCATATCACTCCAACTACACACGCCCCACACCATTACAGTGCCTCCACCAGCTTGAACAGCCCCTGCTGACATACAGGATCCACGGGTCCATGAGGTTGTCTCCATACCCGTACACGTCCATCCGCTCGAAACAATTTGAAACGGGACTCCTCCGACCAGGCAACATCCTTCCAGTCATCAACAGTCCACTGTCGGTGCTGACCGGCCCAGGCGAGGCGTAAAGCTTTGTGAAGTGCAGTTATCAAGGACTTTCGGATACGAAAGCCTATATACATGATGTTTCGTTGAATGGTTCGCACGCTGACACTTGTTGATGGCCCAGCATTGATATCTGCAGCAATCTGCGAAAGGGTTGCACTTCTTTCACGTGTTCGCACCGATAGCTGAGTGGTTAGCCGGCACGGTATCTCAGCGTGTTCGGTCAGAGGGTTAGCTGCACTCTGTAATTAAAAAAAACTGAGTTAATCGATCAACAACGAACTTAAACGGATGTCTCACGACGTCCGCCCCGAGCAGATGCAACGAACGAAAGCGAACAAAATGAGATTTAATATATATATATATATATATATATATATATATATATAAAGTGGTCAGCGCGCGGTCTGTCACGCCAAGGGGCCCGGGTTCGATTCTCAGCTGGGTCGGATATTTTCTCCGCTCTGGGACTGGGCGTTGTGTTGTCCTCATTATCGTTTCATTATCATCTACATCTACATCCATACTCCGCAAGCCACCTGACGGTGTGTGGCGGAGGGTACCTTGAGTACCTCTACCGGTTCTCCCTTCTATTCCAGTCTCGTATTGTTCGTGGAAAGAAGGATTGTCGGTATGCCTCTGTGTGGGTTCTAATCTCTCTGATTTTATCCTCATGGTCTCTTCGCGAGATATACGTAGGAGGGAGCAATATACTGCTTGACTCTTCGGTGAAGGTATGTTCTCGAAACTTTGACAAAAGCCCGTACCGAGCTACTGAGCGTCTCTCCTGCAGAGTCTTCCACTGGAGTTTATCTATCATCTCCGTAACGCTTTCGCGATTACTAAATGATCCTGTAACGAAGCGCGCTGCTCTCCGTTGGATCTTCTCTATATCTTCTATCAACCCTATCTGGTACGGATCCCACACTGCTGAGCAGTATTCAAGCAGTGGGCGAACAAGCGTACTGTAACCTACTTCCTTTGTTTTCGGATTGCATTTCCTTAGGATTCTTCCAATGAATCTCAGTCTGGCATCTGCTTTACCGACGATCAACATTATATGATCATTCCATTTTAAATCACTCCTAATGCGTACTCCCAGATAATTTATGGTATTAACTGCTTCCAGTTGCTGACCTGCTATTTTGTAGCTAAATGATAAAGGATCTATCTTTCTGTGTATTCGCAGCACATTACACTTGTCTACATTGAGATTCAATTGCCATTCCCTGCACCATGCGTCAATTCGCTGCAGATCCTCCTGCATTTCAGTACAATTTTCCATTGTTACAACCTCTCGATACACCACAGCATCATCTGCAAAAAGCCTCAGTGAACTTCCGATGTCATCCACCAGGTCATTTATGTATATTGTGAATAGCAACGGTCCTATGACACTCCCCTGCGGTACACCTGAAATCACTCTTACTTCGGAAGACTTCTCTCCATTGAGAATGACATGCTGCGTCCTGTTATCTAGGAACTCCTCAATCCAATCACACAATTGGTCTGATAGTCCATATGCTCTTCCTTTGTTCATTAAACGACTGTGGGGAACTGTATCGAATCATCAGTGGAAGGCAACGGGAAACCGCCACTGGAATCACTTCCCTAGGCGCTCATGCGGTGGACCTCTCTGATGAGGCTTCCCGCATGACAAGACCTGCCGTAAGGCACAAAACACAGTTTTTTTCTATCACGTTGAACTTCAGTCGTCATTGATCCCGTTCTTGCAGGATCTTTTTACGGCCGCATTGATGTCAGAGATTTGATGTTTTGCCGGATTCCTGATATTCACGGTGCACTCGTGAAATGGCCCTAAGGGAAAAGCCCTACTTCATCGCTACCTCGCAGATGCTGTGCAGAGTTGACGATCATATGGCATCCAGCTCGCCCAACTGTGAGCTTTCTGTTGTGAAATATTGTTATCACAATCACGTAGCTGTTATAAAATGAAATTTCTCGTTGTAATTGTTTGAAAACTATTTGACAGTTGGACTCCATCTTTGACTTAGTACACGATCTGCTAACGTACCACGACAGGTTCCCCTATCATTTACGAGTGAGAGACAACGGCAGGCATCTGTGGTGGCCCTTTTCACCCCAAGTAAACACCCTTCCCCCCATGTAAAAGCACACACATATTTACACACACGCACACAGAAAGAGAGAGAGAGGGAAAGAGAGAGATATTGCAATATAATTCCACTGAATCGCCGCTCTTTTCATAAATCCAAATTCTATTCTGCTCTAATCCAAATCGACTGCTCCGTTTCTCATACTCTAAATCAGTGGTCCCCAATCTTTCTTAGACCATTATCCCTGAGTGCAGCCAGATATCAACTAGTACCCTCGCCCCCTGCCATCTCTTGGCACCTCCTTCCCCGCATTGTCACCAACTTTAGCATCTAAGTAAACTGTAGAATGAAATACTTCCCTTGAAACACTTATATTTTTAAAATGATTAAGATGAATGATATTTACAAGCTGCGACGTCGTCGCGAAAAAACAGTGACCCGTGTATGTAATAAGTTTCCTTTTATTTGCGTCTATGGTCACAAACTGTTTGATAACAGATTACCGGTTTCGATATTTAATGACCATCATCAGATCTGTTTCATAAAAACAATGTCCTAATGGCTGCAGTACATTAGGACTTTGTTTTTATGAAACAGATCTGATGATGGTTATTAAAGACCGAAACCGGTAATCTGTTATCAAACAGTTTGTGACCATAGACGTAAATTAAAGGTAACTTATTGAACGATATTTAGTTTGTCTGTGTGTGTGTGTGTGTGTGTGTGTGTGTGTGTCTGTGAGAGAGAGAATGAGTGCGTGCGTTAGAATGAATGACGAAGGAATTCGTGGTGCATCACAAGTGGTACCCCCAACTCCTCCTCAGAAAACAAAGTCAACTATCCACAGTGAGGGTAGACACTTGTTAAAAAAACATACTTCCCCTGCATTACTGCTCCACAATGCGACGCAACCCTATTTAAAATCAAACAAGTTAGGATGTGGGCACTGTACTTACTGATTGTAAAACACTTCATTGCTGCACTCCTTGCTTCTGAACTGGCTGAAATTGGAGGACTCCAGGCTGTTAATGTTTTATCTCTAACCACTCTAATAATAATAATAATAACAATAATATAAAATGTGTAAACACTATAGTAGCCCTTACGTAGTTAGTGCTGCATCGTGCTGTCAATTAATTCATTTACCTGTTTCGAAGCGAGTACTCAAGCAATTTCTGAGCCACTGCAGGTACTGTCTACAACTGGGAGAAGACATCTTCTTGAGATATTTAGCATTTGATACGTATATGTCTCGCTTTTATCATCAGCGATGCACGGAACTAATCAGAACATAAAAAATGTTCAAATGTGTGTGAAATCTTATGGGACTTAACTCCTAAGGTCATCAGTCCCTAAGCTTACACACTACTTAACCTAAATTATCCTAAGGACAAACACAAACACCCATGCCCGAGGGAGGACTCGAACCACCGCTGGGATGAGGCCGCACAATCCATGACTGCAGCGCCCTAGACCACTCGGCTAATCCCCGCGGTAAATCAGAACATATGTATGTAGTGGGTGCACTATGTGAGGAACCTGTAACCTCCACCGCATTAATGCTAGTAACTGAGTAAAATTAATTACTGATGACTTATATAATCAGTATTAAGAGTCTTACAAAAATATGAAAAATAATCTAGTTTCTTGACTGAAACAGAATCAAATCGTTTAGTTCTTACCCACAGAAAATTTCATTTTACCCCTCAGGGGGTAATTACCCCCAGGCTGGGAACCACTACCCTAAATTCTATGTAATAACGGTTGCTTTTAACGGAATATAACAGACACTTTCATGAAATACATAAAATTGCCTGAAATTACCCTTCCCATTCAATAGCGGTCTTTTTACTCATATTTAGGAGGGCTACTCAGAATGTAAGTTTCGTTGATTTACAAAAAAATAAAATAAAACTAAAAACTAAAAAAGACGTCAGTAAATTAACACACTGAGTGCCAGCTACTTACGTAAATCTACTTACACCAGCGCCCACGTGTTATCTCTGTCTGCTACATTCAGTGCTGGATATCTTCACTATAATTTGACTCCCTGGTACAGTCTCAAGACATAATGTGAAACTATTTTTCTTATTTTGAAAAAATGGTTCAAATGACTCTAAGCACAATGGGACTTAACATATGAGGTCATCAATCCTCTAGAACTTAGAACTACTTAAATCTAACTAACCTAAGGACATCACACAACACCCAGTCATCAGGAGGCAGAGAAAATCCCTGACCCCGCCGGGAATCGAACCCGGGATCTTATTTTGAAATAAAGCTTATTAATCGTCTTTTGAACGAATTTGAATCACGTTGTTCATCCGTTAAACCTCTCATCATCACAGGGCGTGAAAACGATTGCCTTTTTCAAGTGCAAAAAAGTTGATTTTACCATTTCGTTTACAATTTACGAGTAAAAAGTCTCTATACAGCGTGCTTCATGAGGCTTCACAGATGTCGCCTTATGCAATCCGCAATGTTATATCTGCCCTTCAGAAACCACGTGCGAGATTTTCATATTCTCTCGTTCGATACGCACAAACTATTAGTCCTAAATAAAAAAAAAAAAGAACAGAAGAGGCAGTTTCTGAAGGAGATTAACGTAGTTAAGTTCGTGCTCTTGTAAGTTTTCGCTAGAGGCCGTAGTTTTCGAGTTATTCGTGAAGAACGTACAAAAGTGACCGTCAAACGCAAGCCCTTTCCTACACTTAGCACCCACCCGGTCCGGATTTGTAGTCTACCGTTCATGACACTTCCTTCTTCAAATGTACAAACATTTGCGACTGCATGAATTATTTCCCACTTTCGACCGTTTTAGGTCTTACAGTTTCAAACATGGCTGACAGCAGTAACCGTAAATAAATTTTCAATATATAAAGTATACAGCCAACTCGTTCCATAAGTTTCATATAAAAAGATTGGCCAGGTTTCGGTACCTCAAAGGATATCTTCTTCAGAAGTCACATAAATTACGCCAGGTTAAGAATGTAAACATACATGAACAGCTAAGGAGCAATAGGCAAGTAGTAGAAAATATGGAATAAAGTCCTCCATGGAAACAGTAAAAATTGTTACACAGGTACATCTTGTTAAATGTCTACTCTTTTAACGAGCTGTGCCTATGTAACAATGTTTACTGTTTCCATGGAGATCTTTATTCCATATTTTCTACCATTTAACTATATAGGTCAAGCCGGCCGCTGTGACCGAGCGGTTCTAGGCGCTTCAGTCCGCAACCGCTCTGCTGCTACGGCCGCAGGTTCGAATCCTGCCTCGGGCATGGATGTGTGTGATGTTCTTAGGTTAGTTAAGTTTAAGTAGTTCTAAGTCTAGAGGACTAATGACCTCATATGTTAAGTCCCATAGTGCTTAGAGTCATTTGAACCATTTTTTATAGGTCATCATGTATGTTAACAATTTTAACCTCACGTGAATTATGTGACGTCGTTCTGAAGAAGATAACCTGTAAGCGTATTGTCATATAGCTGGCTTAGTTGTGGAGTATCTTTGCGGGCAGCCGCGTCTGTAGAGAGTCGAGCACGGGACACGGAACTGTTACGTTGTGTAGTGTGTAGCTCTGCTTGTAGAAGCATTGTTAGTATTCAGGTTGAAGTGTCGCTACAAGTGCTATTATAGTAAAGTGATGACATATGGAAATGGTTCAGAGGAAAGTGCGTCAAGAAATAATTGAAAGTGAGCAGTGGCGTTAATAACGTATTTATGTATCCTCACGCTGCGTGTCTCATAGCATCGATCATCCGCGCCGTGTTCGGTCTCCAAGAATGAACAAATGTGAATCAGTAATACTATTTACCACAAAAGAGTGCAATCAAGTGCCAGTGATTTGCAGCGATCGTGAGAACAATGCGTTCGATCATCGCGTTCCGCATCATCAACAATCAGCCGTGTCGCGACGGTTACGCGTACGCGCGTACAAGTGAGAAGTGAGAACTGAAAAATTAACTTTACGAACAGTGTTATATCACTACTAGTGACAAGGAGGACTATTACCAGGTATCTGTATGTGTGATGAGCGTAAGAACTTTCGTGCGATCATTCGGATTCCGCATCATCAACAAGCACCCGCGTCGTGTCGGTTACGCCCACGCTCGTCCGAATGATATTTTGGACTGTTAATCATCAAGATTGTTAATTGGATAAACATTTACGGTTTAGAGTGTAAACAGTGCAACCTGTGGTTTCCATACCGTCTCAGAATATACACTCCTGGAAATTGAAATAAGAACACCGTGAATTCATTGTCCCAGGAAGGGGAAACTTTATTGACACATTCCTGGGGTCAGATACATCACATGATCACACTGACAGAACCACAGGCACATAGACACAGGCAACAGAGCATGCACAATGTCGGCACTAGTACAGTGTATATCCACCTTTCGCAGCAATGCAGGCTGCTATTCTCCCATGGAGACGATCATAGAGATGCTGGATGTAGTCCTGTGGAACGGCTTGCCATGCCATTTCCACCTGGCGCCTCAGTTGGACCAGCGTTCGTGCTGGACGTGCAGACCGCGTGAGACGACGCTTCATCCAGTCCCAAACATGCTCAATGGGGGACAGATCCGGAGATCTTGCTGGCCAGGGTAGTTGACTTACACCTTCTAGAGCACGTTGGGTGGCACGGGATACATGCGGACGTGCATTGTCCTGTTGGAACAGCAAGTTCCCTTGCCGGTCTAGGAATGGTAGAACGATGGGTTCGATGACGGTTTGGATGTACCGTGCACTATTCAGTGTCCCCTCGACGATCACCAGTGGTGTACGGCCAGTGTAGGAGATCGCTCCCCACACCATGATGCCGGGTGTTGGCCCCGTGTGCCTCGGTCGTATGTAGTCCTGATTGTGGCGCTCACCTGCACGGCGCCAAACACGCATACGACCATCATTGGCACCAAGGCAGAAGCGACTCTCATCGCTGAAGACGACACGTCTCCATTCGTCCCTCCATTCACGCCTGTCGTGACACCACTGGAGGCGGGCTGCACGATGTTGGGGCGTGAGCGGAAGACGCCCTCGCTCAAAATCCGTCAACTGCACATACGGTTCACGTCCACGCTGTCGCGGCATGCTACCAGTGTTAAAGACTGCGATGGAGCTCCGTATGCCACGGCAAACTGGCTGACACTGGCTGACAATGGCTAGCGCCATTCGACGGCCAACACCGCGGTTCCTGATGTGTCCGTTGTGCCGTGCGTGTGATCATTGCTTGTACAGCCCTCTCGCAGTGTCCGGAGCAAGTATGGTGGGTCTGACACACCGGTGTCAATGTGTTCTTTTTTCCATTTCCAGGAGTGTAGCTGTTCATACCAGACATAGGACAGTGTTGTGTTTTAACGTAGAGTGGTTCCCCTAAACCCGCTTGCATATTTCGATAGATAATTTCAGGCAAGCCAACAGCAGTGTGACGCAGAACAATACGACCGCCGCGGGATTACCAGGTACGTGGTGTGGACAGGGCGCACGGTCACGAAACGAGAAGTCAGTTTAAAAGGTACCCACCACCCATTCGTACTCCCGGGCGTGTTACAAAAGCTGTTCAACGCTTTAATGTAAACGTTAATGTAAAAACTGTCGTTTCACCAGGACGTTGGGTCCTGTTCTTCCAATTTTTGTTGCTGATTGTCAACAAACGTTTTCTTCAGTTCGGCCTGGAATTTGCCCCAGTTAACGAGCTTCTCTCTGTTGTCCCCGAATCACTTACTCGGATATGCCGACAAAGTAAAAGTACACAGCCGTCATATACGAGGTGTATTCAAGTTCTAAGGACTCCGATTTCTTTTCTAATTAACTACTCACCCGAAATCGATGAAACTGGCGCTACTTCTCGACGTAATCGCCCTGCAGACGTACACATTTTTCACAACGCTGACGCCATGATTCCATGGCAGCGGCGAAGGCTTCTTTAGGAGTCTGTTTTGACCACTGGAAAATCGCTGAGGCAATACCAGCACGGCTGGTGAATGTGCGGCCACAGAGAGTGTCTTTCATTGTTGGAAAAAGCCAAAAGTCACTAGGAGCCAGGTCAGGTGAGTAGGGAGCATGAGGAATCACTTCAAAGTTGTTATCACGAAGAAACTGTTGCGTAACGTTAGCTCGATGTGCGGGTGCGTTGTCTTGGAGAAACAGCACACGCGCAGCCCTTCCCGGACGTTTTTGTTGCAGTGCAGGAAGGAATTTGTTCTTGAAAACATTTTCGTAGGATGCACCTGTTACAGTAGTGCCCTTTGGAATGCAATGGGTAAGGATTACGCCCTCGCTGTCCCAGAACATGGACACCAAATTTTTTCAGCACTGGCGGTTACCCGAAATTTTTTTGGTGGCGATGAATCTGTGTGCTTCCATTGAGCTGACTGGCGCTTTGTTTCTGGATTGAAAAATGGCATCCACGTCTCATCCATTGTCACAACCGACGAAAAGAAAGTCCCATCCATGCTGTCGTTGTGCGTCAACATTGCTTGGCAACATGCCACACGGGCAGTCGTGTGGTCGTCCGTCAGCATTCGTGGCACCCACCTGGATGACACTTTTCGCATTTTCAGGTCGTCATGCAGGATTGTGTGCACAGAACCCACAGAAATGCCAACTCTGGAAGCGATCTGTTCAACAGTCATTCGGCGATCCCCCAAAACAATTCTCTCCACTTTCTCGATCATGTCGTCAGACCGGCTTATGTGAGCCCAAGGTTGTTTCAGTTTGTTGTCACACGATGTTCTGCCTTCATTAAACTGTCGCATCCACGAACGCACTTTACACACATCCATAACTGCATCACCACATGTCTCCTTCAACTGTCGATGAATTTCAATTGGTTTCACACCACGCAAATTCAGAAAACGAATCATTGCACGCTGTTCAAGTAAGGAAAACGTCGTCATTTTAAGTATTTAAAACAGTTCTCATTCTCGCCACTGGCGGTAAAATTCCATCTGCCGTACGGTGCTGCCATCTCTGGGACGTATTGACAATGAACGCGGCCTCATTTTAAAACAATGCGCATGCTTCTATCTCTTTCCAGTCCGTAGAAAAAAAATCGGAGGCCTTATAACTTGAATGCACCTCGTACACATGAGATCCCACTTGTTGCATTAGCGACTCGGTCGAATCATTTCAGACATTTCGTTGGGAGCTGACCAGCGTCTCCGGAAATAGTAACAAATTACTGCTGTGGAGCTGACTAGCTGCTGTTTTGGAATCGATTGGTTTCTTGAACACGTGGACCATGGGAGCGACGACTTTTACGTTGCCTAGTTGGAGGCACGGTGATGTAGATGTTTTGCAGCACTCGGCATCTCCTCCAAACAATCTCATGTGGTAATCACAGTTAAGTCCATATCGGAAAGCCGAGTCGTCAGTAAAGCTACACCACTTGGCACTACAAACGCCTGTAATACATACACCAACGTACAGAGTAGTGGACGGGGCGTGCTTATATTGATACAGTAATCGAATATTGCAGAGTATACAAACATGGATGCAACGGGACACATACAGCCAACCAGCTGCACGTCAAAAGTTTTTTCAGGATACAGAATAAACCTGTCTTCCTCAGAAGAAGTAATAACACCTAAAAATAGGATATATTACAACCATTACATTGAAGTCATGTGTGTAGCAAAAGGAAACATCAAAAAGTATATACTGTAGAAGTATAAAATAAACTTACGTATGCCGAGCGTCTCATACAACGTACACATTCCCCTATTAAACTGGAAGACAGTGTTATTTTGCATAGGAAAGAGAAGGGTTTTAGATCGCGCTTGCTCGAGGAATTTCATATTTTTAAGCACAGTTTCAGTTATAGAGGCTTTGTTCTTAATGATTAATTACTGCTTTTACGCTGAAAAGAAATTTTTTCGATGGTTTTCGATCTGTTCTTAAATTGACACAGCAGCTGTATCGGGTTTTCCGCGCTGTTTCGAGATGTTATTTTCTCCAAAAACGCAATCCGTCACTATCCTACTTTAATTTGCGTGGTCATTTTGTTCACTCTTTGCGTAGGTTTATATGTTCCGTAAGTTTTGTTATGTTACTGTTTTCGTAATTTTATTTTAATGTAATTTCATTAACACGTGAGGTGTGTTTTGTGGTTGGCACCTGTTCTGATGTGAGGGCCATCTGGGCATAAGTTTTCTGCTGGCTCGTCTCTTCTGTCCTTTTAGATATCTATTTGTGTGTATGATGCACGGCTGCATTACATTTTACACGGATCATTTTTACTGTTGACTAAGCCTTGTAGCTGTGCTATACCATTTATACGAGAAATTTTACTCTTGACCAAGCCTTATGGCCGGCCGAGGTGGCCGATCGATTCTAGGCACTACAGTTTGGAACCGCGCGACCGCTACGGTCGCAGGTTCGAATCCTGCCTCGGGCATGGATGTGTGTGATGTCCTTAGGTTGGTTAGGTTTAAGTACTTCTAGGTTCTAGGGGACTGATGACCTTAGAAGTTAAGTCCCATAGTGCTCAGAGCCATTTGAACCATTTTTAAGCCTTATGACTTCGTTTCTCTTTTCACGCAATATGTGATACGTAAGTTTATTTTACATTTTCACTGCATGTAATTTTTAATTTATTTTTCCTTTTGCTACACGTATGACTTCGATGTACTGGTTCTAATATTATTTCTCCTGTGGAAGACAAGTTTATATCTGTCGAAACCCACTTTTGACGGACTGCTGGTTGGTTGCACACTGAGGTCACAAAAGTCAGAATTATCGAGCCACGCTGCCTCTACAGCCTTCCATAATTGCAAATGTGTTGCGGATTCGGGATGTTGTGCAAGAACTGACTTCCGATTGTGTCCCGTAAATGTTCGATGAGAGTCACGTCGGGCACTCAGGATGGCCAAATGAAAAAAATGGTTCAAACGGCTCTGAGCACTATGGGACTTAACTTCTGAGGTCATCAGTCCCCTAGAACTTAGAACTACTTAAACCTAACTCACCTAAGGACATCACACACATCCATGCCCAAGGCAGGATTCGAACCTGCGACCGCGGCGGTCACGTGGTTCCCGGACTGTAGAGCCTAGAACCGCTCGGCCACGATGGCCAAATCATTCGCTCGGATTGTCCGTAGTGCTCTTCAGACAACTCCGAACAACTGTGGCACGGTGACATGGCGCATTGTTTGTTATTCACAAGAATTCCACCGTTGTTTGGGAAAATGAAGTCCTTTACATGGCTGCAAATGTTCTCCAAGTCAACCATTTCCAGTCAATGATCGGTTCAGCTGTGCTAGAGTGCCGAGTCCATTCCACGTAAACACAGTCCACACCATTATGGAACCACCACCAGCTTGCACAGTTCCTTATTGACAGCCTTGGTCTATCGAGCCACGCTCGAACCCTACCATCAGCTCCATGTGATTAGACCACGGTTTTACAGTCGTCTAGGGTCCAACCAGTATGATCACGAGCCTAGGAGAGGCGCTGAAGATGTCATGCTATTAGCAAAGGCACTCGAGTCGTTCGCCTGCTGCCGTAGCCCTTTAACCGCACATTTCGCCGCCCTGTCCTAACGGATACGATCGTCGTATACGTCACACGCTGATTTAGGCGGTTATACCACACAGTGTTTCTTGTCTGCTAGCAATGGCGACTCTACGCAAACGCCGCTGCTCTCGGTCGTTAAGTGAAGGCAGTCGGCGACCGTGTTGTCCTTTACTCTCGGCACACTCTTGACACTATGGATCTCGGAATATTGAATTCGCTAACGATTTCCGAAATGGAATGTCCGAGGCGTCTAACTCGAGCTACCATTCCGCGTCCAAAATCCGTTTACTCCCGGTTTGCGGCCATAACCACATCGGAAACCTTTTCACGTGAATCGCTTAAACTGAAATGACAGCTCCGCCTATGCATTGCCCTTTAATACCTTGAGTACGCGATACTACCACCATCTCTGTATGTGTATGTCGCTAACCCATGACTTTTGTCATGTCAGTGTATGTTTCTCATTGTATTCATAATTCTACATTTGCTGACTGCTACCATATTCAAGACTACAAACATAAGAAATTTCGAGAACCTTCTAGAAATAATAAATCCTAAATAACAAATAACTGCTGACCGTGGTGGTCGGTGGTCGGTAAGAAGGCTGGTTTGATTCAGCTCTCCACGCAAGACACTTCATCTGCGAATAACTATTGCCGTCTACATCCATTTGAATCTGATTACTGTATCCAAGCCCTGGTCTCCCTGTGCAATTTTTACCCTCTCCCCCACTTCCTTCCATTAGCAAAGTGCCTATTGTCACAAGTTTCTTATTTCCCCAAATCAGTTCAGTACCTCCTCATTAGTTATTCCAACTATGCATCTAATTTTCAACATTCCCTTTATGTCCCTACATTTCAAAAGCCTGTATTCTCTTCTTATCCGGACTGTTTGCAGTCCATGTTTTACTTCCATGGAAACTACACTCTATACAAATACCTTAAAAAAAGTACTCAAATTTATAGTCAATATAAAGAAATTACTCTTTTTCAGAAACAAAAAATGGTTCAAATGGCTCTGAGCACTATGGGACTTAACTTCTGAGGTCATCAGTCCCCTAGAACTTAGACCTACTTAAATCTAGCTAACCTATGGACATCACACACATCCATGCCCGAGACAGGATTCGAACCTGCGACAGTAGCGGTCGCGCGGATCCAGACTGTAGCGCCTAGAACCGCTCGGTCACCCGGCCGGCTTTTCAGAAACATTTTCCTTGTTGTTACCAGTCTGCATATTATATTGCCATTGCTTCGGCCTTAATCAGTGATTCTGACGCCCAAACTGCAAAAGCAATCGACTACTTTTTGTGTCTGACCACGAAGTTTTACACGATGGCTTTGTTGCGTAAAAAGTACTTCGTTTACTTGCCGCGTCAAATTCGGATAAAATTCCAAGCTTTCGATGGTTGCCTCCATAATCGTCGTCAGTGACTAAAACTGATGCCGTGAACTATCACTTTTAGTGTCTGATTTCCTAAGGCGATTCCCTCAGCACCCGCTGATGAAATTCGACTACACAGCATTATTAACTTTTCTTGATATTATTGCTTCGGTTACTGTGGGAGCCAGCACCGACACAAACAGTGAAGGAGAGAAGTTGCGACGGCCAGTAGCAGGAATCCAAAATCATCTTTACAAAACACTTTCGAATTAACAGAAAACTTTATTTTTATTAAGGAAAGAAACAATAGTTATCTTCCTGTGCCTCCTACATGAAATTACATTGACAATCTATTACCACTCGCACGCTAAGTATCGTCTTCCTATTACTCAGTACTGATCCTCTCGAAGTCTGGGACCCAACTGGACCGAACCAGCGATGGGTGACTGGTTAGATCAGCGGTGACAGGGGTCGCTGAACTCGGTCCTCCAGGAGGTGTGGCGCTGCCCGCTCTTTCCGTTGGCGCGCGGGTCAACGCCTTCTCGATGCCGTTTCGCGGTGCTGCGCTGGTAGGTGTGCAGTCGATGCTTTACGACTGCACGGATATTTATACTATAACCTCTTTTCAAGACGCTATCTATTCTATTCAACTGTCGTTCCATGTCCTTTCCCGCCTCTGACAAAATTACAATGTCGTCGGCAAACTGCCAAGTTTTTACTTCTTCTTCCTGTGCTTCAGTTTCCTTTCCAAATTTCTCCTTGGTTTTCTTTACACTTTGCTCAAAGTTCAAAGTGAATAACATTAGGTATAGGCTGCAACCCTGTCTCTTCACTCCTCAACTACTAGTTCACTTTCCAAGATGCTATTCCAGGCGGGTGTAAAACGAACGTGCGCAACGGAAAACACTGAATGCGAAAGTGAACATTTGGCCCTGTCTGACAACCCCCTGAAGCAGATCTTAGGATCTCTTAATGGTGATATTAACTCCTCCTTCTTGCTCTTTAACATATAAATTACAACATCAACATAAATGAATAATTAAGGGAACTAGTAACTACAAATGATAAATGCTGTTTCTGGTTATACATTTATTGTGGATTAAAACCCCTTCATATATTACAAATGTTTATATATCAATGTCCAATGGACATAAAGAGATACAAATGGATTTCCTAACTAGTATGATTGATGAAATGCCCAAGTCTGCCACTTTTTTATGGTTATGCGATCTAATATAAATAACACGAGATGACTGACATCACCTACTTACCAAACACTAGAAACATTACTTTCAAAGATAATCTACAGTGGTGTGCAACCTCAGTGGAAATAAAATTTACGTGATCACAGCTGTTTAGCTTTATGGCCATAACAAGCCGAAGCAATTACAAATATCATCATGTGTACTGCGTCCGGTGCGTCAGTGATGGTTCTCGTACATGTCTGCGCTGACAGAAGAACTCCAGCAACAAAATGTAAAAAAAAACTCGTTCAAACACTAGGACGGCAGATGACGGTCCTCTGACTATTATAATCTAATACTGTCTTCTCCTCTCTGTGTTCTACAGACAAGAAACGCGAACTCACAGCCACAAGGACGGAGTTCAGATAACGTCTCTACGTGAGTATAGACAGAGGAAGTGCTCTCAATCACTGAACGCTGCGTACTCAACAACGACTCCCTACTCCAGAATCGTATATAACTTCGCAACAGTACAGTGCCTAACCGCTCTAACCATAAAATCTCCTGAGAGCAAAAGACAGCAAGTCCGTCTGTACTAACAAAAGCTGATACTGATCGACTGTCAAACACGGGCACTCAAAACGGAAGACTCCTTTCTCTCCACAGCTGTCTTCCCAGCAAAGCTCTCGGCTCCCCTCCCTCATAATTGCAGAAAGCGAATCATGTTCTCGAAACCACCGAATATTCTCCCTCTCTGCAGATTCTTCCGAACGCCAACCAACCATATTTTGCCAGTACCTCGTCTCCTACCTTCCAAACTTTACAGAAGCTCTCCTGCGATAGGGAGAGTGCCCGTGTTTGACAGTCGATCAGTATCAGCTTTTGTTAGTACAGACGGACTTGCTGTCTTTGCTCTCAGGAGATTTTATGGCTGTGGCTAAGCCATGTCTCCGCAATATCCTTTCTTTCAGGAGTGCTAGTTCTGCAAGGTTCGCAGGAGAGCTTCTGTAAAGTTTGGAAGGTAGGAGACGAGGTACTGGCAGAAGTAGAGCTGTGAGTACCGGGCGTGAGTCGTGCTCCGGTAGCTCAGATGGTAGAGCACTTGCCCGCGAAAGGCAAAGGTCCCGAGTTCGAGTCTCGGTCGGCCACACAGTTTTAATCTGCCAGGAAGTTTCATATCAGCGCACACTCCGCTGCAGAGTGAAAATCTCATTCTGGAACCATATTTTAGTGTTTTTGTCATCCAGGGCAGAAAGTTTGCGAGGAAATACCTATCCCCATTAATTAGGAATACATGCAATGGTACGCTTCTCAGGGCAAATATCCCGGAAAATAGCCCAGCCTGCGTGATTTCCAAGGTAACGCCTCCTCGTTCCCCTCTGCTGCGTCCAAGGTTTTCAGAGTTTCCGAAGTATTATCCAGTTATCCTTGCAGCCCTGCAACAACACCGGCCGGCCGCTGCTGTATTGTGCTTCTGCGCTCAGGTGCCCCGACCGTCCGTCCGTCCTGGCTACTTCCTTTGTGGGCTTTTCCACCTGGGGCTTGAGTTACGCCTCCTGTTTCATTTCCACTGACATTTCAACTTCTAGTAGTATAGGCAATCATTCATTACGCTGTTTCGTTCCAACTTCTAGTGGTATAGGAAATCATTCATTACACTGTTTTGATAATAAATATACTCCGTCACCTCTCATGCAATAAGCGTTAACAACTATTTACAATGTGTACATGACAATGTCAGTCTTCTTTAAGTATTCATATATACGATGTACAACCTATCAAATGATACCTAACCGGTTGTAAACCATGGCAAAGTATGTAGATGAGTGCTTGTAAGGTGCGAAATTATAGCTGTAAGTAGGCTGTTTATATTTTCTTACTGTCAACGTTACGTAGCGCTCTGTATGAAAATCACTGGCTGTGCTGTGTGCAGCCTGTGGCTAGTTTGCATTGTTGTCTGCCATTGTAGTGTTGGGCAGCGGCAGCTGGATGTGAACAGCGCGTAGCGTCGCGCAGTTGGAGGTGAGCCGCCAGCAGTGGTGGATGTGGGGAGAGATATGGCGGAGTTTTGTAATTTGTCATGAACTGCTATATATATTATGACTATTAAGGCAAATACATTGTTTGTTCTCTATTAATATCTTTCATTTGCTAACTATCCCTATCAGTAGTTAGTGCCTTCTGTAGTTTGAATCTTTTATTTAGCTGGCAGTAGTGGCGCTCGCTGTATTGCAGTAGTTCGAGTAATGAAGATTTTTGTGAGGTAAGTGATTTGTGAAAGGTATAGATTAAAGTTAGTCAGGGCCATTCTTTTGTAGGGAATTTTGAAAGTCAGATTGCGTTGCGCTAAAAATATTGTGTGTCAGTTTAAGCACAGTCGTGTATAATTTTTCTAAGGGGACGTTTCATAGCTACCTGACAACTGTATTCTAGTTTCTGCACAAGTACTAAATAAAATTTCGCTCACTGCATTTTCTCTATCCTACCTTTACCTGTTGTACTAGCCCAGATATAATATCTTAATATAGAGTCTATTCCAGTTAACATTGTCAAAAGCTTTCTCTACATTTGCAAATGCTACAAACGTAAGTATTGCCCTTGTTTAATCTAGGCATTGCTTGCATGATCCTATATTTCTCCACAACCCAAAGTGAGCATAGATTCTATCCTCGCTTTTTTTCCCTTCAAAATCTAGTTCGTTCTGCAGCCTCATTAACTTCCATGGGGTCGGTGATATTTGGAATGAAGATATGTTACACAGTGGAAAAAAATGCTGACAGGACTACGGTTTTTTTATCTCCTATCCACCTCCTTCATTGTGAACTTGGACATTTGTATTAACGCTTGCCTTCCTCACTGCATCCTTCAACCCATCTGTCAGACCTCCGCACTTCGTCCACAGTGCATTCTCCATATTTACAGAACCCCTGTCATACTAGTATTTTCATACGACGGCATTTCTTATAAAATTCTCAAAAATCTCTATTTTGCAACATAGGCTGTTTGTAATACTGAGGGTATACCCGCACGTCTTCTTTTTGTTTGCTTTTCGAACTGTGTTTGCTGCATTGGCTGTGCATACACGCGAGTTGACAAGTAAGTGGGGGCATGTGTTGACTGTAGACGTAATCTTTGAAATACATGAGTTTAAGTTTTTGTAACTTGTCATATTTAGATTTTGTTTAATAGATGTACAACGGATTCATTTGTCATTTTATCGTTGAAAGCTGTTATATTGGGAAATATTTATGAACAACGAGTGGTCGTCAACAGACGATTGTATTAACAACACTTTTCAAAGAACTGTTTGTTGCCTGATGAACACACGAGAGTAGGAATGTTGTCAGCGGTTGTGTAACAGTGCCGACCATTTGTAAATGGCGAATATTAAGAGGATTTATGTGCAGAGAAGATGCATGTGCCATTATTGGAGGGAATGCATTACGATTAAGCAAGTGTAGATTTGTTCATTGATGGATCTGGAGGCGCTGGTAACATATTCCTGCTTGTCAAAAGATACGGTAACGTGCTATAACTACTATAACTCACGTCAGTTAGACCCCACTCAGTTTTGCAGACTGACCACTCAGCATTACAATGTACAATATAATTTTTCACACGAATTTTTCCTGTGTTTTTATCCATGAGGGATATTCTAACTGTAAATAAAATCTGTCCCTCTATCCTGACTTATAAGCATAAACCATTAGCCATTGTTGCTTCTGTAATTAAGCCTGAAGACTTAGTCAAAATCAATTTACATAATTATTGGCTCAAAATTCTATAGATAGCAATATTGCATTGCACCTGGGAACTTGCACAGTCAATTTGGGGTATATTTTCCGCAACAACGTTGCACTTATGTTGATGCAGTCTTTTCCTTTTTTTTTCAGTGCGGTACGGTTGCGGCCATACGGATACAGCTTGATTGTGCTTACACGAATGTAAAAGTGAATCTGTTTTTATTCTTTCGTCTTACTGCTCCGTTCCATTTTCTGTGTATAATATGTTTTATGTACGTTTTTGTGGCAGGGTAATTTCATACGATTTTTGTGTCTTGTGTGTTAAGTAATGTTCAAAATCATGACCAAAGCCATTCCAGATGTTAGCATGGCTGTATTACATATTTAATTATTGGCTGAGAAATTGAATCAAGCGCTTGTCGCTCCAGCTGCAATAATAGCAATTTTCGACACACAAATAGTGGCAATAATTTGTGATGTTTAATTTCTGAGGCAGGTTAACATTACTTTAACACGGTGTTTCCTTTGTTACGCTAGCGGTACTTTTCAACAGGAATTTAAAAATTAATTCGTATAGTATTTTATACGTAGGTTGGAACTTAAATAGTGGCAACACTGCTGTGGAGACACTTTGCAATGGAATCTACTATTGTCGCTGATAGTACACGTTGTTGACATACGTACCTTACCTCCGAGCAAATGGACTCGCCCGTCCCACGACACCGGTGTGCGCACAACCGAGGGAAACACAGCCACTTGTGAGCGAGCGGTCTAACGTAACGGTGTCACTATGTTTTCGAAACAGGAACAACGGAGTTGGATCAAGACTGAATGTGCCAGAGCTCGTACAGCACGACAGTGTCGCCAAGGTCTTCAAGAGGTGTGCGGGGAGTCGGCATTGCCGTAC
Source organism: Schistocerca cancellata (assembly GCF_023864275.1). Taxonomy (NCBI): domain Eukaryota; kingdom Metazoa; phylum Arthropoda; class Insecta; order Orthoptera; family Acrididae; genus Schistocerca; species Schistocerca cancellata. The sequence continues at coordinate 74,215,227 of NC_064631.1, forward strand.
AGAACAGTGGCACGTTGGGTAAAAGCCTTCAACGAAGGTCGGCAAACTGTGGCAGACATGCATTGGGCAGGTCGTTCTAACGTCTCTGCAGAAGGCTTGCAGGCTGTTACCGCGTTAGTGGGCAGTGATCGACGGCGTACGTTTCGTGAGCGAAATGGATGCGTTAGGACGCTGCTCAGACGCACTTGGAGATACGTTTCCTACACCGTATCGTAACACTGGATGAGACATGGATAACATCGTACGAGCCAAAACTGAAACGCCAATCCGACGAATGGCGTCATTATGGGTCGCCGCAAAAATCGAAATTGCGTCAGAGCCCCAGTATGGAGAAAGTTGTGGTGATTCCCGTGTACGACTGTGATTATGTTATCCTAACGCATTACGTTCCTCCACGGCAGACCGTCAATGCACAGTATTACTGTTCGTTTTTGGAGCATCACCTGCCACCAGCTTTGGGAAAGAAGCGGCGACACTTTCTGCGCAATCCACCAATCACTTTGCACGACAATCCCCGGGCGCATACAGCGCAAACAGTGGCTGCTCTGTTCGGTCAATGGGACGAGGAAGTACTGTACCATCCACCATACTCCCCGGACTTAATCCTTGTGTTTTTGATTTGATACCGAAAATGAAGGAACCACTTCGCTTCAGAACTGTTCCAGAGATTCGACAGAGAGTAGACAGCTCCATTCGCACCATCAACAGAACAGGCTCTGCTAACGGTATACTAAGCCTTCCACATCGCTGGCAACGGGTTCCACACGACGCTGGTGACTACTTTGAAGGACAGTAACATGTTCAAACATGTAGCTCTTTTGTATAGGTTGTGAATAAATACACTCCTGGAAATTGAAATAAGAACACCGTGAATTCATTGTCCCAGGAAGGGGAAACTTTATTGACACATTCCTGGGGTCAGATACATCACATGATCACACTGACAGAACCACAGGCATATAGACACAGGCAAGAGAGCATGCACAATGTCGGCACTAGTACAGTGTATATCCACCTTTCGCAGCAATGCAGGCTGCTATTCTCCCATGGAGACGATCGTAGAGATGCTGGATGTAGTCCTGTGGAACGGCTTGCCATGCCATTTCCACCTGGCGCCTCAGTTGGACCAGCGTTCGTGCTGGACGTGCAGACCGCGTGAGACGACGCTTCATCCAGTCCCAAACATGCTCAATGGGGGACAGATCCGGAGATCTTGCTGGCCAGGGTAGTTGACTTACACCTTCTAGAGCACGTTGGGTGGCACGGGATACATGCGGACGTGCATTGTCCTGTTGGAACAGCAAGTTCCCTTGCCGGTCTAGGAATGGTAGAACGATGGGTTCGATGACGGTTTGGATGTACCGTGCACTATTCAGTGTCCCCTCGACGATCACCAGTGGTGTACGGCCAGTGTAGGAGATCGCTCCCCACACCATGATGCCGGGTGTTGGCCCTGTGTGCCTCGGTCGTATGCAGTCCTGATTGTGGCGCTCACCTGCACGGCGCCAAACACGCATACGACCATCATTGGCACCAAGGCAGAAGCGACTCTCATCGCTGAAGACGACACGTCTCCATTCGTCCCTCCATTCACGCCTGTCGCGACACCACTGGAGGCGGGCTGCACGATGTTGGGGCGTGAGCGGAAGACGGCCTAACGGTGTGCGGGACCGTAGCCCAGCTTCATGGAGACGGTTGCGAATGGTCCTCGCCGATACCCCAGGAGCAACAGTGTCCCTAATTTGCTGGGAAGTGGCGGTGCGGTCCCCTACGGCACTGCGTAGGATCCTACGGTCTTGGCGTGCATCCGTGCGTCGCTGCGGTCCGGTCCCAGGTCGACGGGCACGTGCACCTTCCGCCGACCACTGGCGACAACATCGATGTACTGTGGAGACCTCACGCCCCACGTGTTGAGCAATTCGGCGGTACGTCCACCCGGCCTCCCGCATGCCCACTATACGCCCTCGCTCAAAGTCCGTCAACTGCACATACGGTTCACGTCCACGCTGTCGCGGCATGCTACCAGTGTTAAAGACTGCGATGGAGCTCCGTATGCCACGGCAAACTGGCTGACACTGACGGCGGCGGTGCACAAATGCTGCGCAGCTAGCGCCATTCGACGGCCAACACCGCGGTTCCTGGTGTGTCCGCTGTGCCGTGCGTGTGATCATTGCTTGTACAGCCCTCTCGCAGTGTCCGGAGCAAGTATGGTGGGTCTGACACGCCGGTGTCAATGTGTTCTTTTTTCCATTTCCAATAGTGTAGTTGCCACTATTTAAGTTCCAACCCTCGTACATTCTTTGAGAACTTTTCCTTTGCATGTGTACCAAAATTATGAAACACGTCGAAGAAAACGATATATTGAAACATAATCAGCACCGATAATGAAAACGTCATTATGTGAAACATTCAGACGACACAAGCAGCCTCTAATCAAATTGCGTACTTATGCAGTACCGTCTCAGCTGTGCAACTGAATTCCTGATTTCCGTCAGAAGGGTCACAGTTTGCAATAATTGATAGGAAGTCATCTAGTGAAACAGAAGTTATACCTGGAGTTCCCCAAGGAAGCATTACAGATCCTCTGCTGCTGTTAATCTACATAAACACTTCGGGAGACAATCTGAGCAGCCCATTTAGATTGTTTGCCGATGGTGCTCTCGTTTACCATCTGGCGACATCATTAGAAGACAAAACGAATTATACAAGATATCTGGGTGGAGCGAAAAGTTGGAGTTGACCATAAACAATATAAAGCGGGAAGCCCTCCGCATAAATATTTAAAAAATTCAGTTACACAATAGTGAAAGAACTGGAAGCGAGGTGTAGCAAAGCTAATGCAGTGAGCGCTCAGCTACGATCTACTCTCTTCTGCAAGAAGGAAGTCAGTACCAAGACTAAGTTATCTGTGCACCGTTCAATCTTTCGACCAACTTTGTTGTATGGGAGCGAAAGCTGGGTGGATTCAGGTTACCTTATCAACAAGGTTGAGGTTACGGATATGAAAGTAGCTGGGATGATTGCAGGTACTAGTAGATGGGAACAATGGCAGGAGGGTGTCCACAATGAGGAAATCAAAGAAAAACTGGGAATGAACTCTATAGATGTAGCAGTCAGGGCGAACAGGCTTAGATGGCGGGGTCATGTTACACGCCTGGGAGAAGCAAGGTTACCCAAGAGACTCATGGATTCAGCAGTAGAGGGTAGGAGGAGTCGGGGCAGACCGAGGAGAAGGTACCTGGATTCGGTTAAGAGTGATTTTGAAGTAATAGGTTTAACATCAGAAGAGGCATCAATGTTAGCACTGAATAGGGGATCATGGAGGAACTGTATAAGGGGGGCTATGCTCCAGACTGAACGCTGAAAGGCATAATCAGTCTTAAATGATGATGCTGATGATGATGAGTTACACAATAAATCATACAAATTTAAAGGTTGCCGATTCAACTAAATAGTTTTTTTTTGTTAACAGTATTCTGACCAGTTTAATGTGGCCTGGCACAAATTCCACTCTTGTACTACCTCTTCATTTCAGAGTATCACTTGCACCTTACGTCATCAATTACTCGTTGGATGTTTTCCAATCTCTGTCTTCTCCTAAATATTTCATCCTCTACAACTCGCTTTAGTACCACTGAAGCTATTCACTGATATCTCAACACGTGTCCTATCATCCTGTCCCTCCTTCTTGTCAGTGTTTTCCATATTCCTTTCCTCGCCGTTTCTGTTGAGAACCTCCTCATTCCTTCCCTTATAAGTCCACCTAATTTTCAACATTTTGCTGTAGCACCACATCTCAGATACTTCGATTCTCCTCTTGTTCCCGTTTTCCCATAGTCCATGTTTCACTACCATACAATGCTGTGATCCAAGCGTACAATCTCAGAAATTACTTCCTCAAATTAAGGCCTATGTTTTACATTTTTTGGCCACCAATGCCCTTTTTCCCCGTGCTAGTCTGCCTTTTATGTCCTTGCTTCGTCCGTCTGGTGTTATTTTGCTTCCAAATTACCATAATTCCTTAACTTCGTCTACTTCGTGATCTCCAATTCTGAGATTAAATTTCTCAGTAATCTAATTTCTGCCACTCTTCTTCGGTTTTTTCTCAATCCATATTCCGTTTGCAGTAGATTTTCATTCCGTTCAGTAAGTCTCGTAGTTCTTCGCCATCTTCAATGCGGATAACAGTGTCATAAGCGAATCTTATCATTGGTATTCTTCTATCTTGAATTTTCATCCCACTCTTGGAACTTTCTTTTAGACCCGTCGTTGCTTCTTCGATTTATAGACTGAAGAGTGAGTGCGAAAGACAACACCCCTATCCTAAACCCTTTTTAATCCGAGTACTTAGTTCTTGGTGTACGATTCTTATTTGCTTCCATCGGGTTTTTCTGCATATTAGATATCAGCCGGCTTTCCCTGTAGCTTATTCCCATTTTTCTTAGAATTTCGAACATCTTGCACCACTTCTCAGTCTTCTCTCTTTCTAAGTCGACAAACCTATGATGATGTATCAATTTTTCTTAGTTATTACTTCAATTATCAGGTGCAACGTCAGAGCCGGCCGGAGTGGCCGAGCGGTTCTAGGCGCTACAGACTGGAACCACGCGACCGCTACGGTCGCAGGTTCGAATCCTGCCTTGGGCATGGATGTGTGTGATGTCCTTAGGTTATTTAGATTTAAGTAGTTCTAAGTTCTAGGTGACTGATGACCTTAGAAGTTCAGTCCCGTAGTGCTCAGAGCCATTTGAGCCATTTTTTGCAACATCAGAACTGCTTCTGTTGTGCCTAGAACTTTCCGAAAGCCATAGTAATCGTCATCCAAAAGATCCTCAATTGTATTTTCCATTCCTCTGCATAATATTATTGTCAGCAACTTCGCTGCCTGAGCATTCAAACTGATTGCTCGATAGTTCTCGCACTTACCTGCCCTTGCTATCTTCGGGATTGCGTGGATGATATTTTACCGAAAATCTGGTCTCACATAATTTACACCCCAACTTGAATAATCGTTTGGGTGCCAACTTCCCAATGGCTTGAGGAATTCAGAAGGAATGTTAGCTGTTCCTTGTGCTTTATTTGATTGCAAGCCTTCCCAAATCCTGTAAAACTCCGTTTCTAATACCAGATCCCCCATGTCTTTCATATCGCCTCCCATTTCTTCTTCTTTGCTTCATCACACAACTCCTTCCCTCATAAAGGCCTTCAATATACCTACCCTCCACCTATTCGCTCTCTCCTCAGCACTAAACAATGGAATTCCCACTGCACTCTTAGTGCTGACGCCTGCGCTTTTAATTTCTCCGAAGGTTGTTTTGAGTTTTCTATATGGTGACTCAGAGGATCAAGTAGGTAAAAAGACGAGGGCTAGTAGAAATCCTTGGGTAACAGAAGAGATACTGAATTTAACTGATGAGAGGAGAAAATATAAAAATGCACTAAATGAAGCAGGCAAAAAGGAATACAAACGTCTCAAAAATGAGATGACAGGAAGTGCAAAATGGCTGAGCAGGGATGGCTAGAGGACAAATGTAAGGATGTAGAGGCTTATCTCACTACGGGTAAGATAGATACTGCCTACAGGAAAATTAAAGAGACCTTTGGAGAAAAGAGAACCACTTGCATGAATATCAAGAGCTTTGATGGAAACCCAGTTCTAAGCAAAGAAGGGAAAGCAGAAAGGTGGAAGGAGTATATAGAGGGTCTATACAAGGGCGACGTACTTGAGGACAATATTCTCGAAATGGAAGAGAATGTAGATGAAGACAAAATGGGAGATACAATACTACGTGAAGAGTTTGACAGAGCACTGAAAGACCAGAGTCCAAACAAGGCCCCGGCAGTAGACAACATTCCATTAGAACTACTGACGGCCTCGGGAGAGCCAGTCCTGACAAAACTCTACCATCTGGTGAGCAAGATGTATGAGACAGGCGAAATACCCTCAGACTTCAAGAAGAATATAATAATACCAATCCCAAAGAAAGCAGGTGTTGACAGATGTGAAAATTACCGAACAATCAGTTTAATAAGCCACAGCTGCAAAATACTAACGCGAATTCTTTACAGACGAATGGAAAAACTAGTAGAAGCCAACCTTGGGGAAGATCAGTTTGGATTCCGTAGAAATGTTGGAACACGTGAGGCAATACTGACCTTACGACTTACCTTAGAAGAAAGATTGAGGAAAGGCAAACCTACGTTTCTAGCTTTTGTAGACTTAGAGAAAGCTTTTGACAGTGTTGACTGGAATACTCTCTTTCAAATTCTAAAGGTGGCAGGGGTAAAATACAGGGAGTGAAAGGCTATTTACAATTTGTACAGAAACCAGATGGTAGTTATAAGAGTCGGGGGACATGAAAGGGAAGCAGTGGTTGGGAAGGGAGTGAGACAGGGTTGTAGCCTGTCCCCGATGTTATTCAATCTCTATATTGAGCTAGCAGTAAAGGAAACAAAAGAAAATTTCGGAGTAGGTATTAAAATCCATGGAGAAGAAATAAAAACTTTGAGATTCGCCGATGACATTGTAATTCTGTCAGAGACAGCAAAGGACTTGGAAGAGCAGTTGAATGGAATGGACAGTGTTTTGAAAGGAGGATATAAGATGAACATCAACAAAAGCAAAACGAGAATAATGGAATGTCGAATTAAGCCGGGTGATGCTGAGGGAATTAGATTAGGAAATGAGACACTTAAAGTAGTAAAGGAGTTTTGCTATTTGGGGAGCAAAATAACTGATGATGGTCGAAGTAGAGAGGATATAAAATGTAGACTGCCAATGGCAAGAAAAGCGTTTCTGAAGAAGAGAAATTTGTTAACATCGAGTATAGATTTAAGTGTCAGGAAGTCGTTTCTGAAAGTATTTGTATGGAGTGTAGGCATGTATGGAAGTGAAACATGGACGATAAATAGTTTGGACAAGAAGAGAATAGGAGCTTTCGAAATGTGGTGCTACAGAGGAATGCTGAAGATTAGATGGGTAGATCACATAACTAATGAGGAGGTATTGAATAGAATTGGGGAGGAGTTCGTGGCACAACTTGACAAGAAGAAGGTACCGGTTGGTAGGAATTGTTCTGAGGCATCAAGGGATTACAAATTTAGCATTGGAGCGCAGTGTGGAGGGTAAATATCGTAGAGGGAGACCAAGAGATGAATACACTAAGCAGATTCAGAAGGGCGTAGGTTGCAGTAAGTACTGGGAGATGAAGAAGCTTGCACAGGATAGAGTAGCATGGAGAGCTGCATCAAACCAGTCTCAGGACTGAAGACCACAACAACAACATATGGTGACTCAGACCATTTCTTTTTCTTTTTTTGAGTTGTACCTGCACCCATTTCGCCCTGGCTTCCATGCACTTCCTTTTCTTCTATTCATAAGTGACTTATATCGTATTTTAGTGTTTCCCCGAACATTTTTGTACTTCCTTCTTTCGTCTCTCAGTTGAAGTATTTCTTCTGTTACCCAAGGTTTCTTCGCAGTTGCTTAAGTTGTACCTGTGTTTGTCTGTCCAATTTCTGTGATTGCCCTTTTTAGAGAAGTCAATTTCTGTTCAGCTGAAATGCCTACTGAGGTACTCATTACCGCAGAATCTACAGCTTTGAAGAATCTTAAACGCACTGCTTTGTTCCTGCACTTCAGCATCTCACTTGTTTCCACGTTGATTTTTACGGACGATCCTCTAAAAACTTCAGTTTACTCTTCATCATTACTAAATTGTGATCCGAGTCTATACCTGCTCCTGGGTACACCTTGCAATCAGATATTCGGTTTCGGCATATGTGTTTTCAATGACTCTATCAAACTGGTACTTTGCCGTGTCTGCAAACCTTGTCCTAGCATACCTCTTTCTCTTGCGATTTTTGAATAGTTTACCCCTTTTTACTTGCTGAAATTTGTCTCAGAATTAGTCTTTCTCCTCTCCCATTGCTTTCACAAAGCTCACATTCTTCCGTAACTGTTTCTTCTGTTCCTTTCCCTACTTATGATTATGATTATTAGATTATCATCTCTCTTTACAAACTGAATTGCCCGTTTAATATCCTCATATCTTTTTTCTATCTCTTCATCTTTTGCTTGTAACGTCGGCATGTATACCCCTTGTTTTTGGGGATAATTTGTTGTCGATCCTCAGCCGTTCATACTAACGTACACTCTGCCCAACGTTTTTATTCCTCACGAATCTTACTCCAATAATACCATTCTCTGCTGCTGCTGATGTTAGCGTATGTTCGTTTGACCAGAAATCCCTATCATCTTTCCATTTCGCTTCATTGATCCCCACTATATTTAGAGTGAGTATTTACTGTTGCCCTTTCGGGTTTTCCAGCTCATCAACCACGTTAAAAATTTTAAATACCTAGTCTTTACATTTACGAGCAACTTAATTTGGGAAGATCATACAGAAAATGCCGTGGGGAAGGCGAACGAAAGATTGTTATTTACTGGCAGTACACTTGGAAGCTGACACGCATCTATTAAAGAAGCTGCCTATACTTCGGTTGTTCGTTGTCTTGTAGAGTGCTGCTACGCGTTACAGATGCTGACCAGACATGATTGAGGGAGGATATCGAAAAAGTGCAAAGATGGACAGCCCGTGTAGTATTATCGCGGATATGTCACGCGAATTGGGCGTTTTTCGTTACGATGAGATCTTTTCACGTCATTTCAGTTATAATCTTCTCCTTTGAATGCCAAAATATCGTATTGACTCCCACCTACATATCGAGAAATGGCCATATTGATAAAATAAGAGATATTAGAGCTCGCACGGAAAGATTTAGATGTTCGTTTTTCCCACCTGATGTTAGACAGTGGAACGTTAGAGAAATAGTCTGAATCCTCCGACGAACACTTAAGGGTGAATTGCAAAGTGGTTATGTAGGTATAACTTGAAGAGATATAACTAGAAGATTTGAGAATTTCAGAAAACTGTTGGACAGTTGCTTAATCCAGAATCGTTTTTGGCTACATGACCGGTGTCGGAACGGTTACAGTTCCATCATCTGGTGTAAAAAATAAAATGAGTTAATCATCTGAGATCATCCTTAGCCCAGTGCTGTCATGGAACCAAAGATTCCGTGGCAAAAGAGTAAATGGGGCAAAAGTTTCATTCATAGTTTTCCTGTTTGTGTTCCCAGACGCGCAGCACGGTGGAAGGCCTTTATAGAATTTTTGTCCCTTCTACTCTTTTGACACGGGACCTTTGGTTCTATGAAAGCATTGGGGTGAGAATGACCTCAGATGATTAACTGATTTAATTGTTTGTACCAGATGACGGAACTGTAACTGTTCCGACACCGACTGTAGATTAAGCAACTGTCCGGCGGTTTTCTTCACTTTTCGAAATTGACTTGTACAGTTGCGGCTGCCCGATAAGAAGAACTCTTGATACCTAGAAGAGACAGAACAAATTATCGTCGCAAAGATTTAATGACTGCCGCTTAAAGCGATGCAAAGTCGTCATCAGGTGTTGTTGTTTCTGTCGTTGCTCTGATGACGCTCACCCTCCTGCCGTTTGGGAGCTGTCCTCTTGAGTACAACTGCTGTGTTCCACGACATGAACGATCTACCTTGCATGCTAGGCTTGCAACTGCGAGTATTTCCTTCCACAACCCCTCAACAGCTTGCAGCCTAATGTCTGCGCAAAGATTCTCTCTCTGGGGATCATTGTTCTTTGTTGCGCTTTTTCTCACGTCGACTCGTTGCAGGACTTCATTCTATACTCGATCAATCCACCCGATCTTCAACATTGGGGGGAGGGGGTGGGGGTTGGGGTTGTTTGGAGGAGGAGACCAGACAGCGAGGTCGTCGGTCTCATCGGATTAGGGAAGGACGGGGAAGGAAGTCGGCCGTGCCCTTTCAAAGGAACCATTCCGGCATTTGCCTGGAGTGATTTAGGGAAATCACGGAAAACCTAAATCAGAATGGCTGGACGCGGGATTGAACCGTTGTCCTCCCGAATAGGAGTCCAGTGTGCTAATCACTGCGCCACCTCGCTCGGTTCTTCAACAGCCACAAGTAGTAGCAGTTCAAAGCCTTATAACAGTTCCTTTTCTGTCACAAGTAGTAGCAGTTCAAAGCCTTATAACAGTTCCTTTTCTGTCTTTCTGTTTGTTCATGTTTCACACTTGTATCCAAACAGAGCGTTCCATGAATCGTTTTCTAGTCTCAACGTTTGTATTTTATGTTGTTAACTGCTATTGTTTATATAAAAAGAAACAGTACGCAGTATCTGTACCTGCCTGGATAGAGGATCTCAGGAAACCACAGAAAGGGGATCCGTCTAAAAGGGTGCAAGTAAAACACAGTCACAAACGGTACTTGTAGAAAAGATCGGTATTGTAGTTGTAAATTGTCGTAGCCGTGTTGGGAAAGAACTAGAGCTCCAAGCCCTAATAGAAAGCACTGAAGCTCAAATAGCTATAGGTACAGAAAGCTGGCTAAAGCCGGAAATAAGTTCAGCTGACATTTTTTTCAAATCACCTAACAGTGTTCAGAAAGGATAGATTAAACACAGTTGGTGGTGGAGTATTTATTGCTGTCAGAAGTAATTTACCTTGTACTGAAATTGAAGTAGATAGTTCCTGCAAAATAGTATGGATAGAGGTTATACCTGACAATCGGACAAAACTATACTAATTGGATCGTTTTGCTGCCGCCCCCCCCCCCCCCACTTCTCACACATACACACACACACACACACACTCAGAAGATATAGTTGCTGAACAGTTCAAAGAAAACTTGAGTCTCATTTCAAATAAGTACCCGTCTCATACAATCTACCCTCGATATGCTGGAAAAATTATACGTTTAAATCAGGCGGCAGGCATAAAACGTCATCCGAAATTGTACTGACTGCTTTCTCAGAAAATTAGTTTGAACAATCAGTTCATGAACCCACTCGATGCGTAAATGGTTGCGAAAGCATACTTGGCCTCTGAGCAACAAATAATCCTGGACAGCCGACTGGTGTAGCCGAGCGGTTATAGGCGCTTCAGTCTGGAACCGCGCGACCGCTACGGTCGCAGGTTCGAATCCTGCCTCGGGCATGGATGTGTGTGATGTCCTTAGGTTAGTTAGGTTTAAGTAGTTCTAAGTTCTAGGGGACTGATGACCTCAGATGTTAAGTCCCATAGTGCTCAGAGCCTTTTGAACCAGTTAATCCTCGACATTCATCATGAATACAGGGATTAGCGACCACAAGGCAGTTCCTGCTAGGCTGAATACCGTGACAACCATAACCATCAAAAAAACGCAAAGTATATACACTCCTGGAAATGGAAAAAAGAACACATTGACACCGGTGTGTCAGACCCACCATACTTACTCCAGACACTGCGAGAGGGCTGTACAAGCAATGATCACACGCACGGCACAGCGGACACATCAGGAACCGCGGTGTTGGCCGTCGAATGGCGCTAGCTGCGCAGCATTTGTGCACCGCCGCCGTCAGTGTCAGCCAGTTTGCCGTGGCATACGGAGCTCCATCGCAGTCTTTAACACTGGTAGCATGCCGCGACAGCGTGGACGTGAACCGTATGTGCAGTTGACGGACTTTGAGCGAGGGCGTATAGTGGGCATGCGGGAGGCCGGGTGGACGTACCGCCGAATTGCTCAACACGTGGGGCGTGAGGTCTCCACAGTACATCGATGTTGTCGCCAGTGGTCGGCGGAAGGTGCACGTGCCCGTCGACCTGGGACCGGACCGCAGCGACGCACGGATGCACGCCAAGACCGTAGGATCCTACGCAGTGCCGTAGGGGACCGCACCGCCACTTCCCAGCAAATTAGGGACACTGTTGCTCCTGGGGTATCGGCGAGGACCATTCGCAACCGTCTCCATGAAGCTGGGCTACGGTCCCGCACACCGTTAGGCCGTCTTCCGCTCACGCCCCAACATCGTGCAGCCCGCCTCCAGTGGTGTCGCGACAGGCGTGAATGGAGGGACGAATGGAGACGTGTCGTCTTCAGCGATGAGAGTCGCTTCTGCCTTGGTGCCAATGATGGTCGTATGCGTGTTTGGCGCCGTGCAGGTGAGCGCCACAATCAGGACTGCATACGACCGAGGCACACAGGGCCAACACCCGGCATCATGGTGTGGGGAGCGATCTCCTACATTGGCCGTACACCACTGGTGATCGTCGAGGGGACACTGAATAGTGCACGGTACATCCAAACCGTCATCGAACCCATCGTTCTACCATTCCTAGACCGGCAAGGGAACTTGCTGTTCCAACAGGACAATGCACGTCCGCATGTATCCCGTGCCACCCAACATGCTCTAGAAGGTGTAAGTCAACTACCCCGGCCGGCAAGATCTCCGGATCTGTCCCCCATTGAGCATGTTTGGGACTGGATGAAGCGTCGTCTCACGCGGTCTGCACGTCCAGCACGAACGCTGGTCCAACTGAGGCGCCAGGTGGAAATGGCATGGCAAGCCGTTCCACAGGACTACATCCAGCATCTCTACGATCGTCTCCATGGGAGAATAGCAGCCTGCATTGCTGCGAAAGGTGGATATTCACTGTACTAGTGCCGATATTGTGCATGCTCTGTTGCCTGTGTCTATGTGCCTGTGGTTCTGTCAGTGTGATCATGTGATGTATCTGACCCCAGGAATGTGTCAATAAAGTTTCCCCTTCCTGGGACAATGAATTCACGGTGTTCTTATTTCAATTTCCAGGAGTGTATATTTAAAAAAGCTGATAACAATGAACGCCTTTTTAAGAGACAGTCTTCACTCTTTCACATCTGACACGTAAGTGTAGAAAAGTTGTGGAATGTTTTCAAGGAGATTGTATCGACAGCAATTGAAAGATATATACCACATAAATTAATAAGTGATGGTACTGATCCCCCATGGTACACACAACTGGTCAGACCGTTGTTGCAGAAGCAACGAAAAATGCAAGCCAAATTTAAAAGAACGCAAAATCCCGATTGGCAAAGTTATGCAGAAGCTCGAAAGATAGCGCGCACTTCAATGCGAGATGCTTCTAATAATTTCCACAACGAAACTCTGTCTCGGAATATGGCAGAAAACCCAAAGAGATTCTGATCATACATAAAGCTCACCAGTGGCAAGATACAATCAATGCCTCCACTGCGCGATAACAACTTTGAAGTCGCTGATAGCAGTGCCACTAAAGCAGAGTTATTAAAGACGGTTTTCCAAAACTCCTTCACCAAAGAAGAGGACCTAAATATTCCTGAATTCCAAACAAGAACAACTGGCAGGATGAGAAACATAGAAGTAGATATCCTCGGCGTAAGGATGCAGCTTAAATCACTTAGTAAACGCAAGGCCTCCGGTCCAGATCGTATACTAGTCAGGTTCGTTTCAGAGTACGCTGATAACAACAGTTCCATATTTAGCAATTATATAGAACCGCTCGCTCACAGAAAGATTCGTACCTAAAGACTGGAAAATTGTCAAGTCATACCAATACCCAAAAAGGGAAACGGGAGTAATCCGCTGAATTAAAGGCCCATATCACTAACGTCGATTTTCAGTAGGGTCTTGGAACATATACTGTGTTCGAACATTATGAAGTACCTCGAAGTAAACGATTTATTGACACATAGCACAGATTCAGAAAATATCGTTCTTGTGAAACACAATTAGCTCTTTATACTCAAGAAGTAATAAGTGCTATCGACAGTGGATGTCAAACTGATTCCATATTTTTATATTTCCGGAAGGTCTTCGACGCCGTTCCTCATAAGCGTCTTCTAACCAAACTGCGTGTCTATAGAATATCGGCTCAGTTGTGTGACTGGATCCGTGATTTCCTGTCAGAAAGGTCACAGTTCGTAGTCATCGAGTAAAACAGAAGTAATATCCGGCATTCCCCAAGGAAATGTTATAGGCCCTCTGTTGTTCCTGATCTATATTAACGACATAGGAGACAATCTGAGTAGCCGCCTTAGATTCTTTGCAGATGATGCTGTCATTTACCGTCTTGTAAAGTCATCAGATGACCAAAACGAATTGCAAAATGATTTAGATAAGATAGCTGTATGGTGCGAAAAGTGGTATTTGACCCTGAATAAAGGAAAGTGTGAATTATTTACATGAGTACTAAAAGAAATTCTCCAAATTTCGATTACGCTGTAAATTCAACTAAATACTTAGCAGCTTCAATTACAAATAATCTAAATTGGAACGATCACATTGATAATGCTGTGGGTAGAGCAAACCAAAGACTGTAATTCATTGGCAGAACACTTAGAAGGTGCAACAAGTCTACTAAAGAGGCTGCTTACACCACGCTTGTCCGCCCTATTCTGGAGTATTGCTGTGCGGTGTGGGATCCGTATCAGGTGGGACTGACGAGAGACATCGAAAAAGTACAAAGAAGAGCAGCTCGGTTTGTACTATAGCGAAATAGGGGAGATAGTGCGACAGACATGATACATGAATTGGAGTGGCAATCATTAAAACAAAGGCGTTTTTCGTTGTGTTGGTATCTTCTCATGAAATTTCAATCACTAGTTTTCTCCTCCGATTGCGAAAACATTCTGTTGGTATCCACCTACATAGGGAAAAATGATCATCACGATAAAATAAGAGAAATCAGGGCTCGCAGAGAAAAATTTAAGTGCTCGTTTTTCCCGCGCGCCGTTCGAGTGTGGAACGGTAGAGAGACAGCTTGAAGGTGATTCACTGAGCCCTCTGCCAAGTACTTTAATGTGAAACTTCCTGGCAGATTAAAACTGTGTGCCGGACCGAGACTCGAACTCGGGACCTTTGCCTTTCGCGGGCAAGCGCTCCACCAACTGAGCTACCCAAGCACGACTCACGCCCCCTCCTCACAGCTTCTCGTCTCCACTTTGTTGTGAATAGCTGAGTAATCATGTAGATGTAGATGTAGTTCGAAGAGCCGGAATAAGCTGAGAACGGCAGCTGAAACCGGTGCCCAGTCAGGCCGTTGACCCGGATGCGGCAGCTCCCCTGCTGGTGAGGTGAAGCCGGCTGGACGCCCGCAGTGGGCAGTGGGCAGTGGTCAGTCAGCAACCAGTGGGTGCCGGAGGTGGGCGCCGCCAGTCAAGTTGAAGGTCGCCCGGCTGCGGCTGGACTCATTGTCCGTCAGCCTCAAAGGCGGACACCAGCCGTCCTTGGGGCTTCCCCAGATCAGACGTTGGGGCCTAATGCACTCCTCCTCCAAAGACGTGTTATTACCGCTGACGGTCTCTGCTGTATTCGTATCTTGGGTGGCGCTAGATTCACTTCTCCGTGATGTCACTATGACGTGTACATGCCCTGTTTCGACCGTCGAGGACGTCTATCGACTTCCGTGGTCGTATCGAGTGAGAGCGTGGTGAGCGTCCCAAAGAACAGTCATCCATCTTGTGTTTCCGGCACGGAGAAGTGTAGCCGCTGTGAGCCTACAGTCCCGCAATTTCACTTGGAAGTTGGCTCCATCATGTGCTAATGCATGCTACCATCCAGGGAATATTTCTGTAGCAGCACTTTATCGAAATGAAATAATGTTGGAATTAATATTAATTTTCATAATCAACAGCCTCAGTTGCACCGTTTACCCAAAATTTACCTAGGTTTCAGTCAGGATAACCCAACCTTCTTCAGAATAACAGTAACTACATTTTGTCCATAGTGGACATCGTCAAGCTAAAACTACAAATCCATAAATTATCGTCAGACTGTAAAACTTATCTGGAACTGCCTCGGCCCCACTTTGCGACCGCGATACGGCACCCACGAGTGTTGTACTGGAACTCAGGTAAATTCTAGGTAAACAGTGCAACTGATTTTGTGGATTATTAATATTAAAATTAATATTTATACAGTTCCTGACAGGGCCGTGAAATGTTGAAGATATTTAATGTTGAAATAATGTGACTGGTTGCTGTTTTCAATACCTGATTATTTGTAAGTATGATATTAATGTGAAGATAACAAAGAAATTCAGAAATTATTCATTTGACGACCGTATACATAATGTAATTTTGTCTACATATATAGAATTATATAAACTTTGCACACCAGAATGATAAAGGTAGTCTTCCGAAACCGTGAAATTGTGGTATATACGGAGTGTTGTTATGACTGTCGTAGCCATTTTTTTTTTTTTTTACAAAATAAAGCAACAACTCATAGCTTCAATTGGTACATTCATTGCAACTTTGGAAACTGTTCTTGCCTTTTCTTTCTCTGAAAGTGAACACCATCCAACTTCATAATCGTTTTTACATACCGCAATTATGTATTATGAAAATTACTTGACAATAAGCTTCGCAAATGTTAAAAATCTGGTGGTTGTGTGAAGTATGTTCTGATTTGTGCAAGATGTTACAATTCACTGCGAGAAAAATCAATTTCTTCCTCTGCACTTGAAAGTAACTGAAACAACGTGAAAAAACAGCAGTAGGTCCATTCCTGTTCCATTACCAGAACCAAAGTTCGTCCGCATATCAATGAGATGTTCCTGATTGGAAAATAGCTCTCCTAAAGTAACTAGCTTTTAAATTTTATCTTCTACTTTACAGACGGCTGTGACGAAGTTACTTTTTAATTCTTTTTCAGACGTATCAGTCTTTGCTATGATTTTCATTTTGAGTGTTACATACTTTTTTTACCAGATGATCAACGTATTTCGAACATCTACCGGCATTTGTGTGTTTCACGCTAAACTGTAAGTTATTGACAATGACAACTACGATGACAACTCACTTCTGGGAGAGAGCGCTTTTATATGTGTACAATATCAAATATTGCCCGCCGCTGTGGACGAGCGGTTCTAGGCGCTTCAGTCTGGAACCGCTCGACCGCTACGGTCGCAGGTTCTAATCCTGCCTCGGGCAAGTTCTACGGGACTGATGACTTCAGATGTTAAGTCCCATAGTGCTCAGAGCCATTTGAGTAACCGATCTAACAACTGCGCCAGACACTTGTTGTCTTATATAGGCGTTTCCGACCGCAACACCGTATTCTGCTTATTCACGTATCTCTGTATTTGAATACGCATGCCTATACCAGTTTCTTTGTTGCTTGAGTGTATGTTGCAATACAGGAGAGGTACTCGCTTTAGCCACGTACGATGTAAAAACTAAAATTTGCTTCGGTTTCAGTTGTCTTATAGTCAATAGGCAACTGCATTTCATGTCGGGACGCTATTTAGTTGTACTGTATATATACTGGACTCGAATTCTGGAGGACGACGGTTCAAACCCGCTTCCGACCAGCCTTATTTATGTTTTCCGTCAGTTTTATAAATAGATCCCGGCAAACGCTAAGATCGTTCCTTTGAAATGGGCACGGACGATTTCCTTTCCCATCCTTGAAACAATCCGAGCTAGCGCGCCGCCCCTGATGACGAGACGTTAAGCACTAATACTGCTTTCCTCCTCCTTCCTTCCTGGTTATACACCCAGTGTGATGTCCGGAAAAAAAAACCATGGCGGTCGCATGAGGACTGACGTCTCTCTGCCAGGCAGCACCAACAATGGAAGCATACGTCCAACGGTTCACATATTGCGCTCATCTTTCGCGCATTTGTAGTACGAGATTTTAATTATAAACTGTTGATTATCATCTGGCAAAAATAAAGTTACCCATCTTAATTAATTTTTTGTTTGACTATTTTCTGTTTACGTCAGTCAACAGTTCTGCAATATTTTAGAAACGACAGATTATAACACCTGAGTGATAAGAAATGTAATGCTAGCCGATAGCAACACATCGACTTGTGCAGTTCAGTTGAAGCAGAAAACACACTGAATAAGAATTACCAAGTCTCTTACAATCCGGCATAAATTAAAAAAGGGTGAAACGATGAGTATTTTATGAGAAATAGGGTTCTACGATCCGATAAAGATGTTTTCGTTCCATGGTGTGCACCCTGTAAGTGAGTTGTCATCATTTGGGGGTGCCAATTCCTGTATGTCTTCGACTGGTTCGGCCCAGTCGCAGTGGTCATCAATCCGAGAAACGTCCTCTGATGTATTTCGATGTGGCTGCCGGGACATTGGTGTCCCTGACGCCTTCGTCGGCAGCGCTGGGTCAGTCGGTGTCAATGAAGAGGGACCGTCTGAAAGGCAGGACATCCTGTCACCATCTAAAGGAATCCTGTCAGCGTCCTCTAAAGGCTAAGTGTTCCGTGTTAGACAGTTCTTCGGCTAGGATAACTTCAGTGTCCCCTAGGCTAGGGGGGGACGTGTCACCCGAACTGTGGCGGCGCTGTTTGTGACGCTTCAGCGATCGCTGTTTGCGTGCCCTGCCCTCTGCTGCCGTAGGCGACGCCTCACTGTGTTCGTCGATCGTTCGTTGGTCCGTTGCTGGTGCCACTACTTTCATGCCGCGTGGTACATGCGAGGGTGCGGAAGGCTCCTCCCTCATCTGACGTGACGTGGGTCTAGGTGCATTATCTGTGTCTCCTCCATGCTCCCCTAAGTCGGGCTGCTCCTGCATCAACACATCCTTGTAACGCTCCGAACTTGGCAACACCTCCCGGCCGGCCACCGACACGTACGTCATCGGCATTTGCGTGCGAACTTCTCGCTGTGACGCTTCTCCATGTTGCAGTTGCATGATGCCAGTTGCATGACGCTGCGTCGTATGACCTCCGAGGGGATATGTCTTTCTCCACCACAGCCAGAACATGTGCGTGGCTGGCCATCGTAAATCACAATAGCTCGATATCCTCCAATATATAAATAAGAAGGGATATGAAACTTCCTAGCAGATTAAAACTGTGTGCCCGACCGAGTCTCGAACGCGGGACCTTTGCCTTTCGCGGGCAAGTGCTCTACCATCTGAGCTACCGAAGCACGACTCACGCCCGGTCCTCACAGCTTTACTTCTGCCAGTATCTCGTCTCCTACCTTCCAAACTTTACAGAAGCTCTCCTGCAAGATTCGCTCTCCCCCAGGCTGTGACCAAGCCATGTCTCCGCAATATCCTTTCTTTCAGGAGTGCTAGTTCTGCAAGTTTCGCAGGAGAGCTTCTGTAAAGTTTGGAAGGTAGGAGACGAGATACTGGCAGAAGTACAGCTGTGAGGACCGGGCGTGAATCGTGCTTCGGTAGCTCAGATGGTAGAGCACTTGCCCGCGAAAGGCAAAGGTCCAGAGTTCGAGTCTCGGTCGGGCAATCAGTTTTAATCTGCTAGGAAGTTTCATAACAGCGCACACTCCGCTGCAGAGTGAAAATCTCATTCTAGAAACATCCCCCAGGCAGTGGCCGAGCCATGTCTTCGCAATATCCTTTCTTTCAGGAGTGCTAGTTCTGCACGGTTCGCAGGAGAGCTTCTGTAAAGTTTGGAAGGTAGGAGACGAGATACTGGCAGAAGTAAAGCTGTGGGGACCGGGCGTGAGTCGTGCTTCGGTAGCTCAGATGGTAGAGCACTTGCCCGCGAAAGGCAAAGGTCCCGAGTTCGAGTCTCGGTCGGGCACACAGTTTTAATCTGCTAGGAAGTTTCATAACAGCGCACACTCCGCTGCAGAGTGAAAATCTCATTCAAGAAGGGATATGTTTGTTAAGGACGATCCGCGCCCATCGGACGCCGTTTAGCACGGGGTAGGTGCCAAAACTTGCCCAGCGTTCAGACGTATGACTGAGTACCGTTCCATATGGTCGCAGAGATTCAGTAACCATCGATTCTGGCACCTCAAACGGCAGTTCAAACATCCGAATGACCCTCACACCCAAGCCTGAAGGAGCTACTGTTACATCGCTGATATGGTCATCGGACAGAGTTCTTTCACACGCAGCTTCATCGGTCATCTTTACGTACATTGTACTGCTTGCAATGGACAGGTGTATTCCAATTATGTCTGCAGCAGGTAAACGAACTTCTCCCCTCAAAAAACGTTCTATTTCGAAAGCTTTGGGTCTGGCATATTCGTTGTCGAACGTAAACTGGAGCGTAGTCTTTCGAAAATTGTGTGCCATGGCGATAGAGTCAGACAACAACACGCGCGAGTACCGGCGGTGTAAACACTTCCTCGTCCACCCGCTCCCGCGGCCGGGACCACAGGTCCGTGCCGCGCCACCGCCGAAAGCAGACTGGTAGCCTAAATTATCCTAAGGACAAACACACACACCCACGCCCGAGGGAGGACTCGAACCTCCGCTGGGATCAGCCGCACAGCCCATGATTGCAGCGCCTGAGACCGCTCGGCTAATCCCGCGCGGCAATTACAAGATATTGCGAGTCCCTAAAGCGGCATGCCTAGTGTGCTTAAACAAAGGAATTTTTCGGAGGTAATGTGTACAACTTCACGACTACTCCCCGTACTTAGTTGTAACAACAGCTGCTCTGCAGCGCTGCGCTTCTCAAACGTTTCCTGAAAATCGATGTTTAAAGTTTTACGAGCCTCTTCAACAACATACGAGAGCACCAGCCACAGACCCGCTGCGTTAGCACCAGCGAATAAAGCGGTAGATTATAAGTCTGCTCGTACTGCGCTCTTATTATCATCTTCCGCCAAATATTTGTATCACTTCAACAATCATAGTGGCACATTCTTTTTAAATACTAATGAACTTTCCATTCATATAATTTGCTTGGTGCAAGTCTGTTGAAAAACAGAAAAAAAAGCTTTTGTCATAGATGATACTTTGAACAGCATAGTGAACATATTTTAACCAAGATAGACACCAGCCAACACCCACCACACTAGTACAGATTTATTTGCCTGCTAGTTCCGCAAATGATCAAAAGCTTGAAAGAATGTGTGATGAGATAAAACATACTATTCGGATAGTTAAGGAATACGAATATTTGATCGTGCTGGGGACTGGGATTCTATAGCAGGGAAAGGAAGAGAACACAAAAGTAGTAGGATAACCTGGGCTGGAGAAAAGCAATGAAAAAGTAAGCCGCCGGGTAGAATTTTTCACAGACCACAATTTAATCGTTTCCAACATTTTGTTTAAGAACCATGGACGAAAGGATGTTGTAACATTATGTGATTGCCTTATCATTTTAAATCATTCACTAATCGAGCAGTCGCTCGGCAAGAGCTACAGTTAGCAATTATGTTGCGAGAATGTAAAAGGTGAATGTCCTGTGACGTAACGTGTTTGTTGTCGAAGCGCCGTCAGAGATGCAGTGAGTTACTGACTTTGAAAATCGCGGCGCGAAAAACGGACAGAAGAAGAACACTTTTACACATTCTTTTGATGTACGAGATATTCTCGATGAACAGTTAATCAGTTACTCATTTTTTCTCTTGTCTCTTGTAACTTGTGTCGGAAGCGCATGTCTTGCCGCCGTATTATTATTGTTAAAAATAATATTATTTTAGTGTAAAGTAAAAGTACAATACTAAAAGTGCAATACTGCATAGCAGTAGATTTATTGTGCGACGTGTATGTGAAAACGTCAAAGGAATTATTTTCATTACGAGAAGAGAAGTGCCAGTCAGAACGGCATCCATGTTAAATCCTTCATTGCAGCGTAAGTTCATCTATTAATTGCCATAAATTCAGAGTTAAATGGAACTGGTGTATGGACTATTTATTTAGTATAGAATCTATGTCTCAATCCCTCATGAAGTTATTTAATTTTCTTTATGTTTCTGCCAAATAGAGAGTTCACAGTCACGAATTCTTTCGTCGAAATCGGACGGAAGTTGCATGCGGCGAAATATTTTCTCCGCGCCATATTCTACCGGTAAATGCATGATAAACTACGGTCCCTTAGGAAATTCATGTTGAGCTATCCAAAAATAATTATATTTTGAATAGGCATTTACTCTCCTCTGCAATGCAACTTCCGACTGATCAGACGATCCAACAGGAAACAGCCGCACACGGTCGGCGTTCGCAAATATATTTCCACCGCTGATTATAGCTAGAAACGCTTCCGTATTTAAGAAAACACACAAAGTTATGAATCTGTAAAGGAAGGAGAGGCTTATAAATGAAATACGGTTAAACTTCAACAATATATTTTAAAGAAATAAAAGTCAGCTTACACTACTCCACAGAGCCTAATATTCAACAGAAAAGATCCTTTACATGAAACACGCGACATTGAAACGCACGCACTTCGTATTCTGATATCTAATAGCAGTTCCAGTTCCAAATAATTAAGTAACAGTCCAATATATATGTTACAGCACAAAAGTAAACATTATAATTAGCGACTACTAACGGGGACATTTATAACTATATGTTTATGTATACACATTACGTAAGTTATAATGTGTACGTGGAAAATCCTTAAGAAAATGGTTCAAATGGCTCTGAGCACTATGGGACTTAACATCTTAGGTCATCAGTCCCCTAGAACTTAGAACTACTTAAACCTAACTAAGGACATCACACACATCCATGCCTGAGGCAGGATTTGAACCTGCGACCGTAGCAGTCTCGCGGTTCCAGACTGCAGTGCCTAGAACCGCACGGCCAGGAAAATCCTAGAAACTACGGTAGATTTAATGTAGATTTATACACTGTCCAGTCACATTAATACTACCATTTGTCAAAAGTTTGAGTAAGCACATTTTGCTGTGCAGGCGAGGCGTACAGGAAGACAGCCAGTGAGGTTCTGGAAGGTACCAGCTGGGATGCTGAGCCATGCCGACTCCATTGCGGCGGCCGTCTGCTCTACGTTTCTCGGCTGAGGATCCGTAGCACGAACAATCCGATCGAGGTGGTCCCACAGTCTCTCTCGACTGGGTTTAACGGCCATCTATCCGACAGAGCATAAAACGTGATTCATCTGAAAAGTTCACGTGAGGTCAGCTATCGAAACTCAGTGGACGTCCAGTTACCGTATTAGCGTAGAAATTTCAGCCTTCGCCGCAGATGAGCATCAATGAGCATGAGTGCATTGAAAGGTCTCTGTTGGATTCCTTTCATGTTTAATTTCTTAAATCTGTTGTCATTTACGGCATAAATTCCTTTTCTAAATTTACTGTGGCGTTTCTGACTATCTGGGAAGAGACTGAGTAATGGAACGTGTTACTTTTACACATAAACAAGAACGATCTGTCACATTACTACACTTTAAAACACAGTTTATATGTAATTCATGTCACATAGTCTCATACGGAACCTACATCCGCTTTCTTTTATATACTGTATATTATAAGATACTGTCATCCCCCTTCCCTTCTGTGTGAGAGGATGAATGAGCAAATGTATTTCTAGTTGCATGCTTGAGGGTAGCAGACAAGGCTGTGTGCTAGAGAACAGTAGGACCAACGTCGGAACAGGTAGCTACGCTTCCTAAAAGCAAAGAGGTTTCTATCCTTAGTATGGTTCTGTCCGTCCGTTGTCATGTTGGTATAGGAAGCTGCCCCTCTGGTCACTTCCGTTTGTATTTGGGAAGCACGCTCGGTAGGAGCGCAGGTCAGTCGGTCCGGGGCGAGCGTCTGAAGTGGTAAGATCTCCGGCTAAGCGCGTGTCTGCTAAGTCCGCAGGACAATGGATTTCTTAAGTTCAGCCTAACTGAAAATTTAATCACCTTTATTTCAGGTTTAGCTCTAAAATATCTAATGTTATCTTAAATTGCAGCGCAGTGTAATTCTCGTGTGAAGTTCAGATTATTTTCCGGTAGTTGCTTTGTCACTACTTTGTGAGTAAAGTGGAACCACGTGTTGATCAGTAACTCTAACTAAGATCAATCTTAAATGCGAATGCTTGTGTGATTATAACGTCTCGTCTTGACAATATTTTTCAATATAGCAACTTTTCTTTATGTTCAACCCACGTGGGGTGTACTTTGCGAGACCAGTACCACGTGCTTATATAACTGTTTGACCCGTCAGGTTAACAGTAAGACGTTAGTAACCAGTTCGAGGTTTTTCTTTTGTAAATTGCTTTTCGATCTAATTTATTTTAATGATCAAAATTATTGTGGAGTTATACGCTTTGTGTAAACCAAGTTGACCACGTGAAGCATGTGGTGTAATCATCAAAGTAGCCCTCAGCTATTCTTTTTGGGAAGATTTCACAAAGAGTTAATATGAATTTAGTATACCAGTGTGTGGTAATTACATGACGGACAGGATTGTGCTACGAACGTAATTTCTTTGGGTGAAAATTTGAATCTGTTGGTAGTGGTTAACTTTCTCTTGCATACGTTTCAACGTTCTTTGTGTGTTGTTTTATGAATGCAGTGTTGTATGCAGTCTCCCAATCTTGGCTCCATAATTGATGTGTTCCGTAAGATTGCAATCTCACATTTTCACATTTTCACAATCCTAAATAAGGCACCAGTTTGGTTAGGAATCAATTTTAATATGCTGAAATTTCAATGATCAATCTTAAAATAAACTGATTTATTTCTTTTTATTTAAATTCTCTCTTTTATATATATATCACCGGTTGTCGTATGACTATTAAAAGATTATAATTAATGTTCGTCTGGTTGGGAATTTCTTAAGCTAGACAGGATACCTGGTGAAACAGTTGCTTAGTAATGCAAGATTAACTTCCCCAGACAGCTCACAGCTTTTAACCCGCTATTATTGAATATCTGTACCCCTGTCATAGCAAATCAAAGTAACAACCTTACAGCATGATGAGGCACCTGGTGCGGAGGCCCATATGCAGCATCTTTCGCTGAACGATCCTTGGGGAGACACTGTTAGTAGCCCATTGGTTAATCTGGGGCATCAGCTGCTCAACAGTTTAAAGTCCGTTCACATCTCCGCAGCCGTCGTTCACCCCTGTCCTGTATGGCCCACGGTACTCCCACAGTTGCCTCGGCGCCAGTTTTGTATAGCGCCATTTTGCAATGCACGTTATGCTTTAACCACGTAGGCATGAGGAAAGTTAACAATCTTGTCCGTTTCGTAAATGCTTCCTCTACTTCGCATTCACAGCACCAGCAGTCAATTCGATCTGCCTTACAGCAGATGAAATGTCCCTGATGGGTTTACTGTTGAGGTGACATCCAGTGTTCGGTATCGCTGAACTCTCCTGACCGCCCCATTCTGCTGTCGCGCGTTGTAGCCGCGCGGTCTGCGGCGTGTTGTCACAGTCCGTGCAGCTCCGCCCGTCAGAAGCTGGAGTCCTCCCGCAGGCATGCGTGTGTGCGTGTGTGTGTGTGTGTGTGTGTGTGTGTGTGTGTTGTCCATAGCGTAAGTTAGTTTAAGTTAGATAAAGCAGTGTGTAAGCTTAGGGACCGATGAACTAAGCAGTTTGCCGAGCGGTTTAAGCCGCTGCAGTCATGCACTGTGAGGCTGGTCCCGGCGGAGGTTCGAATCTTCCCTCGGGCATGGGTGTGTGTGTTTGTCCTTAGGATAATTTAGGTTAAGTAGCGTGAAATCTTAGGAACTGATGACCTTAGTAGTTGAGTCCCATAAGATTTCACACACATTTGAATCTAAGCAGTTACAGGGTGTTTCAAAAATGACCGGTATATTTGAAACGGCAATAAAAACTAAACGAGCAGCGATAGAAATACACCGTTTGTTGCAATATGCTTGGGACAACAGTACATTTTCAGGCGGACAAACTTTCGAAATAACAGTAGTTACAATTTTCAACAACAGATGGCGCTGCAAGCGATGTGAACGATATAGAAGACAAGGCAGTCTGTGGGTGCGCCATTCTGTACGTCGTCATTCTGCTGTAAGCGTGTGCTGTTCACAACATGCACGTGTGCTGTAGACAACATGGTTTATTCCTTAGAACAGAGGATTTTTCTGGTGTTGGAATTCCACCGCCTAGAACACAGTGTTGTTGCAACAGGACGAAGTTTTCAACGGAGGTTTAATGTAACCAAAGGACCGAAAAGCGATACAATAAAGGATCTGTTTGAAAAATTTCAACGGATTGGGAACGTGACGGATGAACGTGCTGGAAAGGTAGGGCGACCGCGTACGGCAACCACAGAGGGCAACGCGCAGCTAGTGCAGCTGGTGATCCGACAGCGGCCTCGGGTTTCCATTCGCCGTGTTGCAGCTGCGGTCCAAATGACGCCAACGTCCACGTATCGTCTCATGCGCCAGAGTTTACGCCTCTATCCATACAAAATTCAAACGCGGCAACCCCTCAGCGCCGCTACCATTGCTGCACGAGAGACATTCGCTAACGATATAGTGCACAGGATTGATGACGGCGATACGCATGTGGGCAGCATTTGGTTTACTGACGAAGCTTATTTTTACCTGGACGGCTTCGTCAATAAACAGAACTGGCGCATATGGGGAACCGAAAAGCCCCATGTTGCAATCCCATCGTCCCTGCATCCTCAAAAAGTACTGGTCTGGGCGCCATTTCTTCCAAAGGAATCATTGGCCCATTTTTCAGATCCGAAACGATTACTACATCACGCTATCTGGACATTCTTCGTGAATTTGTGGCGGTACAAACTGCCTTAGACGACACTGCGAACACCTCGTGGTTTATCCAAGATGGTGCCCGGCCACATCGCACGGCCGACGTCTTTAATTTCCTGAATGAATATTTCGATGATCGTGTGATTGCTTTGGGCTATCCGAAACATACAGGAGGCGGCGTGGATTGGCCTCCCTATTCGCCAGACATGAACCCCTGTGACTTCTTTCTGTGGGGACACTTGAAAGACCAGGTGTACCGCCAGAATCCAGAAACAATTGAACAGCTGAAGCAGTACATCTCATCTGCATGTGAAGCCATTCCGCCAGACACGTTGTCAAAGGTTTCGGGTAATTTCATTCAGAGACTACGCCATATTATTGCTACGCATGGTGGATGTGTGGAAAATATCGTACTATAGAGTTTCCCAGACCGCAGCGCCATCTGTTGTTGAAAATTGTAACTACTGTAATTTCGAAAGTTTGTCTGCCTGAAAATGTACTGTTGTCCCAAGCATATTGCAACAAACGGTGTATTTCTATCGCTGCTCGTTTAGTTTTTATTGCCGTTTCAAATATACCGGTCATTTTTGAAACACCCTGTATCAGCTTCCCTGCTGACAACACCGCCTACTGCGACCTCTACGGCATCAGACATAGGGATGGGCGTATACTTTTGATCAAACGGTGATACTACGCGTTCCGCAGGTGTAATCCGAGTATCCGCTTTACACTGATGGGTTATAGGTTGCATAAGTAATCAGGACTGTGGCACTCCTGGTTTTGTAAGCCATTGTATTCACTCCCAAGCTTTACTTCGTAAAAAGTAAATGTTAGCCGAGGTATGACGTAACAATTATGTGAGGTGCACACAGTTCTTGATTTACACACATCAAAAAAGTTTTGCGTCATCCTGGTTCCCAGAACTCCTGAAGATAGACGTTGACTGTGGGAATTGTATCACACACACAGTCCTTAGACTGTTCAGAGATGTCACTAAAACAGCCCAAAGATGTAAACAACCATGCATAGGCAGCGCCTATTAGACGGAGGGGGTCCAACAGTCGATCAGTTCCAGTCATTTCACAAGGAAGGAGGTACACTGCTCGTGTTGTCTGTAGCTCAATCATGCGTAGACGGTCAATACCGCGGTTCCATCACGTCCGCATTGTTACTTTGTGCCGGTAGGGGCTCTCAGCAAGGGAAGTGTCCAGGCGTCTCGGAGTGAACCAAAGCGATGTTGTTCGGAGATAGAGGAGATACAGACAGGAACTATCACATGCCTCGCTCTGGCAGCCCATGGGCTACTACTGCAGTGGATGACCGCTACCTACGGACTATGGCTCGGAGGAATCCTGACAGCAACGCCACCATGTTAAATAATGATTTTTGTGTAGCCACAGGACGTCGTGTTACGACTCAAACGTGCGCAATAGGCAGCATGATGTGCATCTTCACTCCTGACGTCCATGGCGAGGTCCATCTTTGAAACCACGACACCATGCAGTGCGGTACAGATGGGCCCAACAACATGCCGAATGGGACCGCTCAGGATTGGCATTACGTTCTCTTCGCCGATGCGTGTCGCATATGCCTTCAACCAGACAATTGTCGGAGACGTGTTTGGAGGCAACCCGATTAGACTGTCCAGCGAGTGCAGGAAGGTGGAGGTTCCCTGCTTTTTTCTGGTGGCAATATGTGGGGCAGACGTACGCCGCTGGTGGTCATGAAAGGCGCCGTAATGGCTGTACGATGCGTGAATGCCATCATCCGAACGATAATGCAACCATATCGGCAGCATACTGGCGTGGCATTCGTCTCCATGGACAACAATTCGTGCCCCCATCGTTCACATCTTGTGAATAACTTGCTTCAGGATAACGACATCGCTCGTCTAGAGCGGCCAGCATGTTCTCCAGACATGAACCCTATCGAACATGCCTGGGATAGATTGAAAGGGCTGTTTATGGACGACGTGACCCACCAACCACTCTGACTGATCTACGCCGAATCGCCGTTGGGGAGAGGGACAATCTGGACCAAAGGTGCCTTGATGAACTTGTGTATAGTATTCCACGACGAATACAGGCATGCATCTATGCAAGAGGACGTGCTACTGGGTATTAGAGGTACCGGTGTGTACAGCAATCAAGACCACCACCTCTGAAGGTCTCGTTCGAGATAAGAGCAAAACAGCAGAGCAAAAAAGAAAAGACAGTGGTGCTCTTGTAACTATGTCAGACAGCTCTGGATAATATATCGTTCATCATACAAAGATCATAATGTATAATTAGTTCCTTCTTCTTCTTCTTCTTCTTCGTGGATGGATCACTTAGGACCACGCGTAATCAACATTTGTTGGCCTTCCTTTTCGCCCAGTATTCCTTCATAAACAACGAATGGGCTAGCTTTCGTTGCGTAGACCATGTATGTCGGTTAGTTTTTCTCTCTTCTTCCTCAAAACCCCGTGTGTTTGTGATTTTTCTGATTTCATTTCTGTCATGTAGATTTGGAGACCCTAATTCTCTCAGATCTTTTTCCGTCTGTTTGTACCAGTTCGGTCTTGTAGTTTTGTTCTTTAAAAATGCATGGATTTTGTGCGTTAACCTGTTTGAGTCCATTCTTTCTAAGTGCCCCATGAATTGGATTCTTCTCATGCGCATTGTGTCTGTTATTTTGGAGATATTTTTATATATTTCTGCATTGGGTTTTGGATAATGTACCCCATCTTTAGTTCTTGGTCCTAGGATTTTCCTCATTATCTTACGTTCTTTCACTTCTAATTCCTCTTTTAGTGTTCTGTGTTGAAGGTTTAGCGTCTCAGATGCGTAGAGAGCTTCGGGTCTAATTACTGTTGTGTAGTGTCGTATTTTGCAGTTCCACGAGAGACTCTTTTTGTTGTAAATGTTTTTTGTTAACTGAAACGCCGTCTCCATTTTATGGACTCTTGATCTGACAGATTTCTTTTCATTACAATTTTCTGCAATCCATTCATCTAAATATTTAAATTCTTTTACTCGAGAGATGTAGTTATTACCAATTTTGAGATCAGAAGGTGCATCTTTGACGTCAGTCATAAATTTTGTTTTTTCAAATGAAATTTGTAATCCTATTTCAGCTGCCTGTTCTTGTAATAATTCTAGCTGTTTCTGTGCATCGGTAATGTCTTGTGCGATCAGTGCCATTTCATCAGCAAATGCTAAACAGTGTAATTCTGTGCCCTTATGTCTTGGTCCCAGTCTGTGTGCTGGTGCACCTGCTTTTTTCCATTCTCTAACAATTTTTTCAAGAGCACAATTGAAGAGCACTGGGGACAGTACATCCCTTTGTCGTACTCCTGTGTCTATTTCAAATTCTGTGCTCAATTCTCCCATAAATTTTACTTTGGATTTGGTCTCCGTGAGTGTTTCTTTTATGATGTTTGTTGTCTTTTGATCTAGTCCAAATTCTGCTAATACTTCAAAAAGGGATTCTCGGTCTATACTGTCATATGCTTTTTTAAAGTCGACAAACGTGATGACATAACTTTTGTTTGAAGTACTATGTAAATATTTCATTGAGTTTTTCAAGTTAAGGATTTGTTCTACGCAAGATCGACCTTTTCTGAACCCACCTTGGTATTCGCCTAGTTTTGAATCCAGCTGAGGCTCTGCGCGGTTTAGTAGGACTTTAGACAGAATTTTGTATGTTATTGACAATAAAGAGATTCCACGATAGTTGTTAGGGTCTGTTTCACATCCTTTTTTGTACAGAGGATGTATGATTGCAGTCTTCCAATCTGTGGGGATTTTTTCAGTTTTCCAGATTTCATGTATAATTTCTTTGAGTTTTGCAATAAGATTTTCTCCTGCATTTTTCCATAATTCTGCGTGGACTTGGTCTTCTCCTGATGCTTTGTTATTTTTCAGTGACTGAATTATCTCTTTAATCTCTTGTAAACTTGGTGGCTTTGAGTCTGGGTTTCGTTGTGTACGATGGAACTCAAATTTTTCTGCAGGCTTTTCACAATTCAGTAATTTAGAAAAGTATTTTGCAAGAATTTCACAGTTTTCGGTGTTGGTATGAGCAATTTCCTCATGGTCATTTTTGAACTGGAGTGATGGAGGAGAGTACTTTGTTAATTTTTGTTTGAATACTCTGTAGAAATTTCGGGAATTGTTTTTCTTGAAATCATTTTCTATGTCTTGCAATTTTTTGTCTTCGTGTTGTTTACGGACTGTTCGTATTGCTTTTGTGACTGTTTTCCTGCTATCTTTGAGATCTTCCAGGGTCTTTTGATTTTTGTTGCACAACCAATTTTGCCACGCCTGTTGTCTGAGATTTATCAGTTGGTCACACTCATCTGTCCACCATGGATGTTTACGTGTTCTTGTTTGCGGTGCTACAGTTTCAGCTGCATTTAAAAGTCCTGCTTGCAGTTGTTGCCAATTTTGTGGTTTTAAATTTTGCGTTTCTTTTGTAAATTGTACATTGCCATTTATCTTTTGTACATCATATTTACGGGGTGGAGATGTCTTAGCGAATTTTCTTTTTTCTGGAATGACATCTAGGGAGAATTTTGTTGGGTAATGGTCGGAGTCTAGGTCTAGTCCATTAAGGACTTTAAGTTTCATGATTTCTACTGTATTTACGCGGGATATCATTACATGATCCAACTGATATTCACATAGTAATGGATTAGGTGAGATCCAAGTTTTCGTTTTCGAGGCTCTTTTCTTGAAAAATGTCGATTCGAAAAATAGGTCATGGTTTTTGCAGATTTCAATGAGTCGCATGCCATTCCGGTTGGTCTGTGTATGCCCTGACCATTTACCTACCCAATATCGATATTTCTTTTCTTTACCGATTGGTGCATTGAAATCGCCCATAAGGATTTTGACTGGTTATTTGGGATTTTTTGGAGAATATTATCTAATTGGTTCCAGAAATCTTCTACTTCTCCTATTTTGTTTTTGTTAGTGATGTTAGTTGGTGCATGTCCGTTGATTAGAGTGTATATCTTATTAGCTGATTTTATTGTCATCGTGGAGAGCCGACCCGAGTAAGATTTGAAAGTTGCGACTGAATCAAGTATTGATGTATCTACTATAAATCCAGTTCCAAATTGTGGACAATTTGCCATGGCTCGTTTTCCAGGTTTTCCTTTGTATATCTTGTATCCTTCCGAATCAAAAGGATTTTCATCTGTATATCGTGATTCCTGAAATGCAATAATTTTGATTTTACGTTCTCTGGATTTGTCCAGGATGTTTTTTAGTTTTCCCATTTTTAAGAGAGAATTTACGTTAAATGTCATTAGCCAAATTCTAGATTTTGGTTTGATTTTGTTATTACGGGGTATTGAGGTACTCCGATTTACCTCCATGCACACTTCTGTGGTCTCCCCAGAATCCGAATAGACCACCTGCGGTTTTTCAACCGTGGGATTTGACCCCAAAAAATGGTTCAAATGGCTCTGAGCACTATGGGACTCAACATCTTAGGTCATAAGTCCCCTAGAACTTAGAACTACTTAAACCTAACTAACCTAAGGACATCACACACACCCATGCCCGAGGCAGGATTCGAACCTGCGACCGTAGCAGTCCCACGGTTCCGGACTGCAGCGCCAGAACCGCTAGACCACCGCGGCCGGCGATTTGACCCACTGGGGTAATTTGTCTTTGAAGGTGCTGTATCCATGTTGATTTAATTGGACTGGGTTTGAGACTGAAATTAAGATTTCAGTCTGGTTAAGCTCAGAGTTCCACTTCTGAGTTTTATAGATCAGCCGCCACTAACATGTGGAACAGACGCTGTAGGGTTACCGCCACTGACCTGTGGAACCGTCGTGCCCTTTGTCCAAATAACCTTGGACGATAGCTTTTATAGTATCCCAAAAAGCAAGGTTGCCTCTTCCGCCAGTTCCGCCGTACCGATGATCTTCATCTCCGCCTTCACTGCCGTTGAGGTCTTCACCGTGTCCCTGGCAAGGGGCCCTCACGTGGTACTATCACCCGGGCCAGGTGAACCAAGGCTTTTTTTATGAGGTGTTACTCCTCCCCCTCCTCCTTTTTCAACCGGGCTTGGGACCGGCTATGGCGGAGTTGTATAATTCGTTTATTTATTTATTTATTTATTGTTTCGTGGGACCAAATTAAGGAGAAGTCTCCATGGTAATGGAACAAGTCAATACATGAAATTATTACACGATATTAGAAACAGATAAAATGAAATATAAAAAAACATATTCAGGTGACAAGTAAGTTTAAATAAAGAAAATCAACAATGTAACACTGGAATTTGCTTAATTTTTTGGATCTTCCAGGAGCTCCTCGACAGAATAGAAGGAGTGAGCCATGAGGAAACTCTTCAGTTTAGACTTAAAAGAGTTTGGGCTACTGCTAAGATTTTTGAGTTCTTGTGGTAGCTTATTGAAAATGGATGCAGCAGAAAACTGCACTCCTTTCTGCACAAGAGTCAAGGAAGTGCATTCCACAAGCAGATTGGATTTCTGCCTAGTATTAACTGAGTGAAAGCTGCTAACTCTTGGAAATAGGCTAATATTGCTAACAACAAACGACATTAAAGAAAATATATACTGTGAGGGCAATGTCAGAATTCCCAGACTATTGAATAGGGGTCGACAAGACGTTCTCGAACTTACACCACATACAGCTCGAACAGTCCGTTTTTGAGCCAAAAATACCCTTTTTGAATCAGAAGAATTACCCCAAAAAATAATACCATACGACATAAGCGTATGAAAATATGCGAAGTAAACTACTTTTCGTGTTGAAGTGTCACTTATTTCAGATACTGTTCTAATGGTAAATAAAGCAGCATTTAGTTTCTGAACAAGATCCTGGACATGGGCTTTCCACAACAGCTTACTATCTACCCGAACGCCTAGGAACTTGAACTGTTCCGTCTCGCTTATAATATGCCCATTCTGTCTTATCAAAATATCGGTTCTTGTTGAATTGTGAGTTAGAAACTGTAAAAACTGAGTTTTTCTGTGATTTAACATCAAATTATTTTTCACAAGCCACGAACTTATTCCATGAACTACATTATTTGATACTATTTCAATATTACACACAAGATCCTTCACTACCAAGGTGGTGTCATCAGCAAACAGAAATATTTTTGAATCACCTGTAATACTAGAACGCATATCATTTATATAAATAAGAAACAGCAGTGGCCCCAGCACCGACCCTTGGGGAATGCCCCACTTAACAGTGCCCCATTGGGACTGAACATCACTACCACTCTCAATATTGCGGAGAATTACCTTCTGCTTTCTGTTCTTAAAGTAAGAGGCGAACCAATTGTAAGCTACTCCCCTTACTCCATAATGGTCCAACTTCTGCAGTAATATTTTGTGGTCAACACAGTCAAAAGCCTTCGTTAAATCAAAGAAAACACCTAGCGTTCGGAACCTTCTATTTAATCCGTCCAAAACCTCACAGAGAAATGAGAATATAGCATTTTCAGTTGTTAAACCATTTCTAAAACCAAACTGAACATTTGACAGCAAATTATGTGAATTTAAATGCTCCAGTAACCTTGTATATACAACCTTCTCGATAACTTTAGCAAACACCGATGGCATAGAAATAGGTCTATAATTGTCTGTATTATCCCTGTCTCCCTTTTTATAAAGTGGCTTCACTACCGAGTACTTTAATCGGTCAGGAAACCGACCACTCCTAAAGGAAAAGTTAGAGATATGGTTAAGTACTGGGCTAACATACATAGAACAATACTTCAGTATAGCCGGCCAGTGTGGCCGTGCGGTTCTAAGCGCTTCAGTTTGGAACCACGTGACCGCTACGGTCACAGGTTCGAATCCTGCCTCGGGCATGGATGTGTGTGATGTCCTTAGGTTAGTTAGTTTTAAGTAGTTCTAAGTTCTAGGGGACTGATGACCTCAGAAGTTAAGTCCCATAGTGCTCAGGGCCATTTGAACCATACTTCAGTATTCTGCAAGATACCCCGTCATATCCATGAGAGTTCTTGGTCTTTAGTGATTTAAGTATTAACTCAATCTCCCTCTTGTCAGTATCATGGAGGAGCATTTCAGCTAACAGTCTCGGAACACTTTTTTCTAAGAGCGCTATATGATTCCCTGTTGGGACTAGGTTTCTATTTAGTTCACCTGCTATATTCAGAAAGTGATTATTAAATACTGTACATATATGCGACTTATCAGTAACACGGACATTCCCACTACGCACTGATTCTATATCCTCGACCTGTCTCTGCAGACCAGCAACTTCCTTTACGACTGACCATATGGTTTTAATTTTATCCTGATACTTAGCTACTCTATCTGCATACCACATACTTTTTGCGTTCCAAATTACATTTTTAAGCACCTTACAATACTGTTTGTAATGGGCTACTGCATTTAGATTCTGACTGTTTCTAACGTATTGATATAATTGCCACTTTGTTCTATAAGATATTCTTATCCCTCTAGTCAGCCACCCAGGCTGCCTGTTTGTGCCAGTACCCTGTTTTGAACGTTCTAACGGAAAGCAACTTTCAAAGAGCACGAGAAAAGTCTTAAGAAAAGCATTATATTTATCATCTACTGTATCAGCGCTATAAACATCTTGCCACTCTTGTTCCTTGATAAGGTTTACAAAAGTCTCTACAGCAACTGGATCAGCTTTCCTAAACAGCTGACGACTATATTTAACACGTGTTGCAGCACAAAAATCTTTTAGAGTTAAAATTTGTGCATCATGATCTGAAAGGACATTCACCTTTTTGCTAACAGAATGCCCTTCTAGTAATGAGAATGAACAAAAATGTTGTCTATGGTTGTTCTACTGTTCCCTTGCACTCTCGTTGGAAAGAATACGGTTTGCATAAGATTATATGAATTAAGGAGGTCTACCAGCATCCTCTTCCTTGCACAATAACTTATACAATTAATATTGAAGTCATCACATATAACTAACTTTTTGTATTTGCTATAAAGTGAACCAAGAACCTCCTCTAGCTTTACAAAAATGTTGTGAAATCAGAGTCTGGGGATCTATAAATAACAACAGTTAGAAGTTTAGCTCCATTAAATTTAACCACACCTGCACAACATTCAAACACCTTTTCAGTGCAGTACTTTGAAACATGAATTGACTCAAATGGGATTCCGTTTTTCACATACATGGCTACTCCTCCACACCGCAAAGAGCTCCTCGAAAAGCTGCCAGCCAACCTGTATCCTGGTAAAGGAAGCCTCTGAATTATCTCCTTATTTAAGAAGTGTTCAGATACACCAATAATTTCAGAGTCAACATCTATAAGCAATTCACTAACTTTATCTCTAATACCTCGTATATTTTGATGAAATATACTAATTCCCTCATTACTCGGATACAAATAGTACAAATAGTCGTCAAACAAGAGCACCACTCTCTTTTCTTTTTTGCTCTGCTGTTTTACTCTTATCTTTTTGCCATTGCGCTTGTCTCTCTCGGTTAACTTCATTCGTGTCACGCAATTAATTCTGCGAGTTCGATGAATTGGTCGGAGGAGATCTTTCTTGGACTGTTACTTAATTATTTGGAACTAGAACTGTTATTAGATATCAGAATACGAAGTGCGTGCGTTTCAATGTCGCGTGTTTCATGTGGAGGATCTTTTGTGTTGAATATTAGGCTCTGTGGAGTAGTGTAAGCTGACTTTTATTTCTTTAAAATATATTGCTGAAGTTTAACCGTATTTCATTTATAAACCTCTCCTTCCTTTACAGATTCATAATTTTGTGTGTTTTCTTAAATACGGAAGCATTTCTTTTGGTTATTATAGTTCGCGTGCGTCATTTCATGCGCCGTAGTCTTTTGTTTGTGAAATACGATAGAACCTGCAATCATTTCAATATTACGAAATCCGATAATCAGTTTAATACTAGAATGAGATTTTCACTCTGCAGCAGAGTGTGCGCTGATATGAAACTTCCTGGCAGATTAAAACTGTGTGCCGGGCCGAGACTCGAACTCAGGACCTTTGCCTTTCGCGGGCAAGTGCTCTACCATTTGAGCTACCCAAGCACGACTCACGTCCCGTCCTCACAGCTTTACTTCTGCCAGTACCTCGCCTCCAACCTTCCAAACTTTACAGAAGCTCTCCTGCGAACCTTTCAGAACTAGCACTCCTGAAAGAAAGGATATTGCGGAGACATGGCTTAGCCACAGCCTGGGGGATGTTTCCAGAATGAGATTTTCACTCGGCAGCAGAGTGTGCGCTGATGTGAAACTGGTGAAATTGGTAGAGCACTTGCCCGCGAAAGGCAAAGGTCCCGAGTTCGAGTCTCGGGCCGGCACACAGTTTTAATCTGCCAGGAAGTTTCGGTTTAATACTAATTTGTGCAAGGGAACATATTTAAATTCACGGTCAGTAACAAATTTCACCAAAATATTTGCTCTCCAAGCCAAATCTGTGAGCCGCTGCTACTTTCAGAAGAAATTGCATCAATTGCAAAAGTTCTGAATTAAGACAGTCATTCAATGAAAGAGGCCCCAGTTCATTGCTTTTCCCTTTAATATAATAATGGTTCACAGCCCGAAATTGCCTTTCAATTCACAGCCCGAAATTGCCTTTCATAGTAATTGCAAGTGAAATAATTAAATCCCAATTAACGGGCGGTGGCCGGTCGATGTGGCCGAGCGGTTCTAGGCACTTCAGTCCGAAACCGCGTGACCGCTACGGTCGCAGGTTCGAATCCTGCCTCGTGCATGGATGTATGTGATGTCCTTAGTTTAGTTAGGTTTAAGTAGTTCTAAGTTCTAGGGTACTGATGACCTTAGATGTTAAGTCCCATAGTGCTCAGAGCCATTTGAACCATTTGAACGGACGCTCTGTAGGCTTTCACAGTTCATGAAGCGCGTCTTTGGCGAATGCTGTTATGGAACCGATTAGTGCGACATTCCGTGTGTTACGGCGACATGTTTGCAGGACATCATTTAAGTGCTTACGGTCGTGCACGAGCAGTTGGACGGATCGAAGCCGGTCAAAGTGTCACTGCTGTGGCCGTAGTAATGGGTGTGTCCAAAAGTATCTTCTCGCGAGTAAAAAAGACCGCTTAACGTGTAAATGCTATATGAAAGCCCGCCGGTGGTTGTAGATGGATCACCAGATCGCAAGAGGATCGATACGTAACCATAGTAGCGAAAACGAACAGACCTGTCACTCCTAGGAAGATCGCTGCAGACCTTGCAACCGCTACCGGTACCCGTGTCTGTACCAGAAACATTTCGCGGGCACTAAATCAGGCTGGTTTGTATCCTCGGACGTCTGTTAAATGCACCCTACCTCGACCACGCCATCGTCGAGAATGTGTTCATCGGTGTAGGGAGCATGCTGGTTGCGGTCAGCAACAGTGGTCCAGAGTGATGTTCTCCGACGAATCCCGCTTCACTGTGGCAGGTGATGTTGGCCACCAGTTACTGTGCATATCTTTGGGCGAGACACCGTTGCTCACAGCAGTACGGCAGGGAGATTTTTGTGTACCATGTGCATCTGTTCATGGGTGCAGTGGGTCCCAACTTTATGTTTATGGACGACAACGCCGGCGCACAACAGGACCGCTGAGGTGTCGGACACACTGGAAAGTGAAGATATTGAACGTATGGAATGGTATGCATATTCCCTGGACCTACATACTACAGACCATGCCTGGAATGCTCTTAGCAGACGTGGTTCTCAATGAACACCCTCCCCTTAACTGTGCAAAAATTGAAAACCACGTTGAGAGAGGAGTGGAACAATATCCCCTAAGAACTCCGCTACATGGTAGACGAAGGCTTTCACGACCGAATGACATTGCTGCTGGTAAACCTTTCGGGGTATAAGGTCGTGGTCCACGAAACTCTTCTGTTCCTAACGTTTCGTCCCGAACTGCTCTGGATATCTTCAGAGGCGTTGCTCCTCCCATTAGCTCCTGCTATAGCTAATTCGAACAGTCAGCAATTTTTAAAAAAAAAAAAAGAAAGCAGGTGTTCATGGTGTGGGTTCCTGTAGTCATGTCCTAGTTCATGAACCACGGGCAACGTATGAGTGGCCAAGTAAGTGGTCCCGACAGTCGGGATACCAGTTACTTTGGAATAAGGCTGGGCATCTCGGACATATTCTGAGTCGTGGTCACCTTTGTGCTCATACGGCAAAAACTACCAAATCCACCAGTTAGTCCCTCAGCCGTTAGGGGTAAAACCCAATGGGACTCGGGGCAAGTAAGGCTAGCAACCTGCTTCCCTGGTACTTTAAATATGATGCTGGCAACAATCAGAGCAAATTGCCTCGTACCTTTGGAGGTGACGGAGTCCCACCTCTAACTGACAAACCAGGGACTCCTAAGATACGACTTGGCAAGCAAATGGTAATGAGATGGGGAGCTATTAATATCAATAGGGGCTACTCTGGGAAGAAGGTAGAGCTGGCAGAGGCTGCAAGTAAGATGGGGCTGGACGTTTTAGCTGTTAGTGGCATCCGGATAAGGGGTGAGAAAGAAGAGGAAGTGTGAGAATACAAGGTCTACCTGTCAGGAGTCAAAGCAGGAATAGCACAATGGGGTGTAGGGCTTTACATCAGGAAAGAAATGGAACCCAGCGTAGTTGCAATAAGGTATGTAAACGAACGACTGATGTGGATAGATTTGACAGTGTCTAGCAAGAAAATTAGGATTGTGTCAGTATATTCGCATTGTGGAGGGACAGATCAAGATAAGATGGATAGTTTTTATGAGGCACTCAGTGATGTAGTTGTTAGAGTAAAGGACAAGGACAGTGTTCTGCTCATGGGTGATTTTAACGCCAGTATTGGAAATCGAACAGAAGGGTATGAAAAGGTTATGGGTAAATTTGGAGAGGATATGGAGGCCAACAGGAACGGGAAACAACTCTTGGATTTCTGTGCCAGTATGGGCTTAGTAATCACAAACTTCTTTTTTAAACATATGAACATTCACCGTTATACTTGGGAAGGCAGGGGAACCAGATCTGTCATTGACTATATAATAACAGATCAGGAATTCAGGAAGGCTGTGAGGGACACACGTGTATTCAGGGGATTCTTTGATGATACTGATCATTATTTAATCTGCAGTGAAATTGGAATTGTGAGGCCGAAAGTGCAGGAGGTCAGGTCCATATGTAGGTGGATAAGAGTGGAGAAACTTCAGGATAAGGAAATCAGGCACAAGTACATAACAGTGATCTCAGAAAAGTACCAGTTAGTTGAATGTAGTCAATTACAGTCACTGGAAAATGAATGGACAAGGTACAGGGACAGAGTATTAGTAGTGGCTAAAGAATGTCTTGGAACAGTAGTGTGTAAAGGTAGGATGAAGCAAACAGCTTCGTAGAATGACATAGTCAAGGCAGCCTGTAAAAGGAAAAAGAAGGCGTATCAAAAATGGCTACATACTAGAACTCAGATAGACAGAAAAATTTATGTTGAAGAAAGAGACAAAGCCAAAGAGATAATTGCAGCATCCAAGAAGAAATCTTGGGATGACTTTAGAAACAGGTTGGAGACTTTGGGTCAAGCTGCAGGAAAACCATTCTGGAGTGTAATTAGCAGTCTTCGAAAGGGAGGTAAGAAGGAAATGACAAGTATTTTGGACAGGTCAGGAAAACTGCTGGTGAAACCTGTGGATGCCTTGGGCAGATGGAGGGAATATTTTGAAGAGTTGCTCAATGTAGGTGAAAATGCGATCAGTAATGTTTCAGATTTCGAGGTAGAATGGGATAGGAATGATGATGGAAATAGGATCACATTTGAGGAAGTGGAAAAAATGGTCAATAGATTGCAGTGCAATAAAGCGGCTGGGGTGGATGAAATTAAGTCGGAACTCATCAAATACAGTGGAATGTCAGGTCTTAAATGGCTACACAGGATAATTGAAATGGCCTGGGAGTCGGGACAGGTTCCATCAGACTGGACAAAAGCAGTAATTACACCAATCTTTAAACATGAAAACAGAAAAGATTGTAACAACTACAGAGGTATCTCTTTAATCAGCGTTGTGGGTAAAATCTTCTCAGGTATTGTTGAAAGGAAACTGCGAGTATTAGTTGAGGACCAATTGGATGAAAATCAGTGTGGGTTTAGGCCTCTTAGAGGTTGTCAGGACCAGATCTTTAGCTTACGGCAAATAATGGAGAAGTGTTATTAGTGGAACAGGGAATTATATCTATGCTTTATAGATCTAGAAAAGGCAAATGACCGGGTTCCTAGGAGGAAGTTATTGTCTGTTCTACAAGATTATGGAATAGGAGGCAAACTTTTGCAAGCAATTAAAGGTCTTTACATGGATAGTCAGGCAGCAGTTAGAGTTGACGGTAATTTGAGTTCATGGTTCAGAGTAGTTTCAGGGGTAAGACAAGGCTGCAACCTGGCTCCACTGTTGTTCATATTATTTATGGATCTGGCTGGGTGAGATTAAGATATGTGAACACAAAATAAGCAGTCTTGCATATGCGGATGACTTAGTTGTGATGGCAGATTCGATTGAAAGTTTGCAAAGTAATATTTCAGAGCTAGATCAGAAATGTAAGGACTATGGTATGAAGATTAGCATCTCCAAAACGAAAGTAATGTCAGTGGGAAAGAAATATAAACGGATTGAGTGCCAAATAGGAGGAACAAAGTTAGAACAGGTGAACGGTTTCAAGTACTTAGGATGCATATTCTCACAGGATGGCAACATAGTGAAAGAACTGGAAGCGAGGTGTAGCAAAGCTAATGCAGTGAGCGCTCAGCTACGATCTTCTGCAAGAAGGAAGTCAGTAACAAGACTAAGTTATCTGTGCACCGTTCAATCTTTCGACCAACTTTGTTGTATGGGAGCGAAAGGTGGGTGGATTCAGGTTACCTTATCAACAAGGTTGAGGTTACGGATATGAAAGTAGCTAGGATGATTGCAGGTACTAGTCGATGGGAACAATGGCAGGAGGGTGTCCACAATGAGGAAATCAAAGAAAAACTGGGAATGAACTCTATAGATGTAGCAGTCAGGGCGAACAGGCTTAGATGGTGGGGTCATGTTACACGCATGGGAGAAGCAAGGTTACCCAAGAGACTCATGGATTCAGCAGTAGAGGGTAGGAGGAGTCGGGGCAGACCGAAGAGAAGGTACCTGGATTCGGTTAAGATTGATTTTGAAGTAATAGGTTTAACATCAGAAGAGGCACCAATGTTAGCACTGAATAGGGGATCATGGAGGAACTGTATAAGGGGGGCTATGCTCCAGACTGAACGCTGAAAGGCATAATCAGTCTTAAATGATGATGATGATGATGATGATGATGAAAAAGAAAGCAAATAAGAAACTACCTCGCATGCATCGGTTTGTGGATGACACATTTGTGCTCTGGCCACATGTTAAAAAAAACATTGGACCAATTCTTTGGTATCTAAATAATATAAATCCAAAAATCCATTTCGCCATAGAAAGAGAAAATGACAACAAAATACCTTTCTTGGATATTTTAGTTATGAGACAGACCGATGGAAGTTTGCAAAATAAGGATTTTCGAAAGGCAACACACTTGGACAGATATTTACCTAAGAACTCTAATCACCACCCACAACGAAAGAGAGATGTCATTGAAAATCTTGTCGATAGAGCCAAAAGGATTTCCACGCCGGAATGCCTTTACGGCGAATTATAACATTTAAAACAGGCTTTCGAGAAAAATGGCTATTCTTGGAAAGAAGTAAACAGAATTCTACGATCAAGTAATGGAAGGCCGAAGGACAGGTGTAAAAAATAACGATGGAAGGATACAGTTTCTCTATCTTTTATTTAAAAAAGTAAGAGATCAGATCGGAAAGATTTTACAGAAACTTGGCATTAGACCGGTTCTTTAGGCCAACAAAGAAAATAGATCAAGCATTTCGATCTGTGAAGGATAAAAGTCATGTTCTGTCAGCATGTTACGTATATAAAATTCCGTGTACGTGTGGTAAAGTTTACATGGGAACAACCAAGAGAAGCGTGAATACGTGGCTGAAGGAAAACAAAAGTCTTTGTGGACTATGGTAAATAGAAAGTCACGAAGTGAAGTTTTCTCAAACAAATATTTTATCTATAACGACTATCTGTTATCCATGGCTATGTGGAGAAGCCACTGAAATGTGTAAACATGGGTATAATTTTAAAAGGAAAGAAGACGCCACGGAACTTAGCGACATATGGACAGTGGCTATGCAGGATCGCTAAACAGTTTTTAATCTTTGACAAGGATCACCTCTGCTTATCAAGCGTAACTCCGGCCACGGCCCTTTTGCTGCTGTACATTGTGTGATTGGATTGAAGAGTTCCTAGATAACAGAACGCAGCATGTCATTCTCAATGGAGAGAAGTCTTCCGAAGTAAGAGTGATTTCAGGTGTACCGCAGGGGAGTGTCGTAGAACCGTTGCTATTCACAATATACATAAATGACCTTGTGGATGACATCGGAAGTTCACTGAGGCTTTTTGCGGGTGATGCTGTGGTATATCGAGAGGTTGTAACAATGGAAAATTGTACTGAAATGCAGGAGGATCTGCAGCGAATTGACGCACGGTGCAGGGAATGGCAATTGAATCTCAATGTAGACAAGTGTAATGTGCTGCGAATACATAGAAAGATCCCTTATCATTTAGCTACAATATAGCAGGTCAGCAAATGGAAGAAGTTAATTCCATAAATTATCTGGGAGTACGCATTAGGAGTGATTTAAAATGAAATAATCATATAAAGTTGATCGTCGGTAAAGCAGATGCCAGACAGATTCATTGGAAGAATCCTAAGGAAATGCAATCCGAAAACAAAGGAAGTAAGTTACAGTACGCTTGTTCGCCCA
The DNA here is from genome assembly GCF_023864275.1 of Schistocerca cancellata. Taxonomy (NCBI): domain Eukaryota; kingdom Metazoa; phylum Arthropoda; class Insecta; order Orthoptera; family Acrididae; genus Schistocerca; species Schistocerca cancellata. Next base: position 74,258,329 of record NC_064631.1, read on the forward strand.
CTGCTTGAATACTGCTCAGCAGTGTGGGATCCGTACCAGATAGGGTTGAGAGAAGAGTTAGAGAAGAACCAACGTAGATCATTTAGTAGTCGCGAAAGCGTTACGGAGATGGTAGATAAACTCCAGTGGAAGAATTTGCAGGAGAGACGCTCAGTAGCTCGGTACGAGCTTTTGTTGAAGTTTCGAGAACATACCTTCACCGAGGAGTCAAGCAGTATATTGCTCCCTCCTACGTATATCGCGCGAAGAGACCATGAGGATAAAATCAGAGGTATTAGAGCCCACACAGAGGCATACCGACAATCCTTCTTTCCACGAACAATACGAGACTGGAATAGAAGGGAGAACCGATGTAGGTACTCAAGGTACCTCCGCCACATACCGTCAGGTGGCTTGCGGAGTATGGATGTAGATGTAGATGTAGATGTGGATGCATATGTCGCTCTCAGATGTCCGACCCGTCAGCCGGCAAGAAGCAGGTGAAGCGCTTAGGGAACTTGAGGCGCGCCAACAATTCGCGCGGAGCGAAGTGTTTCGGGCTAACCAGTTCAGTTGTTGGGGAGGCTGGCTGTGGGGTGCAAGCGTTTGAATAGTGTGGCGGTACGGTACGCTGTAGACGAGAGGCTGCACGTTTAACATCTTAGTTGCGCGCCACCGATATAAATATCTTAAAGGTTCGCTTCTCTGGGAGCAGTGTAAATAAGAGATATTTATGTCAGATTTTATGTTATGTACACTCCTGGAAATGGAAAAAAGAACACATTGACACCGGTGTGTCAGACCCACCATACTTGCTCCGGACACTGCGAGAGGGCTGTACAAGCAATGATCACACGCACGGCACAGCGGACACACCAGGAACCGCGGTGTTGGCCGTCGAATGGCGCTAGCTGCGCAGCATTTGTGCACCGCCGCCGTCAGTGTCAGCCAGTTTGCCGTGGCATACGGAGCTCCATCGCAGTCTTTAACACTGGTAGCATGCCGCGACAGCGTAGACGTGAACCGTATGTGCAGTTGACGGACTTTGAGCGAGGGCGTATAGTGGGCATGCGGGAGGCCGGGTGGACGTACCGCCGAATTGCTCAACACGTGGGGCGTGAGGTCTCCACAGTACATCGATGTTGTCGCCAGTGGTCGGCGGAAGGTGCACGTGCCCGTCGACCTGGGACCGGACCGCAGCGACGCACGGATGCACGCCAAGACCGTAGGATCCTACGCAGTGCCGTAGGGGACCGCACCGCCACTTCCCAGCAAATTAGGGACACTGTTGCTCCTGGGGTATCGGCGAGGACCATTCGCAACCGTCTCCATGAAGCTGGGCTACGGTCCCGCACACCGTTAGGCCGTCTTCCGCTCACGCCCCAACATCGTGCAGCCCGCCTCCAGTGGTGTCGCGACAGGCGTGAATGGAGGGACGAATGGAGACGTGTCGTCTTCAGCGATGAGAGTCGCTTCTGCCTTGGTGCCAATGATGATCGTATGCGTGTTTGGCGCCGTGCAGGTGAGCGCCACAATCAGGACTGCATACGACCGAGGCACACAGGGCCAACAACCGGCATCATGGTGTGGGGAGCGATCTCCTACACTGGCCGTACACCACTGGTGATCGTCGAGGGGACACTGAATAGTGCACGGTACATCCAAACCGTCATCGAACCCATCGTTCTACCATTCCTAGACCGGCAAGGGAACTTGCTGTTCCAACAGGACAATGCACGTCCGCATGTATCCCGTGCCACCCAACATGCTCTAGAAGGTGTAAGTCAACTACCCTGGCCAGCAAGATCTCCGGATCTGTCCCCCATTGAGCATGTTTGGGACTGGATGAAGCGTCGTCTCACGCGGTCTGCACGTCCAGCACGAACGCTGGTCCAACTGAGGCGCCAGGTGGAAATGGCATGGCAAGCCGTTCCACAGGACTACATCCAGCATCTCTACGATCGTCTCCATGGGAGAATAGCAGCCTGCATTGCTGCGAAAGGTGGATATACACTGTACTAGTGCCGACATTTTGCATGCTCTGTTCCCTGTGTCTATGTGCCTGTGGTTCTGTCAGTGTGATCATGTGATGTATCTGACCCCAGGAATGTGTCAATAAAGTTTCCCCTTCCTGGGACAATGAGTTCACGGTGTTCTTATTTCAATTTCCAGGAGTGTATTTGAACTGTATTACGTCAGAAGTTGTAGTCGCACATTTATTCCGCCACTTGTTAGCAGTTTGTGGCTTTGTCTGCTACGTGATTCGTGTGTTCATTAAAAAAGCCGCTGACATCTGTGATTGAAATTTGGCTGCTTATTTCGTAGCACTGAGAAGTTTAGCCATGTCACTAGAATGTTGTTACAGCCTCACACCACGAAACACATCCACGACCTGTGCAAGCCGTTTATGTGCAGGGATATCCGTAGAAGACGTCAGGTGGGTGGACAAGCTTAGAAACTTTAATACAGCACGGTACAGAAAGGACCCTCGCATGCTCTGCATTCACAGTAAAAACGTGGACAGGCGCGTGTCATCTGTAGTGACACATAGTGGAGAATACACAGGACGCTTGTTGCATTCGACATCGAGTGCCTTTTCCATTGCCGGCCAGAGTGACCGAGCGGTTCTAGGCGCTACAGTCTGGAACCGCGCGACCGCTACGGTCGCAGCTTCGAATGCTGCCTCGGGCATGGATGTGTGTGATGTCCTTAGGTTAGTTAGGTTTAAGTAGTTCTAAGTTCTAGGTGAATGATGACCTCAGATGTTAAGTCCCATAGTGCTCAGAGGCATTAGGACCATTTTTTTTCATTAATTTCGAAACATTTGCATTCCCTGTCGTGTACCCACATCAATCCGAAGAAATTCAAACTTAGACTCCCCATACAGTCAAAACTATGCCAGTGCTTGAAAACTGACCAATTATGTTTCCTATACACCGGGCTCTACCTTGTCTGTGTTTTTCCTACTCTCCCAGCACATATCTTAAATGAAGGTCGACGGAATTTAGTACCACACGCCTCAAAAAGACAGTGAGTAATACAATTCCTTCAGACACTCCGTAGATGTGTTACTATTACGTACTTGTTTAGTCGTGACCAACTTCAGCGTCTTGATAATAGTCGGGTCCAACGACTGTGAAGGCGCATTCTTCGCCATTCTCGTCAAATCGGACGTCGATACACTGAACTGCGTGAAAGATCAGGTCCGCTGCTGCCAACGGTTTCTGCCCGATTGAGTGAACAAGGGCTGCTAAAACGCACTGAAAACGTTGCCAGCTACCTTGTAAGTAGCCTGTTTATGCTTTTTATGCTTTCTTTAATGTAAGTAGGCAGTTTATGTTTCTTATTGGCAACGTTACGTAGCGCTCTGTACGAAAATCACTGGCTGTGCTGTGTGCAGTCTGTGGCTAGTTTGCATTGTTGTCTGCCATTGTAGAGGGGCAGCTGGATGTTAACAGCGCGTAGCGTTGCGCAGTTAGAGGTGAGCCGCCAGCAGTGGTGGATGTGAGGAGAGAGATGGCGGAGTTTTGAAATTACATATATTATGACTTTTGATGATATTAAGGTAAATGCAGTGTTTGTTCTCTATTAAAATCTTTCATTTGCTAACTATCCCTATCAGTAGTTAGTGCCTTCAGTAGTTTGAATCTTTTATTTAGCTGGCAGTAGTGGCGCTCGCCGTATTGCAGTAGTTCGAGTAACGGAGATTTTTGTGAGGTAAGTGATTTGTGAAAGGTATAGTTTAATGTTACTCAGGGCCATTCTTTTGCAGGGATCTTTGATAGTCAGATTGCGTTGCGCTAAATAATATTGTGTGTCAGTTTAAGCATAGTCTTGTATAATTTGTTCTAAGAGGACGTTTCAACCTTTTCTTTCAGTGCGGACATAGGACTGACTGTTTCAAACCTTTAGAGTACACCTCTGCATTTTGCAGTTGTGCCATAAGGTATTAAGAACTGTGTGTTTCAGCTAGTGTTCTCTATTGTTAAAAACGGAGATAGAAATAAAAATGTTTCCCATCTTCCCTTTTATCGTTTTTTGCCATCAAGTGGATGGCGCCTACTCGTCATCACCGATTTCGTCAAAGTTTATGGTACATGCAAGGCTTGGCCAGAAATGAAAGTGACAGAAATGGCAGCTCCTGATTATCAAGCGTTTAGAAAAAAAGTAGCATTTTTGGCGCGGGTCGGATAAGGCATGAGCCATATACTCGAATGTCAGTGCAGTTTTCAGAACGTGCGTGGGGCAGCTGAAAGAGTACGGAACAGCAATCCGACGGAGGTTGGGGACGAGTTCCTATGCGTGAACTTTTTTTCAGTTTTTACGTTACTTACACGGCAAATAAACCGAAATAGTGCTCAGGATATTGTATTTACTATTTTTTTCGAAAAAGGCATGAAAATTTAAGTCAAAGAAAGATTTGATATTGCAAATAAACTTCTACGAAGAGACTGTAAGGCGTAAACGAGAACTTCGTATACAAAATAATATTCACGTTCTGCGTGATATTGATCGTAAAAACAGGAGAAACTAATTTTGTCGTCATCTTGCAACGGGAATCTATTATTCGCGTGCGACGGCCGAGCGCTGCTCGAAGGCCAAAATCGAACTAATGGAATACTAAGTCCCTTCTTGGAAAGACGTTTGCAGAATGCTCGTGATATCTTTAAGGTATCTTGCTTGTGAACACTTCGTAAAATTCTCACAATTTTCATGAAGTTTACATAGCTCTAATTAAGAAACAGAAACTCTTAGTAGGATGTAAACAGTTGGACACTAGATGTGCTTCTTGCTGAGCATTTTGATATACAGTTAATGACATTATTTCTCATATTGACTTTAATATAGTTTTCGTGAAGATCGGTAAATTACATGTTGTATTCGCTGGTCAATACTTCAGATCTTACTCAGATGCTTGAAACTTCGCGTTCACATTCACAACAGGTCCATCTAAAAAGTAGATTACAATCATGTAATTTCATCACAAGTTCTTTTCTAGTAGTATTTATGTCTGATAGGGGTAAGATAGATGCTGCCTACAGGAAAATTAAAGAGACCTTTGGAGAGAAGAGAACCACTTGTATGAATATCAAGAGCTCAGATGGCAACCCAGTTCTAAGCAAAGAAGGGAAGGCAGAAAGGTGGAAGGAGTATATAGAGGGTTTATACAAGGGCGATGTACTTGAGGACAATATTATGGAAATGGAAGAGGATGTAGATGAAGACGAAATGGGAGATAAGATACTGCGTGAAGAGTTTGACAGAGCACTGAAAGACCTGAGTCGAAACAAGGCCCCGGGAGTAGACAACATTCCATTTGAACTACTGATGGCCTCGGGAGAGCCAGTCATGACAAAACTCTACCGTCTGGTGAGCAAGATGTATGAGACAGGCGAAATACCCTCAGACTTCAAGAAGAATATAATAATTCCAATCCCAAAGAAAGCAGGTGTTGACAGATGTGAAAATTACCGAACTATCAGTTTAATAAGTCACAGCTGCAAAATACTAACGCGAGTTCTTTACAGACGAATGGAAAAACTGGTAGAAGCCGACCTCGGGGAAGATCAGGTTGGATTCCGTAGAAATGTTGGAACACGTGAGGCAATACTGACCTTACGACTTATCTTAGAAGAAAGATTAAGAAAAGGCAAACCTACGTTTCTAGCATTTGTAGACTTAGAGAAAGCTTTTGACAATGTTAACTGGAATACACTCTTTCAAATTCTGAAGGTGGCAGGGGTAAAATACAGGGAGCGAAAGGCTATTTACAGTTTGTACAGAAACCAGATGGCAGTTATAAGAGTCGAGGGGCATGAAAGGGAAGCAGTGGTTGGGAAAGGAGTAAGACAGGGTTGTAGCCTCTCCCCGATGTTATTCAATCTGTATATTGAGCAAGCAGTAAAGGAAACAAAAGAAAAATTCGGAGTAGGTATTAAAATTCATGGAGAAGAAGTAAAAACTTTGAGGTTCGCCGATGACATTGTAATTTTGTCAGAGACAGCAAAGGACTTGGAAGAGCAGTTGAACGGAATGGACAGTGTCTTGAAAGGAGGATATAAGATGAACATCAACAAAAGCAAAACGAGGATAATGGAATGTAGTCGAATTAAGTCGGGTGATGCTGAGGGAATTAGATTAGGAAATGAGACACTTAAAGTAGTAAAGGAGTTTTGCTATTTGGGGAGTAAAATAACCGATGATGGTTGAAGTAGAGAGGATATAAAATGTAGACTGGCAATGGCAAGGAAAGTGTTTCTGAAGAAGAGAAATTTGTTAACATCGAGTATAGATTTAAGTGTCAGGAAGTCGTTTCTGAAAGTATTTGTGTGGAGTGTAGCCATGTATGGAAGTGAAACATGGACGATAAATAGTTTGGACAAGAAGAGAATAGAAGCTTTCGAAATGTGGTGCTATAGAAGAATGCTGAAGATAAGGTGGGTAGATCACGTAACTAATGAGGAGGTATTGAATAGGATTGGGGAGAATAGAAGTTTGTGGCACAATTTGACCAGAAGAAGGGATCGGTTCGTAGGACATGTCCCGAGGCATCAAGGGATCACAAATTTAGCATTGGAGGGCAGTGTGGAGGGTAAAAATCGTAGAGGGAGACCAAGAGATGAATACACTAAACAGATTCAGAAGGATGTAGGTTGCAGTAGGTACTGGGAGATGAAGAAGCTTGCACAGGATAGAGTAGCATGGAGAGCTGCATCAAACCAGTCTCAGGACTGAAGACAACAACAACAACAATCAAAATCAGTGTTACTTTTCTGTAACTAATCAGTTCAAATGGCACTATGGGACTTAACATCTGATGTCATCAGTCCCGTAGACTTAGGACTACTTAAACCTAACTAACCTAAAGACATCACACATCCATGCCCGAGGCAGGATTCTAACCTGCGACCGGAGCTGCCGAGCGGTTCCGGACTGAAGCGCCTAGAACCGCTCGGCCACTCTGGCCGGCAATGGAAAAGGTACTCGATGTCGAATGCAACAAGCGTCCTGTGTATTCTCCGTTATGTGTCACTACAGATGACGCGCGCCTGTCCACGTTTTTACTGTGAATGCAAAGCATGCTAGGGTGCTAATTGACAGCATCATCTGCAAACAGTCTAAGAGAACTACTCAGATTGTTTCCTAAATCGTTTATGTAGATCGGGAACGACAGAGGGCCTATAACACTTCCTTGTGGAACGCCAGATATTACTTCTGTTTTACTGTATGACTTTCCGTCTATTTCTACGAATTATGACGCTTCTAACAGAAAATCAGGAATCCGGTCTCACAACTGAGACGACAGTCCATAGGTAATTTAATTAGACGTCGTTTGTGAGGCAAGGTGTCAAAAGCCATCTGGAAATCTAAAAGTATGGAATCAATTCGACATCCCCTGTCGATAGCACTCTTACTTCGTGAGAATAAAGAGCTAGTTGTGTTTCACAAGAACGATATTTTCTGAATCCGTGTTTATTTGTCAATAAATCGTTCTTCGAGGTGATTCATATTGTTACAAAATCCTACTGAAAATCGCCGGCCGGAGTGGCCGAGCGGTTCTAGGCGCTACAGTCTGGAACCGCGCGACCGCTACGGTCGCAGGTTCGAATCCTGCCTCGGGCATGGATGTGTCAAAGGAACCATCCCGGCATTTGCTTGAAGCGAGTTTAAGAAATCACGGAAAATCTAAATTAAGGATGGCCGGACGTGCGGTTGAACTGTAGTCCTCCCGAATGTGAGTCCAGTGTGCTAACCTCTGCGCCACCTCGCTCATTTTTAATTTAGGCCTCTTCGGTGTGCTATCTAGCTGCTTCACTTTCGGAACTTCAAAGCATCCAGGTTCGAGAAGGCAGGAAGGTGCACTTTCAGACTGTGAGCAAGTGTAATTGAAGTCCTTCCCCAAAGTAAAGACGCCATAAATCGCCGAACCGGTAGCTACTGGATATGAGTACAGGACAGATTTCGTAATGATTGAAGGCAGGCTGAATGCCCACGAGTATGTGGCTAGAATTTTAAACCCAGTTGTCATACCCCACACGACCATGGTGTCAATTGCTTATTGCAGCAAGGCAATGTAAGACTCCACACAACAAACTCCTTACTTTACTGGTCTGTCCAGTTCCCTCTAGGATATGATGGGCAGACGTATATTTTCACACTAGCCTTCAGCCGGCAGCATGTGTTTCGAGCGTGCCAAGAAATACCTCAGTATCACATTCAGAGAATGTTTGCTCCCGTACTACAACGAATACAAGAGTGTATACGCGCCCATGGGGGTCACACCGGATACTGATGGTGATGGTCATCAGTTCCAAATAGAATGGAAGTATAATTATTTAATAACTATTGTGTGATGAATATTCTCAAAAAAATGGTTCAAATGGCTCTGAACACTATGCGACTTAACATCTTAGGTCATCAGTCCCCTAGAACATAGAACTACTTAAACCTAACTAACCTAAGGACATCACACACATCCATGCCCGAGGCAGGATTCGAACCTGCGACCGTAGCAGTCCCGCGGTTCCGGACTGAGCGCCTGAACCGCTAGACCACCGCGGCCGGCAGACGTGAAGAAGAAAGATATAGAATTTAATAAAGTTTGTAGTTTTCACTCGGAGGCATTACTTTTCAGTACGCCCTCGTAGGTTTCGGTAGTCGCCAGGATATGTTTTTGCATTTGTAGTCAGTGGGTTCTAAATTACGAGATCTGGCGTCAACAGACGAAATTGCAGGACAGGTGCAAGCCTACCAACGGAGCTGCAGTGATACGATGGCTATCCACAAAGTACCTCAGAAGAGCAATACAAAACAAGCGCAGGGGAAAGTTGGGCTCAAAGATCTAGCTGATTCACGACGACGCCCGGGCCCACACGGCAAATGCCACTCGTGAAGTTCTCGAATCTTTTAAGTGGTAGTTGTTTCCTCATCCGCCGTACAGTGCCGACCTGGCACCGAGCGGCTTCCACTTATTCCCAGCAATGAAGAAGTGGTTGGCTATGCAGCGTTCTGATGACGACGCACAGCTTCAAGACGAGGTAACCACGTGGTTGAAGGCGCAGGCGGCCGAATTTTACGACGAAGGAATTTCCAAGCTCGTCCATCGCTACGATAAGTGCCTTCATTTAAATGGCAACTATGTAGAAAAGTAGTATTCAAGTGTGGCTTTCATCTGTATATAATAAAAAAAATTCCAATACTTTATTTATTTTTAATTCCAAAACGTAATGTACTTTGTGGATAGCCCTCGTATACAGAACTGTAATATCTGCGAATGCTGCGGATACGGGTGCAGATAGCATTTCACTTGTTCGCGGAGATCTTTCCATACCGAGTCTCCATTCACTTCTTCCTCGGTTCGAATCACTTTTGCACGTCATTTGCTGTGACGCGCAGGAGGTCCGGCATTTTTCTCTCACCGGAGTGCAACAACACGTCTTAAGTAAACTGTTGGTTGTGACATTACTTTAGTCTACTGAATAAAATGGAGAAATCATTGCGTGGCAGCGCGTTTCCAGAATTACGGAACGTTTCGGGAACACCAAAACCGCAAACGTCTACATCCAAGTTGTTTCCCGAGGCATAATTATTGGGAAAAACGTGTCGCATTGTAGGGTGAATAGTAGAGACAAAATAATACCATCACCGACATCGAAGGTTCCAGTTCAAAAAAATGGTTCAAATGGCTCTGAGCACTATGGGACTTAACTTCTCAGGTCATCAATCCCCTAGAACTTAGAACTACTTAAACCTAACTAACCTAAGGACATCACAAACATCCATGCCCGAGGCAGGATTCGAACCTGCGACCGTAGCAGTCCCGCCGTTCCGGACTGCAGCGCCTAGAACCGCACGGCCACCGTGGCCGGCTGAATATTCTCCATATGGCGTGATAAATATCGGCTTGCTGGTGTAACACTTTCGGTCAGTGCAGTAACCTGGCCGTCGTAGCAACATTTAATTAATCCCTTCTTCTTGGAACGTGCAGTGGCCGTAAACAGCGCCGTCGCGTCAGTGTGAATTGATAAGAGCACAGCGTGTCAAGGGCAAGGCTCTGAGTCCGAGTACCAGTGCGGCACGCAGTTTGAGTCTGTCAGGAGTTTCAGAAATAGCGCACACGATACTGAAGAATAGAGTTGGGCAACACGATTCTTTTTCACGATTCGATTCTTACGATTCAATATCACATTGCGAATCGATTCCTACGATTCGTTCACGATTCTTATGGAATGCAAAAAGTTCTACATCTTACTCACAGATGGCAGAACATGTCTGAAATTATCAATGGGGTTAGAATCGAACTGTGTCACGATAAAATATGCCACAAATAGTTTATTTATGAGTAAACATGCATATGACGTTACAAGAGTGATTCTCGATTTATACGTGTAATGCCTTAATTGATGAAAGTTCACGTTTGATTTGATTGAATCTATTGTTTTATTTCACTATGCCAGGAAAGAGGGGTCGATTTGTGCGAAAGGTGGTGCAAAATTACGTGGTATGGCAGTTTGGTTGTGTGGCTTGAACGTATCTAACTTCAGATGTGTGTTTAATAGTAACAAAATCTAGCTGTGAGGCAGACGTGGTTTGGCCCATATCATCCTATGTTTTTCTGTGCTAAGATGTCTTTCCAAGTCCACATCACCCTTGTAATTCATAACGCAGCTGATAGTGGTGGGCAGGAAATCGCGTATCTGTTAGAAATCACAGTGACTGAGAAGTCACAGATATCACAGTAGCAACTTTACAGAATCTAACTGCGATTTCAGTCACAGTTAGCAGTCGCAAGTAGTATTTCATATTCAAAGACGTGAGTCATCTATTGGTCGAATTTAGCACTGCTTTCTGCGATTTCAGTGACAAGTCGCAAGTAGCAACTAAAAAGCGCGGTTAACAGTGGCATCTGTTGGCCAAAGTTCGTACTACGTCCATCTCTGCGATATGGTATCGGGTCTAACTGCGATTTCCGTGACAAGTCGCAACTAAGAGTCGCAAGTAGCAACTAGAAAGCGCGGTTAACAGTGCCATCTGTTGGCCAAAGTTCGTACTACGTCCATCTCTGCGATGCGGTATCAAGTCTAACTGCGATTTCCGTGACAAGTCGCAACTAAGAGTCGCAAGTAGCAACTAAAAAGCGCAGTTAGCACTGCCATCTGTTGAGCAAAGTTCATACTACACTATTCGCTACCGAGTCAAACTGCGATTTCTGTGACAATTCGCAACTAAGAGTCGCAAGTAGCAACTAAAAAGCGCAGTTAACATACTTTTCCTAGTGCCATCTGTTGACCGACGTACGTACTTCGTTATGAGAGCCTTGTGCCTCACGAGATAGATGTGCTGTGTGTGCATATGAAGGGCTTATTTCAATAGTGGTACAAGTCCATTTTTGTTCATTTTGAGATACAGAGTCGTAAAGTTAAATGAGCTCTGACAAATCTGCATTTGAGATACCAGAAATATTCAAGCATATGGCTTCTTGCTAGAGATGAACCTTTATTTATGTTTGTTTGGATCACTAATTTCAGAAGCATTATAGACAGAAAAGTGGAGCTAATGGACTTGTACCACTATTGAAATAAGCCCTTCATATTATATGACGACATGCACATTCAGCATCAGTTATGGTTGGTCAAATACTGCTGTGACTCTGAATGTATTATATTAATAAGAAGCAACATTGCCTTTTTCTCCTGAAAATATCAAGTAACGTAACAAATGTGTTTGATTCTGCTTCCAACATGACAGTTTTGGTTAATACTCCACATGCCTACAGGACTTTGCAATGTTAACACAGCACAACTCATACATCTGTATAAGTGTAGAGAAATGAAAACAGTCATATGAATGCCTCACTTTTGTTCCGATACAGTTCAAGACTCGGGAGAAAAGTTTTACACCTTGTGTTCTACATGGCAACTTCACACACAAGAACTTTTTGCCGACACTACTACCACCTACATAAGTAAGCTTTTCCTGTGTTACTTTCAAGTAATGCACTTAAGCTATTCCCGATTTAACTGGAAGATCTGTACTTCCCACTTTCATATCAACAGCCTCAAAATGCATATTGTAGACTTCGGGATATGTTACAGGTCAGTGTCACACCAAGATTGTGGAGAAAGGGGGGGGGGGGGGGGGCGGCATGTCACTCTCCAACACGTGTTTACCAATAAGTAAGTGGCGGAAAATTATGGGTATAGGACGGCTTAAACATGTGGAAAATGAGATTTTTATAATTCACTCACTGTATTTGACATTTATTATTCCTTTAAAATCGCACAACAACTTCAATAAAACACAGTTTAATCATTCACACACTTATTTCACAATTATTTCACTTTTAAACTGCAAATCGTCTAAGAGCTGTCTTGAATCTTCAAGAGTCTCTCCCAAAAACAGCCTTGATGTGGATAGATACGTACAGCAACCAGTAATCAGAGTCAGAACTGTGTCTGCAAAAACACAAGGATTATTAAACAATTTTTGCTGTCATTAATTACTAGCAATATAATTGACAGAGTAGATTGCTAATATTTGCTATAATGAATATCACATTTGCAAGAACGATCTCACTGAAGTAATTAAGTCCATCGAAACGCTTAGAAACTAACCTCTCGTCTGACGAAAACGATCTAAAGACGCTGTGGCAATTTCTTCAGATCTGTTGACAATGATATTTTGAGTTATCACTTTACTGAGTGACTGAAATGTAGTTCAGGTACCTGTGAACATAACAATATGTTAGAATTCATTTTCTAAATACGAACTATTACGGTACTGTACGGCTACTTACATATTAATTACACTATTAATATTTTCACAGTTGTTTCTTTAATACAAAATTAAAGCCAACAGAAGAAAAAACGTAAAACATACTTGCCAATGACAGGTTTGTTGAGATGCAATTTTCTGTGTTGACAGATGTACCTTTTTCATACGGTGGTAAGTCGCAGGAATCACAGAAATCGCAGAAGTCGCAGAAGTCACAGAAATCGCAGAAGTCACAGAAATCGCAGAAGTAGCAGAAATCGCGGAAGTAGCAGAAATAGCAGTGGTGGAGGGATACACGTCCTATGTTCCTTAACTGTGACAAATCACAGTTAAGAATAACAGATAGTGAAAAGTAGCATTCACAGAAATCACTGATATCGGAAAATCGCAGTTTAGCCCATCACTAGCAGCTGACAGCCCTCCCACAAGGCAAACCTAGCTTACCTTTCATTTCTTCTAAATACAAAGCATAGGTATTTTGCTTTTAATTTGTCTGAGAAGTTGTCGCTGTCACTACTATTTACGTGAGAAGTCGACACCGCCAAGTGTCAGCTTGGTTTTCACGAGTAATATTACTGCCCACGAACTTCGTTTGCCGGCCAGAGTGGCTGTGCGGTTCTAGGCGCTACAGTCTGGAGCCGAGCGACCGCTACGGTCGCAGGTTCGAATCCTGCCTCGGGCATGGATGTGCGTAATGTCCTTAGCTTAGTTAGGTTTAATTAGTTCTAAGTTCTAGGCGACTGATGACCTCAGAAGTTAAGTCGCATAGTGCTCAGAGCCAGTTGAACTTCGTTTGTTCGTTCCGAGCTTCCCTTGTTCACACGCATCTGCCACTTGACTGCCATCTGGCGGTCGTAATCATTCGGCACGACTCGGCATGATTCGGAAGTTGCCTTCGAAACATAGCGTACTAAGAATCGATGAATCGTTGGAACTTGGAATCGTCAGGACTCGGAAACACGCAATCGTTCTTACGATTCTTTTGAACGACGATTCGTCCGCATCACGATTCGATTCCTACGATTCTTTATTTAGAGTCGTTCAAATGAACGACTCATTCACGAATCGCCACAACTCTACTGAAGAAGTTCTAGCTGCCAATCTAGCAGCCGGAGTGAGGCGTCGACAGCACGCGCTCTGCCGTGACACAACCCACATCGGCAGCGTGAGTACAAAGACGGGGAGGGGGAGGTGTATCTTTTTGTGGTTGGGGGGGGGGGGAGACGGGGAGGAGGGGCAGGCCAAACAGAGGCCCCTCTAGTCGACCTTGGTGAGCAAGGACAGAGTCAGACGGAAGCCTCGCTGCTCCGACACCACGCCCAGTCTTGGCGCTTACAGACGGACACCTGTTTTGAGCGGTAAGCTTTGGCAAGCGAGCACTTTGTCCTCGGCATTGCAGCTACTGTGCAGTATGTCCCAAAATTCCTGTGTCTCGTTTATACAGGAAAGGAAGGAGGGAGGAAGACGAGGGTTTAACGTCCCGTCGACATCTAGGTCATTAGAGCTCGGAATGTTTCGAGAATGAGGAAGGGAATGGGCCGTGCCCTTGCAAGGGAACAATCGCGGTATTTAGGGAAATCGGGGAAAACCTAAATCTGGATGGGCGGTCTCGGATTTGAACCGTGCCGGCCGTTGTGACCGGGCGGTTCTAGGCGCTTCAGCCTGGAACCGCGCGACCGCTACGGTCGCAGGTTCGAATCCTGCCTCTGTAATGGATGTGTGTGATGTCCTTAGGTTGGTTAGGTTTAAGTAGTTCTAAGTTCTAGGGGACTGATGACCTCAGATGTTAAGTCCCATAGTGCTCAGAGCCATTTGAACCATTTTTATTTGAACCGTCGTCGTCCCGAACGCGAGTTCAGTGCGCTAACCACTGGGACACATCGCTCCTTACGTATACAGATGGCAAAGGATCCTTAACTAGGTACTTTAAGAGGAGAAACTAATGGTAGGAAATCAGGGTTTATTGGCATAAAGAACCTTATAGCAGCAACTTGTACATGCATACTCCAAAAGCCACTGTGTAGTACAGGATGACTCAAAAGGATGGGAAATTTTGGAATGGAGATTAATGGATGAGCACAATTACCTTACACATTTTTTATTTATGTAAATGTATAGTACAAAGTGTGTTGTCACCGCCAGACACCACACTTGCTAGGTGGTAGCTTTTAAATCGGCCGCGGTCCGCTAGTATACGACGGACCCGCGTGTCGCCACTGTCAGTAATTGCAGACCGAGCGCCACCACACGGCAGGTCTAGTGAAACGTACTAGCACTCGCCCCAGTTGTACAGCCGACGTTGCTAGCCATGGTTCACTGACAACTACGCTCTCATTTGCCGAGACGATAGTTAGCATAGCCTTCAGCTACTTTTGCTACGACCTAGCAAGGCGCCGTATTCCATTGATATTGAGATTCTATTAATGTATCATCAAGAGCGATGTTCTACAAATGTGGATTAAAGTTAAGTATTCCAGAAGCTACGTACTTTTCTTTATAGCATTCATTACGTATCCTGTTTCAGACCTCACGCCAGCCTGCGTGAGTTTAAGCGCGTGCCTTTCGGCTTCCTCTCATTGTGTCTAAGCTGTCTTGTCTAGACACAACACAAAGTATGCCGTTATTTAACGTCACAAGCATTTTTATTTCTCGAATATACATCCGACAGATGAGCTCCCCTTCGGCACATACATTGCTGCAGGAACGTTATGCATGACTCGTTCAAACATCTCAATAGGCATCCTGGAGATTTCCTTTCGGTTTCTTGCTTTAAGTTCTTCGTTGGTAGCAGATCGAATACGATAAACTGCGCTCTTAAGGTGACCCCACAAGATGAAGTCGCACGCTGTCAGGTCAGGTGAACCGAGGCCTTGAAATGGCACGATTTTCAAAAAATCGTCACGTAGCTCCCATCGATATCCGTGCGTCGTGTTGAAACCAACTATTGGCGCAGCAAAACTTTCTATTATGGCAACATACCAAACAGACGTTACAGTGGTTGTGCACCCATCATCATCTACAAAAAAGTAGGGGGCCTATAACGCCACTCAATGACATGGCGCACTATTCAGTAATTTTGTCGCTGTGCAATGGACGCTCGTGTGGCCGACGTAATTTTTACTGAGACCGACATCGAAAATTCTGTCCTTTGACAAAGCTACTGAGGTGGAACTCAGCTTCATCCGACGTTCGCAGGTTGTCCTTTTGTTAACATGCGTTCAACATATTGTCTGTGCATTAGGGGATCGTTAGGGTGAAGCTGCTGAAGGATCTGCAGCTTGCACGGATGGGACTTTTAAGTCCACTTCCATAACTCGTTGAACACTCGTGCGATGCAACTGTAGAGACTGCGTGACGTAGAACAGAGCGCAGTTCGCACAGCCCCGACATTTTCTCCCGTACGAGCACTTCATTATCTCCCTGAAGATTGTTTCTTCAATGCAGAACCTGTTCCTTCAAAATTAGGGACACAAGTGTTGACAGCATGTGCTGAGGGGACATGGCCATGCCGTCCGGTGTTGAAATGACGCTGAAATTCTGAATACCCGGCCTCCATACTTCCATTCTTGTAATAGGCTTTTATTGCAAAGGCACGCTGCACACCGTTCCGTTGCTCCATGTTTAGTGTTCAGTAAATGGGAAGACAGTGCAAGCAGCGTTCTACGGGTTGGGGCAAATTAAAGTGGCCCTGAGAACAAGAGTTGCAGGATACAAAGAAACACAGCAGGACAAAGGAAATACAGTACTAACCTGACTGTAGCAGGTGCTGAAAGTGACCAGCACTATTCATCTCTTGGCACTTTTGGGCCTTGGTCAGCAAATAGCTGCACACGGATCGAAGCTGGACTGCTGGAATTGCTGCATTCTCATCCAAATGTTGTGCTGCAGTTCTTGAGGACTACGAGGGTCGTTACGATACACCTTACACTCGAGGGCTCCCCACACAAAGTAATCGCACACTCACAGATCAGGTGACCTGGGTGTCCAGCTAAGGCCGCGACCAGGATGGTCTCAGCTAAGTCTGTCAGGCGTGAAGATTGTGAAATTGTGCTCCAAGGTTCTGCCGGCTGCATGGGCAGTTGCTCCATCCTGTTGGATGTAACACAGGATAAGTTACATTATCCCTCCTCCTCGCCTGTGCTGTACGGTAGCAACTGTACAGAGTAAAAAACAATTGCCTCTACACTTTTGTCCTTATAGCCCTTACTCGAGGGGAACGTTGGAGGTGGTAGAACAGCACGTTTTTCTAGGGTCTGGGATTCACGTTAGAGTTTTTCGCTGTCAGCAGGCCCTCATCTAGGGAGGAGGGGGGGGGGGGAGGGGGAGGAGGCAAACCGGGGTATCTGTGCTGCGCGGCTTCAGGAGGCACCAAATTTATATTCTTGAAGAAAAACAAAACTTGTTTCGTACAGAGCCTAGGATACAGGGCACGTTGGTCTATCGGTTGTTCATACGATTTTGCAATGCATCCCTGTTGGTTTTTGAATATTTTTGTGCACATTCTAAATAGATTTCTGAACGAATCATAAGTTGCTTTTTCAATGCGCCCATAGTATACATAATGTCTCTGCCAGGGGACTCCCAGGGGCATCAAAAATTAAAAGACTTTGCCGGAGACAAATGGAAGTGGGGCTATACGAGCTGAGCCGAATAAACTCGAATGGGTGAATCCCAATCGCTGTTGGTTTATGTGGATGATTGGGTGTGCGAATGCCACAGATTCAGACTATCACAGCGGAAATAAACGACTAACAGGAATAACAAGAAAGAAAGATTACGTAATATCTTCTCGGTGTATCCAAGAACATGAAATTTTGACAGAAAATTTTTGTCAGATCGCTACACTGCTACGGGCCAGATGTACAGTCCCTGGTTAGCAGCCGCTTAATTCTTTTCTCGGAATAGCGCGGAAAACGCGTTGTGCGAACCGTAATAACGCCTAACCGGAGAATGAACACGAGATAACTAAACTAGTGATTCTAGCAGGGTTAGTGAAGTTAGCCGGAGAACAACTTTTGACAATGGCAGGAATATTTACATAATTAGTTATGACAATATGATGATCCCAAATTTGTATAAAAATTTCGTACTACTACTACTTTTCGATCTCATGCTTGAGAAATTGGAGCATATGAATGAAATGTAAAACTTTTTCCTAACATGAAAGTTTTTTCTTGTAGTAGCCCATTTTATATTGGTACTTCATGAATTACACTCCTGGAAATTGAAATAATAACACCGTGAATTCATTGTCCCAGGAAGGGGAAACTTTATTGACACATTCCTGGGGTCAGATACATCACATGATCACACTGACAGTACCACAGGCACATAGACACAGGCAACAGAGCATGCACAATGTCGGCACTAGTACAGTGTATATCCACCTTTCGCAGCAATGCAGGCTGCTATTCTCCCATGGAGACGATCGTAGAGATGCTGGATGTAGTCCTGTGGAACGGCTTGCCATGCCATTTCCACCTGGCGCCTCAGTTGGACCAGCGTTCGTGCTGGACGTGCAGACCGCGTGAGACGACGCTTCATCCAGTCCCAAACATGCTCAATGGGGGACAGATCCGGAGATCTTGCTGGCCAGGGTAGTTGACTTACACCTTCTAGAGCACGTTGGGTGGCACGGGATACATGCGGACGTGCATCGTCCTGTTGGAACAGCAAGTTCCCTTGCCGGTCTAGGGATGGTAGAACGATGGGTTCGATGACGGTTTGGATGTACCGTGCACTATTCAGTGTCCCCTCGACGATCACCAGTGGTGTACGGCCAATGCAGGAGATCGCTCCCCACACCATGATGCCGGTTGTTGGCCCTGTGTGCCTCGGTCGTATGCAGTCCTGATTGTGGCGCTCACCTGCACGGCGCCAAACACGCATACGACCATCGTTGGCACCAAGGCAGAAGCGACTCTCATCGCTGAAGACGACACGTCTCCATTCGTCCCTCCATTCACGCCTGTCGCGACACCACTGGAGGCGGGCTGCACGATGTTGGGGCGTGAGCGGAAGACGGCCTAACGATGTGCGGGACCGTAGCCCAGCTTCATGGATACGGTTGCGAATGGTCCTCGCCGATACCCCAGGAGCAACAGTGTCCCTAATTTGCTGGGAAGTGGCGGTGCGGTCCCCTACAGCACTGCCTAGGATCCTACGGTCTTGGCGTGCATCCGTGCGTCGCTGCGGTCCGGTCCCAGGTCGACGGGCACGTGCACCTTCCGCCGACCACTGGCGACAACATCGATGTACTGTGGAGACCTCACGCCCCACGTGTTGAGCAATTCGGCGGTACGTCCACCCGGCCTCCCGCATGCCCACTATACGCCCTCGCTCAAAGTCCGTCAACTGCACATACGGTTCACGTCCACGCTGTCGCGGCATGCTACCAGTGTTAAAGACTGCGATGGAGCTCCGTATGCCACGGCAAACTGGCTGACACTGACGGCGGCGGTGCACAAATGCTGCGCAGCTAGCGCCATTCGACGGCCAACACCGCGGTTCCTGGTGCGTCCGCTGTGCCGTGCGTGTGATCATTGCTTGTACAGCCCTCTCACAGTGTCCGGAGCAGGTATGGTGGGTCTGACACACCGGTGTCAATGTGTTCTTTTTTCCATTTCCAGGAGTGTATATTGTGTCGTGTTATTTATGAATTAGATAAAAATGACCATTTGTGCCAAAACAGTCGCGTTTATTTAGCGTATATTGCAACTGCTGCAATATTAGAAAGGCCTATTTGGTCTCATCTAGCAGACAGTGACAAATGAGACGTAATCAAATCGAGAAATCACACGCCTTGGGTATAATTCGTGTAAACAGATTTTTCAATATTAGGCAAAGACATTTTGATTTTTCACGTAGCAAAATGTTTGACGAACTTTGATGACGTAAATAGATTCTTTCGCAGAAAGGAAAGCAAGCTGTGTAAATCTGTAGCAAGATTACAGAGAAGAAAATGCTGGGACCCAAGGATACAAGAAATGTGTACTGTCTTACTTGTCTATTGTGTTTACTGCTTTTGTTTTTCTTATATTTAATTTTATGTCACAGAAAAGAGAAAGTTATCGCCTAATAGGCAATAAAGAGTGCATAATCCCATTCGGTATTGCGAGTTTTCTATAAAGAGGGTACGATGTCAAACGGCCGACTGGGAGCAGGGGAGGCAGCGCAGGACATTTTAATTTCCAGTGTCCTGAATATAGGTTTGATGGCTTCCAATACAAAATATACACTTCTGTATTCCACAGAGCGAAATACAATGACATGCGGTAGAAGAATGCTCTGTAAAGAGGCGTGCCACTGCACTCTGGCGCACTTAAAATCAAGTAACATGCCTTACATTTCCTCGAACATATACACTCCTGGAAATGGAAAAAAGAACACAGTGACACCGGTGTGTCAGACCCACCATACTTGCTCCGGACACTGCGAGAGGGCTGTACAAGCAATGATCACACGCACGGCATAGCGCACACACCAGGAACCGCGGTGTTGGCCGTCGAATGGCGCTAGCTGCGCAGCATTTGTGCACCGCCGCCGTCAGTGTCAGCCAGTTTGCCGTGGCATACGGAGCTCCATCGCAGTCTTTAACACTGGTAGCATGCCGCGACAGCGTGGACGTGAACCGTATGTACAGTTGACGGACTTTGAGCGAGGGCGTATAGTGGGCATGCGGGAGGCCGGGTGGACGTACCGCCGAATTGCTCAACACGTGGGGCGTGAGGTCTCCACAGTACATCGATGTTGTCGCCAGTGGTCGGCGGAAGGTGCACGTGCCCGTCGACCCGGGACCGGACCGCAGCGACGCACGGATGCACGCCAAGACCGTAGGATCCTACGCAGTGCCGTAGGGGACCGCACCGCCACTTCCCAGCAAATTAGGGACACTGTTGCTCCTGGGGTATCGGCGAGGATCATTCGCAACCGTCTCCATGAAGCTGGGCTACGGTCCCGCACACCGTTAGGCCGTCTTCCGCTCACACCCCAACATCATGCAGCCCGCCTCCAGTGGTGTCGCGACAGGCGTGAATGGAGGGACGAATGGAGACGTGTCGTCTTCAGCGATGAGAGTCGCTTCTGCCTTGGTGCCAATGATGGTCGTATGCGTGTTTGGCGCCGTGCAGGTGAGCGCCACAATCAGGACTGCATACGACCGAGGCACACAGGGCCAACAACCGGCATCATGGTGTGGGGAGCGATCTCCTACACTGGCCGTACACCACTGGTGATCGTCGAGGGGACACTGAATAGTGCACGGTACATCCAAACCGTCATCGAACCCATCGTTCTACCATTCCTAGACCGGCAAGGGAACTTGCTGTTCCAACAGGACAATGCACGTCCGCATGTATCCCGTGCCACCCAACGTGCTCTGGAAGGTGTAAGTCAACTACCCTGGCCAGCAAGATCTCCGGATCTGTCCCCCATTGAGCATGTTTGGGACTGGATGAAGCGTCGTCTCACGCGGTCTGCACGTCCAGCACGAACGCTGGTCCAACTGAGGCGCCAGGTGGAAATGGCATGGCAAGCCGTTCCACAGGACTACATCCAGCATCTCTACGATCGTCTCCATGGGAGAATAGCAGCCTGCATTGCTGCGAAAGGTGGATATACACTGTACTAGTGCCGACATTGTGCATGCTCTGTTGCCTGTGTCTATGTGCCTGTGGTTCTGTCAGTGTGATCATGTGATGTATCTGACCCCAGGAATGTGTCAATAAAGTTTCCCCTTCCTGGGACAATGAATTCACGGAGTTCTTATTTCAATTTCCAGGAGTGTATGTTTT
Source organism: Schistocerca cancellata (assembly GCF_023864275.1). Taxonomy (NCBI): domain Eukaryota; kingdom Metazoa; phylum Arthropoda; class Insecta; order Orthoptera; family Acrididae; genus Schistocerca; species Schistocerca cancellata. Next base: position 74,279,874 of record NC_064631.1, read on the forward strand.
ATATACCAAACTCTTCAGAAAGATATGCGCTACAGAATGTACATATTTTTGAAAAATCTTTATTTTTTTTAATTTTTGACGTTCTATCTCAAGGGAAAAGTGGGGGGGGGGGGCGCCACTATCAAGTCTTTGCCCCATTTCGGAAATATCGCAGATCCGGGGCTCACTCTCAGGTAGTACTAGTAGCATTGTTTATGCTGGGATCGAATGACCTCTGATAATTACAGTCTAACGACTACTTGTGAGCGCCATTGTTTAAGTGTCTCAGAGTCTTGCGAGAGCTGATGTTGGAAGCATTTACACATTGCACGGCGAGAAGAGTCTTTGAGAATGGAGAGATCACTGTATGCGAGAGATTTCAGTCGCAGTTCTGTGCGTGAAGGTAGAGCGGCACGCTGTAACTGCTCTCGGAGTCTGGTTTAGACTCCTTTGCTTCCGATTTTTAGCTTTTATTCTTGATATTGAACTGTTCTTGAAACACCTAGAAAGCATGAAAGCATATGAAAAATGAAGATCGCAGCATACTGCAAACTGTCTTCATGGGAAGGCATTTTGAAAATCAACAAAATCAAAATCAATGTCGTGCAACTTGGCAATATTTAAATAACATGCCATTTCAATCACAGTTTCGATTTAAATCAAGGTCCAACACGCTTCAGATTCGTGACCGCTGACGGATAGTGATGTTTTAGCAGCACAGATGAGTCTGCATTCGCATGTGAGGGTGTCAGCTGGATCACAGCTGTTTGCAAGTGCACCAGAGCAATCTCTCTCTCTCTCTCTCTCTCTCTCTCTCTCTCTCTCTCTCACACACACACACACACACACACACACACACACATACACAGATAGACGCTTCGCAATAGGAATGGTATACATTTCGTATTTCTATGTAAGCAAAAAATCTCCACAATTGGATTTACCTATGCAAAATTCATATTTGTATAGAAACTTCAACATATTTACTCATGCAAACATAGGTTTGGAGTATGTTGAACATATTGCTGAATTCATTTTGTTTCGTGTAGGACCATTAAGGATAGAGGGTACTTATGAATGTTGGAAAAATCGAAATTTTTTATGACTTTATTAAATTCTGTAGTCTTTCCTGATTACAGTGATAAATACATTATAGGGTTTCAAATGAAAAATGACCTATGTATATCAAATTTTAAAGTTATGGTCATGTATGCCACCATGCCCCCTTTATTTCTGTTGCAGAAACCAGTATTATTTCGAAAATAACTGTGAACTTTCTGTGTCCAGCGATTATACGTATGATACATTGTATATGTTGGTAACAGTGCAGGTTTCTAGTGTCTGTAAATGGTTATCTTTGCTAGTATTTACTTTTATTTCGCTGAAGCAGTTTGTTCACGTGTTACTGAATGTTTGTTGCCCAAGTGCTACATATATTTGTGGAGTACATATCCTTTAGTGTGCAATAAATACGAACTACGCCACAATCAAGAAATTCAGTTAAAGGAAATTCTGTGGTAAGCAGTTCACAAGCAAAGCAAGCCACACTGTTGAAAGTAACATATGTATCAGTTCTTCAGGGAAGAAACTCCCACATGGCACACCTCCAGGTGATTCAAATTTTTGTGTTACCAATGACGCTGTTTCTAGTGGATTTGTTGTTGATGTGGGCATCTTATCTTCTTTGATAAAGGAAGTGGCGAAATGTAAATAATGTTATATGGTGTAGGCTGTCTGGAAATAACTGAAGAACAAAGTAGCAGGAAGTGTAGATCCTGCTGTGTAGATCCTACAATAAATCTACCTCAAAAACGACTTCGAACATTGTGCACAATTCATATGATGTGAATTTGAAGTTAGTATATGCAATGCTTACAAAAGGAAAAGGAAAAAGACTGCTCAAACATTTTGTGGTTTGATGGACGTTCCTCCTCCCCCCAGTAGGTTCGGCAAGTACAGGAAAATACTTTTAGGTGCTTTGACGGTTGTGTCTAAAGCATCTATGAAACATGCAGTAGAAGAAACTGTAAATATTAGTGGAACCTGGGACATTGCTGTTGCACTTTATGGGACATAGCAACGTCAAGGACATCGTTCCTTGAATGGTGTTGTAAGTGCTACTTCTCTGGAGAATGGAAAAGTTGTTGATGTTGAGTGCTTATCTAAGTACTGCCACACGTGCCATGGTAACACTGAAGGACATATTGAACATCAGTGATCTAAGAATTATGATGATTGCAGTGGAGGTATGGAGTGTGATGGAGCTCTAAAAATATTTCAGAGGTCGATGCCAGTTTATAACGTTAGATATACGTAGTACCTAGGCGGTGGGGACTCTAAAGCTTTCAATAAAATTAACGAGTTCAATGATTATGGTGATACCTTGGTAACAAAACTAGAGTGTTGTGGACATGTGCAAAAGAGGATGGGTGCTATATTGAGGAAGCTACGAAGAGAAATGGAAGGAAAGTTGCTATGTGATGGAAAATGTCTGGCCGAGGCAGGTTGACAGAAACTGAAATAGACCTTCTTGAGAGTTATTATGGACTGGCCAAGAGACGAACTGCACCTCTGAATGATGTTACAGCAATGATAAAAGCTGTATGGGCCACCTACTTTCACACGTTGTCCACAGATGACCACCCCGTTTACGGATTTTGCCCTAAAGGAGCAGATTCTTGGTGTGGTTACCAAAAATCAAAAGGAGTCTTCAAATATACCATCATAAGCATCGTCCTCCTGAGCCTGTTATGAATGAAATAAAATCAATTTTTAGAGACATGAGTGACCCTGTTTTGCTTAGTAAATGTCATCATGTGGGCACTCAGAATACAAATGAAAGTTTCAACCACTGAATATGGGAAAGATTACCCAAGAATGTTTTTGTAGAACTAAATACATTAAAAGTTGGTGTACCAGTTGCTGTTGATATGTTTCAATGATGGAGTGATAAGAAGGTTGTAAGTCCTGAGAAATTAGGGCATAAAATGTGGCTCTAATATGGAAGATCAATTCCTTGCGTTTGACAGACAATGGATGCATAAGCTGAAAGATTCACTCTTCAAGTTACCAAAGAAGCGAGAAGTGCTAAAAGGAATGCCAAGAGGAAGCTTTAAGATGAAGAAATGCTGCAGGATGAAGACTATGCTTCACGAATGTTCTGAGGCACAGTTTAATTGGACTCATATCTTCATTCGCAATTTCCCACAAGTTGTATTTTTCAGAATTCAGGTACAAATATTTCCTAAAGGTTACAAAGCATTGCTCAAATTTTTTTTCTGTAACTTGAAATAGTCCATACTTATTTTGGAAAAAAACTGCATCAATATCTTTGTAATTTTGTTAATAACCCTAAGCAGGTTGAAAAATATTCAAAATATTTCTAATTTGTTTAGAAGGTGTGCTGTATTACCTGATATCAACAAAAAAAAATCTGTAAAACACATACATTATAAACAGTGCCTGAAAGAAATAGGTGTTGATTTTTACATAATATTGAGCCGGAAAAGTACCCTGTAACCTTAACACTTTGGATCAGATTAGATATCTCTTCATTCCATGCGTCCGTATTGAGGAAATCCTTGTTGGTGTGGAACATGTCAAATTCTCTTTACTTGCATTTTCTGGTATTAATAAAAAAAGGTAATATAATAGTAAGACTAAGAGAAACTTCATATAATTCAAAAGAGGAGACATCCATAGTGACGACACATGTGACAAAGCACTTAAGAACATGAAAACAGCATACAGCAGTTTGAACAGCGACAAAATAAAAGTTCATCTGAGAACGTAAGTAGAGAGTCACAGGAGAATTTGAGAAGATCAGTTAAAAGGAATCGAAGAGAATTTCTGAAACTACAACACAAGACATTGTAGGATACAAACCATAAAATAAGTGTTTCAGAAAAACGGATGGAGAGAGGGCACTGAACAACCAAGAGAAGTGCACGACACTAGAGAACTACTGGACTGTCCTGAGAGAGTCCCAAGAAGCCAATAGATCGAGAGAAATGACAAGTCAAGAGCACCAGACGCATAGGAGATAAGGGAAAAATCATGAAATTGAAAGACAGGAGAGCAGAAGGAGAAGACTTCGTAGCTGAACTGCCAAAGGAAACCGTGCCGTATAGCATCATAGAAAGAAGAAATATCATATAAAGACATACGGGAGATCAAAGGAACAACCGAAGACTGGAAGTGCACCGTTATACACTCTTTGCATAAGAAAGGGGAGAGGACCAATGTTAAGAATTACAGACGGTTATCTTTATTCCCAGTCAAATATAAAATTCTACCACAGTGTCTGCTAGATAGGGCACAGTTAACTGGAAAACAAGATAGGAGAATACCAATCGGTGTTTCAGACAGGGAAGATCATGTACAGGACAGATGCTCAATTTCTTAAAGGCAGTTATGAGGTACCAAGCTATCAGAAGCAGAAAGAGTGTGTGCACTTTTGTAGAGCCGAAGGAGGCATACGACTCTATTTTTTTTAATTTATTTATTGTTCCGTGGGACCAAATTAAGGAGAAGTTCCATGGTCATGGAACGAGTCAATACATGAAATTATAACACGATATTAGAAACAGATAAAATGAAATATAAAAAAACATATTCAGGTGATAAGTCGTAAGTTTAAATGAAGAAAATCAACAATGTAACACTGGAATTTGCTTAATTTTTTAGCTCTTCCAGGAGCTCCTCAACAGAATAGAAGGATTGAGCCATGAGGAAACTCTTCAGTTTGGACTTAAAAGAGTTTGGGCTACTGCTAAGATTTTTGAGTTCTTGTGGTAGCTTATTGAAAATGGATGCAGCAGAATACTGCAGTCCTTTCTGCACAAGAGTCAAGGAAGTGCATTCTACATGCAGATTTGATTTCTGCCTAGTATTAACTGAGTGAAAGCTGCTAACTCTTGGGAATAGGCTAATATTGCTAACAACAAACGACATTAAAGAAAATATATACTGTGAGGGCAATGTCAGAATTCCCAGATTTTTGAATAGGGATCGACAAGAGGTTCTCGAATTTACACCACATATAGCTCGAACAGCCCCTTTTTGAGCCAAAAATACCCTTTTTGAATCAGAAGAATTACCCCAAAATATAATACCATACGACATAAGCGTATGAAAATATACGAAGTAGACTACTTTTCGTGTTGAAGTGTCACTTATTTCAGATACTGTTCTAATGGTAAATAAAGCAGCATTTAGCTTCTGAACAAGATCCTGGACATGGGCTTTCCACGACAGCTTATTATCTATCCGAACGCCTAGGAACTTGAACTGTTCCGTCTCGCTTATAATATGCCTATTCTGTCTTATCAAAATATTGGTTCTTGTTGAATTGTGAGTTAGAAACTGTAAAAACTGAGTCTTACTGTGATTTAGCATCAAATTATTTTCCACGAGCCACAAACTTATTTCATGAACTACATTATTTGTTACTGTTTCAATATTACACTACCAAGCTGGTGTCATCAGCAAACAGAAATATTTTTGAATCACCTGTAATACTAGAAGGCATATCATTTATATAAATAAGAAACAGCAGTGGCCCCAGCACCGACCCTTGGGGAACGCCCCACTTAACAGTGCCCCATTGGGACTGAACATCACTACCACTCTCAATATTGCGGAGAATTACCCTCTGCTTTCTGTTCTTAAAGTAAGAGGCGAACCAATTGTAAGCTACTCCCCTTACTCCATAATGGTCCAACTTCTGCAGTAATATTTTGTGGTCAACACAGTCAAAAGCCTTCGTTAAATCAAAGAAAACTCCTAGTGTTCGGAACCTTCTATTTAATCCGTCCAAAACCTCACAGAGAAAAGAGAATATAGGATTTTCAGTTGTTAAACCATTTCTAAAACCAAACTGAACATTTGACAGCAAATTATGTGAATTTAAATGCTCCAGTAACCTTGTATATACAACCTTCTCGATAACTTTAGCAAACACCGATGGCATGGAAATAGGTCTAAAATTGTCAACATTATCAGTGTCTCCCTTTTTATAAAGTGGCTTCACTACCGAGTACTTTAATCGGTCAGGAAACCGAACACTCCTAAAGGAAAAGTTACAGAATTGGCTGAGAACTGGGCTAACATACATAGAACAATACTTCAGTATTCTGCTAGATACCCCGTCATATCCATGAGAGTTCTTGGTCTTTAGTGATTTAATTATTAACTCAATCTCCCTCTTGTCAGTATCATGGAGGAGCATTTCAGCTAACAGTCTCGGAACACTTTTTTCTAAGAGCGCTATATGATTCCCTGTTGGGACTAGGTTTCTATTTAGTTCACCTGCTATATTCAGAAAGTGATTATTAAATACTGTACATATATGCGACTTATCAGTAACACGGACATTCCCACTACGCACTGATTCTATATCCTCGACCTGTCTCTGCAGACCAGCAACTTCCTTTACGACTGACCATATGGTTTTAATTTTATCCTGAGACTTAGCTATTCTATCTGCATACCACATACTTTTTGCGTTCCTAATAACATTTTTAAGCACCTTACAATACTGTTTGTAATGGGTTGCTGCATTTAGATTTTGACTGTTTCTAACGTATTGATATAATTGCCACTTTGTTCTACAAGATATTCTTATCCCTCTAGTCAGCCACCCAGGCTGCCTGTTTGTGCTAGTACCCTGTTTTAAACGTTCTAACGGAAAGCAACTTTCAAAGAGCATGAGAAAAGTCTTGAGAAAAGCATTATATTTATCGTCTACTGTATCAGCGCTATAAACATCTTGCCACTCATGTTCCTTGATAAGGTTTACAAAGGTCTCTACAGCAACTGGATCAGCTTTCCTGAACAGCTGATGACTATATTTAACACGTGTTGCAGCACAAAAATCTTTTAAAGTTAACATTTGTGCATCATGATCTGAAAGGCCATTCACCTTTTTGCTAACAGAATGCCCTTCTAGTTATGAGGCATGAACAAAAATGTTGTCTATGGTTGTTCTACTGTTCCCTTGCACTCTCGTTGGAGAGAATACGGTTTGCATAAGATTATATGAATTAAGGAGGTCTACCAGCATCCGCTTCCTTGCACAATCTATAGACAGAGCATCACTGATCAAAGAAATGGAAGAGAGGGGCTTCGATGATAATATGGTGAATGTTATCAAACAGATACGTGACAAACGCCAGAGCCAAAAATAGAAAGTTATCACAGTCCTTCGAGAATAGAATATACTATAGTTGGTAACAAGTGGAAAACGGAATTGAATCGGGCTAGGAAGGAAAACCGAAGGACTAGATACTTTGTCTGGTATTCGATAATGATCAACCAATACTCACAGATAACACAGAAACTGCACTGAAGCAAGTCGGAGTCCTGAAAAGATTGATTACAGATCTCCTTCGACAATACAGGATACATGTGAAACGAAAGAGATGCACCAAAAAAGAATACGACAAAGAATTTTGAGATAAAGAGAGTTCAAAAACTCAAGTATCTTGGGGATAAAGAAAGAAGCTCACGAACAGAGAAATCAAAATATAACTAAAGAATTCTGGAAGACTGAAAACATCTACAAGAAGTCATGCCTATCACGTAATGTTCACGTGAGACCATACACTACTGTCATCAAGCCAGAAACCTTATACATACGAGAAGCGTTGGGCGTGGTTCGGAAAGGAGCACTAGGAAATATCAATAAGCTATAGAGCTACAGAAAAATCCTTAGGCCCAATAACACAGAAGAAGGCTAGGGACTGCGGTGTGGACAAGAGATCGAACAGATAGCTAACATACTAGATGACATGAAGAAATGTCAACTGAAATTTTACAGGCATATCAGCAGAATTCCAGACATCCGACAAACTAAACAGATTTTGGAGTGCACAGTAAGCACTAAAAACACGAAATGGATCACCAAATTCAGAAAAGATCTGAAATATGCATAATAGCCGGCATAACAAATTCAAATACACAAAATAGTCAACCAGAAATAACTCAAGTGGAAAGTGAGTGAAGAGGTCAAGAAATTAAAGACAGGAAGAAATTGGTTGGAAGACAGGAAGAAAATTCATAGTGAGAGGATGAAAGAAGTATGGCGCCTGAGAAAATATTACAGCAAGTAGATGCTGCACGTGGTCCTCTAGTGGCCCACTCGTGTTATAATAGTAATAGTTCATAAGCTACGTCAATGGGTTCTGTTTAATTATTCGTCAACGGAGTAGGAATTGACCACGAGTAAGTCCTCCTGGCCACTCTTAAACTGAATTTTATTTATAGATAAGCTTTTTATAGCTGCTGGCAAATCATTGAAAATGCGTGTTTCTGAACAGTAGACTCTGTTTGGACTAAAGCAAATGCCTTTAAATCTTTATGTTGTTTGACGGCAAAAAGAGATACATTAGTCATTTCATTAAGGAATAAACATAACGAGAAGCAGTAGTTAGTATACCCATCTCCGTGAACGCGGTTCTACAGAACATAGTCACACCACAAGTAATGTGTGTTACACGCTTTTGAACTATGAAAACTTATACCTGAGTCGAAGATTTACCCCCAAAATATGAGATTATGGAATGCAAGAGAGCAAAGTATTCCATTATTTTTATTTTTATATCGACTGTGTCTGATGACATTTCCTTTGGAAATATGGAGATATTTAGGCATTTCAGCAGTTCCGTGGAATGCTTTTCCTACGTGAATTTATTAATCAAGTCGTAATCCCAAGAATTAAACAATGTCAACCTCTTCTATCTGCACTTCTTCATACCTTATGCGAAGGCTGGTTGGAAATTTCTGCATGTTCCGAACTGCACGTAGTGACACTTTTCATGAGAAAATGTCGTTAGCACTTCTTTCTAAAAGTATGCTATGCTTGCTATTTATTGCAATACTTGCATCATCTGCTAACAAAGAAAACTGTCTGTCTGGTAGTGTAGCTTGTGAGAGGTCATTACTGTACACAAGAGAAAGCTAAGGCTCTAAGATAGACCCTTGTGGGTCACCTCCTCATCTAATTACTCCCCAATTTGATGATGACTGGTAGCTTAATTCACTAGCTTCTCGTAGTGACACCCTTTGCTTCCTGTTGGCGAAATATGACTTCAGTCATTTTGCAACATTGTCAGTGACATCACAGTGTTCTTGCTTACTGAAAAGGATGATCTGCTTCACCCGCAGTCAGAGTACCTTGACAAATCAGAAAATACTTGCAGCTTGTACTTCATTACGTTATGAATTAATTATATTCTCACTATATATGTAAGCAGTCCTCTCAATATCAGAATCCTTCAGTAATCCAAACTCTGCCTAGGACAGTATGTTATTCATGTCAGATAGTTAAAAAACTGCCTGCACAACACATTTTCTAAAATTTTGAGAATGGTAGAGAACGTGAAACTGATGGTACTTTTATCCCCTTTCTTGAACAGAGGTTTAATATCAGCATGTTTCAGGCGACCAGGTAATGTTCTAGTTTTAAAAGACTGATTGCACAAATAACATAAGAGTTAACTCACAAGAACATTTTAATGAACTTTGTTGATATTTGGTCGTAACCACTACAGTGCTTTGATTTTAAAGGTTTTATTACAGGTGTTATTTCTTTTAGTGAAGTGAGTACCGTAGTCACGTAACTGATGTTATTTGTAAGGCTAGTCTCAGATATTCCAAGACATTATTTACTGACCCTGACAATTCCATATAATAAATAACATACGAAGAAATTTGCGACACTAGATCCATCTGCTGTCGATGAATCATCTACTCCTAAACTTAGCTGTTCCTGTTTCTTTCTAATTCTGCCAGTCTCCCATTTCACTAGGTCACACACTGTTTTTATTTTGTTGCCTGATGTTGCTGCCTTCTTCTCATAGTGCATTTGCTTAGATTTCTATATTTATTTCCTTGATATTCTGTAGTATTCCTTGTAATGAGCTAAATCATCATCACTGAAGCTGTTCCTGTCTGACAGATACCGTTTCTTTTTGACCTGCAAAATACCTTTATTCCTTGAGTAATCCATGGTTTTGTTGTAGACTTCTGTTTTTGTTAGATTAATTACTCAGCTGTACTAAGATTTAACGGACATTTTAACCTGCTCATTGTTTATACCTAGAACAATATAAAACATGTTATGGTTTGATATGATGTTGATTATTGGTTTTGTGACATGTTTTTGTTCCTTTGATTTGTCTATAAGTATATTGTGAATGGATGTCTTAGAGCATTTAACTACGCTAGTTGGAAAGTTTACAGTAGTAGTTAGATTGAGTGACAGCGTTTCAGAGTCTATTAAATGTTTCCTGCAAGAATTTTTAAGAAAATTTTCAGCAACCACGATGTCTTTGTTTTATAGTGTTAATGAGCCACAAGAGCTAGATGATTTAGAAACAGGTTATAATTTCCTGCATGTTCTCGGTGTATAGTTGCTGTTATAAAGACTGTGTTATGGAAGTCTAATTCTATTCCACGTGCTTCTAGATGCTGTTCTAGGCAGATTTTATTAATGTCCATGCTTTTGAATTTGAGGCAATCTGTCATCATATCGACTCTACGGAGCAGGAAGCTAACTTAAATCGTGAAACGTTTAAGATGTCTATGCCAGTGGTCACCTCATGTTCAGAAAGGTAGATTATGTGAACTGGATTAGAGAAATCTAACTCATCAACACAAATGACTCCAACTTTACTGTTGCGTTCTCGGATATTCTGGTGTACCAAAGATAATTGACGTTGCGCACTGACTGACATGTAACTTGTTGGACAAAATGTTTTTGGCAATTTCTGAACATTTTCCGTGAAGAGCTGTTTACAAGGAACTTCATGCTAAAGTGTGCCTGCTGTTTAGCTGTTTTCTTTTGACACTAACCTCTCTTTACAACCCACTTTCATTCTCCACTCCGTACCCTAGAATCATACCCATCTGACGCTATAACCCCGGTCCGGCAGAAATTTACATTGTCGGCGCGCGGGGTAGCGGTGCGGTCCGGGCCCCTTGTCACGGTTCGCACGGCTCCTCCCCCCCCCCCCCTCCTCTCGTCAGAGGGTCGAGTCCTCCCTCGCGCATGGATGTGTGTGTGTTATACTTAGCGTAAGTTAGTTTAGGTTAGATTAAGTAATGTGTAAGCCTATGAACAGACGACCTCAGCGGTTTGGTCCCATGGGACCTTACCATAAATTTTCCATTTTTCCTCTATACTCATGATATTTTACCATTTTCGACCGTGCCCTGCCCCCCTTAAGTTATCTGCTGTACTCGAACATTACAGAACCGTTTCTCCTACCCATCGGCATTAAATTACATTTACCCACGTTTATTGCACCAAGCATAAATTCTGTCCGAGTCATGCTCCCTACAGTCAGTCACTCAACGATAAAAATTTCCTGTACACAATAGCATGTATCCTTATATGTCGCCGATCTCTGGCATATTGATTGGCATGTACTTGCTTGTCCACTTTTCCTTCAGTGCAGTCTTGATTCCCAACTCTGACCAGTGAGTTCCGCAACCCATTTCGTTTCTGCCTTGTCGCCTGTCCTTACCCGTTGCTTCCTATACTGGTTTAGTCATTCTGTGCATATACATCCCGATCGCATGTCCCGGAAATATTGCCCTGTTCTGTCTGGTCGGTTCAAATGGCTCTGAGCACTATGGGACTTTACTTCTGAGTTCATCAGTCCCCTAGAACTTAGAACTACTTAAACCTAACTAACCTAAGGACATCACACACATCCATGCCCGAGGCAGGATTCGAACTTGCGACCGTAGCGGTCGCGCGGTTCCAGACTGTAGCGCCTAGAACCGCTCGGCCACCACGGCCGGCTTGTTCTGTCTGAATTCTCCTGATACTGTCCTCATGTTCCTTCCTAGTTCCGCCTCTCTCCTTGTCCACTATGTCACACACTGTTTTTATTTTGTTGCCTGACGTTACTACCGTCTTTTCATAGTGTATTTGCTTCCCTGTGTCTTCACACCACATCTTTTGGGGCCAAGTATATTCCTTGCTATTTTTCTCTCATTTTTCATTAGTTGATTTCCACTATTCTACCCAGTATTATCGTATTAGCTGCACACAATACAATATTCCCCGCCATTCACATTTAGTGCCTGATCTTTGAATCCAAAGGTAAGTTTTTTTTATTTCTTGACATCATCATCTCTGTTATTCCCTCACTGCTCCTTTTATGTTTTCTCCCAGGTACACTACTGGCCATTAAAATTGCTACACCAAAAAGAAATGCAGATGAAAAAACGGGTATTCATTGGACAAATATATTATGCTAGAACTGACATGTGATTACATTTTCACGCAATTTGGGTGCATAGATCCTGAGAAATCAGTACCCAGAACAACCACCTCTGGCCGTAATAACGGCCTTGATACGCCTGGGAATTGAGTCAAACAGAGCCTGGATGGCGTGTACAGGTACAGCTAATCATGCAGCTTCAACATGATACCACAATTCATCAAGATAGTGACTGGCGTATTGTGACGAGCCAGTTGCTCGGCCACCATTGACCAGATGTTTTCAATTGCTGAGAGATCTGGAGAATGTGCTGGCCAGGGCAGCAGTCGTGTATCCAGGAAGGCCCGTACAGGACCTGCAAAATGCTGTCGTGCATTATCCTGCTGAAATGTAGGGTTTCGCAGGGATCGAATGAAGGTTAGAGCCACGGGTCGTAACACATCTGAAATGTAACGTCCACTGTTCAAAGTGCCGTCAATGCGAACAAGAGGTGACTGAGACGTGTAACCAATGGCACCCCATACCATCACGCCGGGTGATACGCCAGTATGGCGATGACGAATACACGCTTCCAATGTGCGTTCACCGCGATGTCGCTAAACACGGATGCGACCATCATAATGCTATAAACAGAACATGAATTCATCCGAAGAAAAGACGTTTTTCCATCCGTGCATCCAGGTTTCGTCGTTGAGTACACCATCGCAGGCGCTCCTGTCTATGATGCAGCGTCAAGGGTAACCCTAGCCATGGTCTCCGAGCTGATAAACCACGCTGCTGCGAACGTCGTCGAACTGTTCGTGCAGATGGTTGTTGTCTTGCAAACGTCCCCATCTGTTGACTCAGGGATCGAGACGTGGCTGCACGATCCGTTACAGCCATGCGGATAAGATGACTGTCATCTCGACTGCTAGTGATACGAGGCCGTTGGGATCCAGCACGGCGTTCCGCATTACCCTCGTGTACCCACTGGTTCCATATTCTGCTAACAGTCATTGGATCTCGACCAACGCGAGCAGCAATGTCGCGATACGATAAACCGCAATCGCGATAGGCTACAATCCGACCTTTATCAAAGTCGGAAACGTGATGGTACGCATTCCTCCTCCTTACACGAGGCATCACAACAACGTTTCACCAGGCAACGCCGGTCAACTGCTGTTTGTGTATGAGAAATCGGTTGGAAACTTTCCTCATGTCAGCACGTTGTAGGTGTCGCCACCGGCGCCAACCTTGTGTGAATGCTCTGAAAAGCTAATCATTTGCATATCACAGTATCTTCTTCCTGCCGGTTAAATCTCTCGTCTGTAGCACGTCATCTTCGTGGTGTAGCAATTTTAATGGCTCTGAGCACTATGGGACTTAACAGCTATGGTCATCAGTCCCCTGGAACTTAGAACTACTTAAACCTTACTAACCTAAGGACAGCACACAACACCCAGCCATCACGAGGCAGAGAAAATCCCTGACCCCGCCGGGAATCGAACCCGGGAACCCGGGCGTGGGAAGCGAGAACGCTACCGTACGACCACGAGATGCGGGCACAATTTTAATGGCCAGTAGTGTATTTTAATTTGTCCACCTTTTAAATGGTGCCTTCTGGTGACTCACAATACCAAGCGGTTTTCGGTGTCATATTCTTCCAATAAAGCTGCCTGTCAGTATTTCCTATATTCATAGCTCGTGGAGGGCTGTCGAATCTTCTGTTCTTCAAGATCCTTCCTTACAAGAGTGTGTCTGCCGATAGAGTTGTGAAGTCCACGATAGTTTTTACCGTCTTTTTGTTACTTTCGGCCCTATAGTCTACCAGTTGTTTCAGTTCTCTGTACCCTCTCATCTTCCTAAAGCGCGTTTGACAGTTTCCAACTACACTTTGTACCTAATTTTCTACTTACTTCAGGTAGAGTTTCACAGCATCCGACCTCTAGTGGCGATTTTCCTCTACATCTGTTTGTATTCCTCTTGTGCTCATTCTTACGTACAGATGTTGGACAAAAATATGACGACCTTGCGACAAATGCAAGCTTAAACATAAAAACTAGTGCTATCCAAGCCTGCAGGTCGCGTTTTGTATTTGACGACGAACGGCACCTGTGCATTACGTTGCAAGTGTCAGTCGTGATCATAACACTGTTCTCTGTAGTGCTGAGTGCATTGTGTTGGAGCTAAGTGACTTAAAACATGAGCAAATGTACACATCAAAAGGAGTTTTGCATCACCCCGGTTCCTAGAACTCTTGAAGATAAACGTTGATTGTGGATATTGTATCACAGACACAGTCCCTTTGTTCAGAGATGTCACTAAACCCGCCCAAAGATGTAAACAACCATGCGTGAGCAGAGCCTATTAGACGGAGGGAGTCCGGTAGCCGATCAGTTCCAGTCATTCCACCAGGAAGGAGGTACACGGCTCGTGGTTGTCTGCAGTTCAATCATGGCTAGACGGTCAATACCGCGGTTCGATGGCATCCGCATTTTTACTTTGTGCCAGGAAGGGCTCTCAACAAGGGAAGTGTCCAGGCGTCTCGGAGCGAACCAAAGCGATATTGTTCGTACAGGGTGTTTCAAAAATGACCGGCATATTTGAAACGGCAATAAAAACTAAACGAGCAGCGATAGAAATACACCGTTTGTTGCAATATGCTTGGGACAACAGTACATTTTCAGGCGGACAAACTTTCGAAATTACAGTAGTTACAATTTTCAACAACAGATGGCGCTGCAAGTGATGTGAAAGATATAGAAGACAACGCAGTCTGTGGGTGCGCCATTCTGTACGTCGTCTTTCTGCTGTAAGCGTGTGCTGTTCACAATGTGCAAGTGTGCTGTAGACTACATGGTTTATTCCTTAGAACAGAGGATTTTTCTGGTGTTGGAATTCCACCGCCTAGAACACAGTGTTGTTGCAACAAGACGAAGTTTTCAACGGAGATTTAATGTAACCAAAGGACCGAAAAGCGATACAATAAAGGATCTGTTTGAAAAATTTCAACGGACTGGGAACGTGACGGATGAACGTGCTGGAAAGGTAGGGCGACCGTGTACGGCAACCACAGAGGGCAACGCGCAGCTAGTGCAGCAGGTGATCCGACAGCAGCCTCGGGTTTCCGTTCGCCGTGTTGCAGCTGCGGTCCAAATGACGCCAACGTCCACATATCGTCTCATGCACCAGAGTTTACACCTCTATCCATACAAAATTCAAACGCGGCAACCCCTCAGCGCCGCTACCATTGCTGCACGAGACATATTCGCTAACGATATAGTGCACAGGATTGATGACGGCGATATGCATGTGGGCAGCATTTGGTTTACTGACGAAGCTTATTTTTACCTGGACGGCTTCGTCAATAAACAGAACTGGCGCATATGGGGAACCGAAAAGCCCCATGTTGCAGTCCCATCCTCCCTGCATCCTCAAAAAGTACTGGTCTGGGCCGCCATTTCTTCCAAAGGAATCATTGGCCCATTTTTCAGATCCGAAACGATTACTGCATCACGCTATCTGGACATTCTTCGTGAATTTGTGGCGGTACAAACTGCTTTAGACGACACTGCGAACACCTCGTGGTTTATGCAAGATGGTGCCCGGCCACATCGCACGGCCGACGTCTTTAATTTCCTGAATGAATATTTCGATGATCGTGTGATTGCTTTGGGCTATCCGAAACATACAGGAGGCGGCGTGGATTGGCCTCCCTATTCGCCAGACATGAACCCCTGTGACTTCTTTCTGTGGGGACACTTGAAAGACCAGGTGTACCGCCAGAATCCAGAAACAATTGAACAGCTGAAGCAGTACATCTCATCTGCATGTGAAGCTATTCCGCCAGACACGTTGTCAAAGGTTTCGGGTAATTTCATTCAGAGACTACGCCATATTATTGCTACGCATGGTGGATATGTGGAAAATATCGTACTATAGAGTTTCCCAGACCGCAGCGCCATCTGTTGTTGAAAATTGTAACTACTGTAATTTCGAAAGTTTGTCTGCCTGAAAATGTACTGTTGTCCCAAGCATATTGCAACAAACGGTGTATTTCTATCGCTGCTCGTTTAGTTTTTATTGCCGTTTCAAATATACCGGTCATTTTTGAAACACCCTGTACATGGAAGAGATACAAAGAGACAGGACCTGTCGATGACATGCATCGCTCAGGCCTTCCAAGGTATACTACTGCAGTGGATGACCTCTACCTATGAATTATGACTCGGAGGAACCCTGACAGCAACGCCACCACGCTGAATAGTGTTTTCCGTGCAGCCACAGGATGTCGTGCTACGACTCAAACTGTGCGCAGGGGGCTGCATGATGCGCAATTTCACTCCCGACGTCCATGGCGAGGTCCGTCTTTGCGACCACGACAGCAGGCAGCGCGGTACTAATGGGCGCAACAACATACCGAATGGACGGCTCAGGATTGGCATCATGTTGTCTTCACCGACGAGTGCCGCAACCAGACAATAGTCGAAGACTTGTTTGGAGGCAACCCGGTCATGCTGAACGCTTTAGACACAATGTCCAGCGAGTGCGGCAAGATGGAGGTTCCCTGCTGTTTTAGGGTGGCATTATGTGAGGCCGACGTACGCTGCTGGTGGTCAACGGCTGTACGATACGTGAATGCCATCCTCCGATCGATAGTACAACCATATCGACAACATATTGACGAGGCATTCGTCTTCATCCGCGCTCCCATCGTGCACATGTTGTGAATGACTTCCTTCAGGATAACGACACCAGTCGACTAGAGTGGCCAGCATGTTCTCCAGACACGTACCCTATCGAACATGCCTGGGATAGATTGAAAGGGGCTGTTTATGGACGACGAGACCCAACAACCACTCTGAGGGATCTACGCCGAATTGCCGTTGGTGAGTGGGACACTCTGGATCAACAGTGCCTTGGTGAACTTGTGGATAGCATGTCACGACGAATACAGTCATGCATCAGTGCAAGAGGACGTGCTACTGGATATTAGAGGTACCAGTGTTTACAGCAATCTGGACCATCTAGCGTTAAAAGGTTTTTTTTTTTTTGGCTTTCCAGATTTAACCAAATATAACATTGATGTTGATAATTCATGGCAATGTTTGCCGACAAGATAAAGAATGCAACCTTTTAACACTAGATTGCGTACTCACGGCAGTTCTCCTTGGCCGTTTCTTGGTACGACTTGGAAAAAGAGAAAAATTAATGAATGATCGACGATGCGTCGGTTCTCGATTGTGTTTAGGAGACGTACGGATTGATTGCGTGAAAATAGTTTCTCAAATGACCTCTTAACCCGGATTGCTTTCACGCAATCAGACTCTTCAATGAAATTACCTAAGGGACCTATTTGAATAATAAAAAAAATTGGAAATGAATGCAAAACAGTGAAATTTTGTAAAAAAAGTTGTCAGATCGTAAATTGAACACGTTAATGGTCTCCCAAATACAATCGACACACCGCGATAAAGAGCGAACCTGTAACAAAGTTCATTTAAACATAAACATTATTTGTGGTTAATTTAAAGAAAAGAATAAGCATAGATTTTCTGTACAGTGGAGGAAAAGTATATTCTCAAAGAAGAAAGGCGTTAAACTATAAACATTACCAAATTTACAATGAATACAAAACTTACATTTTTATGTTTTTCTCATACATGGAGCAGTCCAACAATCGCTGCTTTTGTATGTGTGATATTTTGTAAAAATTAAATGTCCTGGCGTGCGCGTAAGTATTTTTTATCGTCACTAGGTTTACAAAAGCGTTTTCTTTCTTGATGATAACGTGGTTTTTCACACTAAACTTGTAGCGGTGCTACACAACACGTCTTAACAAGTCGGCAACCAAACATCAAAGGTAATGGAGTACATGTTAACATATCGGCGACCAGAAGTACAACCAACTATAAAGACTCTAGAATTTTCCTAACAAATGATAAAGTGTTCTTTCTTCTGTTTCGCAGCTTCTTGCTATCAAGCGCTGCGGCAATGATTTTAAATATCTGCGCCCAGCGAGTCATAGTATTTAAAAGTACCTTTTAAACGCTGGCCGCGCGTCTTGGTGTAGGCAAACGTTATAAACAGATTTCGTTTTTTTTTTACTCTCGTGTTGTCATGCTTAGTATCACTGCAAACTACAGCTTGGTGGCTGTCCTTTTCTCATATGCAAAATGTCTGAAATCCAATAATATCACAACCACCACCTTTGAAGGTCTCGCTGTATTGTGGTACATGAGCAATAAAAATGGCCGAAATGATGTTAACGTTGATCTCTATTCCAATTTTCTGTACAGGTTCCGGAAGTCTTGGAACCGAGGTAATGTAAAATTGTTTTTGATGTTTGTAATTGGTGCTTAATGGTGGGTGCTTCCACAACCAAGGGAGACGAATTGTTTGGTGTTTCAGGGACTTCATCGAAGATTTATACTGCATACAGGGAAAGCAGAAAAACTTAATCCGGTCACAACGCGGACAAAAGTGTGTGTTACCTTTATGGACAGTCTTTGAAGAGAATTCTAGCCACTGTAAAAATAACAGGACGACAGCTGCAAAAGCCACTACAGAACTGAACGTCGCATCGCAAACTCTGTCATTACCAAAACAACACGAGGGAGCTCCAGAAGCAGGGAATTTCAGGGCAAGCTGGACTTCTAGAACCACTCATGAGTGATGCAATTGCCCGTAGCGGGAAAACGAGGTGCAAATCCATAAAACCTAGACTGTGGAGCAAAGGGAGAATGTTACTCGGTCAGATGAGTCTTGTTCCACGCTGTTTTCAACTCCTGGTCGAATTTAGATCCCAAAAGAGGAAGACGGCTGGGTTTCAGCGATAATTTGGGCACCTGTATCGTGGTACATCTACATCTACATCTACATACATACTCCGTAATCCACCATACGGTGCGTGGCGGAGGGTACCTCGTACCACAACTAGCATCTTCTCTGCCTGTTCCACTCCCAAACAGAACGAGGGAAAAATGACTGCCTGTATGCCTCTGTACGAGCCCTAATCTCTCTTGTCTTATCTTTGTGGTCTTTACGCGAAATACAAGTTGGCGGCAGTAAAATTGTACTGCAGTCAGCCTCAAATGTTGGTTCTCTAAATTTCCTCAGTAGCGATTCACGAAAAGAACGCCTCTTCCAGAGACTCCCACCCGAGTTCCTGAAGCATTTCCGTAACACTCGCGTGATGATCAAACCTACCAGTAACAAATCTAGCAGCCTGTCTCTGAATTGCTTCTATGTCCTCCCTCAATCCGACCTGATAGGGATCCCAAACGCTCGAGCAGTACTCAAGAATATGTCGTATTAGTGTTTTATAAGCGGTCTCCTTTACAGATGAACCACATATTCCCAAAATTCTAGCAATGAACCGAAGACGACTATCCGCCTTCCCCACAACTGCATTACATGCTTGTCCCACTTCATATCGCTCTGCAATGTTACGCCCAAACATTTAATCGACATGACTGTGTCAAGCGCTACACTACTAATGGAGTATTCAAACATTACGGGATTCTTTTTCCTATTCATCTGCATTAATTTACATTTATCTATATTTAGAGTTAGCTGCCATTCTTTACCCCAATTACAAATCCTATCCAAGTCATCTTGTATCCTCCTACAGTCACTCAATGACGACACCTTCCCGTACACCACAGCATCATCAGCAAACAGCCGCACGTTGCTATCCACCCTATCCAAAAGATCATTTATGTAGATAGAAAACAACAGCGGATCTACCACACTTCCCTCGGGCACTTCAGATCATACCCTCATCTCCGATGAACACTCACCATCGAGGACAACGTACTGGGTTCTATTACTTAAGAAGTCTCCGAGCCACTCACATATTTGGGAACCACCTTAGTAAGGAGTCTGTTGTGGGGCACCGAGTCAAACGCTTTCCTGAAGTCAAGGAATATGGCATCCGTCTGATACTCTTCATGCATGGTTCGCAAGATATCATGTGAAAAAAGGGCGAGTTGCGTTTCGCAGGAGCGATGCTTTCTAAAGCCGCGCTGATGCATGGACAGCAACTTCTCTGTCTCAAGGAAATTCATTATATTCGAACTGAGAATATGTTCGAGAATCCTGCAATAAACCGATGTTAAGGATATTGGTCTGTAATTTTGAGGATCCGTCCTTCTACCCTTCTTATATACAAGCGTCACCTGCGCTTTTTTCCAGTCGCTCAGAACTTTACGTTGGGCAAGAGATTCGCGATAAATACAAGCTAAGTAAGGAGCCAATGCAGTAGCGTACTCTCTGTACTCTCTGTATTCCATGGACCCAGAGTCACACTGCCAGGTCGCGTCACTGAAGAGAATTTGTGACCTACTTGGCTCATCAGGTCCACCCCGTGGTACAAGGTCCGTTCGCCAGTGCTGATGCTGTGTTCCAAGACTACAGAACCCGTTTTCAGACAGCTCACATCGTCCAGGCCTGGTTTTGTGAGTACGAGGATGAACTGTCGTGTCTCCCCTGCCTACCACAGTCACCAGATCACAATATTATTGAGCCTTAGTGGTCTACTGTGGAGAGAAGGGTGTGTGGTCGCTATCCACCTCCGTCATCGTTATCTCAACTAGCCGCTATTTTGTATAAGATTCCGTTGAAAGCTATACAGGATCTGTATTTTCCATTCCCAGATGGCTGGAAGTTATTTGATGGCGATGGGTTTCGTACACCGTATTAGGTATGACAATGTATTATACACTCCTGGAAATTGAAATAAGAACACCGTGAATTCATTGTCCCAGGAAGGGGAAACTTTATTGACACATTCCTGGGGTCAGATACATCACATGATCACACTGACAGAACCACAGGCACATAGACACAGGCAACAGAGCATGCACAATGTCGGCACTAGTACAGTGTATATCCACCTTTCGCAGCAATGCAGGCTGCTATTCTCCCATGGAGACGATCGTAGAGATGCTGGATGTAGTCCTGTGGAACGGCTTGCCATGCCATTTCCACCTGGCGCCTCAGTTGGACCAGCGTTCGTGCTGGACGTGCAGACCGCGTGAGACGACGCTTCATCCAGTCCCAAACATGCTCAATGGGGGACAGATCCGGAGATCTTGCTGGCCAGGGTAGTTGACTTACACCTTCTAGAGCACGTTGGGTGGCACGGGATACATGCGGACGTGCATTGTCCTGTTGGAACAGCAAGTTCCCTTGCCGGTCTAGGAATGGTAGAACGATGGGTTCGATGACGGTTTGGATGTACCGTGCACTATTCAGTGTCCCCTCGACGATCACCAGTGGTGTACGGCCAGTGTAGGAGATCGCTCCCCACACCATGATGCCGGGTGTTGGCCCTGTGTGCCTCGGTCGTATGCAGTCCTGATTGTGGCGCTCACCTGCACGGCGCCGAACACGCATACGACCATCATTGGCACCAAGGCAGAAGCGACTCTCATCGCTGAAGACGACACGTCTCCATTCGTCCCTCCATTCACGCCTGTCGCGACACCACTGGAGGCGGGCTGCACGATGTTGGGGCGTGAGCGGAAGACGGCCTAACGGTGTGCGGGACCGTAGCCCAGCTTCATGGAGACGGTTGCGAATGGTCCTCGCCGATACCCCAGGAGCAACAGTGTCCCTAATTTGCTGGGAAGTGGCGGTGCGGTCCCCTACGGCACTGTGTAGGATCCTACTGTCTTGGCGTGCATCCGTGCGTCGCTGCGGTCCGGTCCCAGGTCGACGGGCACGTGCACCTTCCGCCGACCACTGGCGACAACATCGATGTACTGTGGAGGCCTCACGCCCCACGTGTTGAGCAATTCGGCGGTACGTCCACCCGGCCTCCCGCATGCCCACTATACGCCCTCGCTCAAAGTCCGTCAACTGCACGTACGGTTCACGTCCGCGCTGTCGCGGCATGCTACCAGTGTTAAAGACTGCGATGGAGCTCCGTATGCCACGGCAAACTGGCTGACACTGACGGCGGCGGTGCACAAATGCTGCGCAGCTAGCGCCATTCGACGGCCAACACCGCGGTTCCTGGTGTGTCCGCTGTGCCGTGCGTGTGATCATTGCTTGTACAGCCCTCTCGCAGTGTCCGGAGCAAGTATGGTGGGTCTGACACACCGGTGTCAATGTGTTCTTTTTTCCATTTCCAGGAGTGTATTTCTCGTGTTTCCATTATTTGGCTACCCACTGTATGTGACACTTTAATCGAATTCTTTCGCCCGTAGGGCAATTTCATAGTGTTCCATATCTGGCACATGACTTTGGTCATTATAACGATATGTTTACGTAATGTATACACATCAACATACAGCTATAAATGTCCCCGTTCATAGTCGCTACTTATAACAGTATGTTTACTTGTGTGCTGTAACATATAGCTACAATCAGCGGTGGAAATATATTTGCGAACGCCGACCGTGTGCCGCTGTTTCTTGTTGGATCGTCTGATCAGTCGGAAGTTGCATTGCAGAGGGGAGTAAATACCTATTCAAAATATAATTATTTTTGGATAGCTCAACATGAATTTCCTAAGGGACCGTAGTTTACCATGCATTTACCAGTGGAATATGGCGCGGAGAAAATATTTCACCGCATGCAACTTTCGTCCGATTTCGACGAAAGAATTCGTGACTGTGAACTCTCTATTTGGCAGAAACATAAAGAAAATTAAATAACTTCATGAAAGAGTGACACATAGATTCTATACTAAATAAATAGTCCATACACCAGATCCATTTAACTCTGAATTTATGGCAATTAATAGATGAACTTAGGCTGCAATGAAGGATTTAACATGGATGCCGTTCTGACTGGCACTTCTCTTCTCGTAATGAAAATAATTCCTTTGACGTTTTCACATACACGTCGCACAATAAATCTACTGCTATGCAGTATTGCACTTTTAGTATTTTACTTTTACTTTACACTAAAATAATATTATTCTTAACAATAATAATACGGCGGCAAGACATGCGCTTCCGACACAAGTTACAAGAGACAAGAGAAAAAATGAGTAACTGATTAACTGTTCATCGAGAATATCTCGTACATCAAAAGAATGTGTAAAAGTGTTCTTCTTCTGTCCGTTTTTCGCGCCGCGATTTTCAAAGTCAGTAACTCACTGCGTCTCCGACGGCGCTTCGACAATAAACACGTTACGTCACAGGACGTTCACCTTTTACATTCTCGCAACATTATTTGCTAACTGTAGCTCTTGCCGAGCGACTGCTCGATTAGTGAATGTTTTAAAATGATAAGGCAATCACATAATGTTACATCATGTTGTCTACCACCTTGACAGCTCCCTACTTTATCGTGTGTGTTGCAGTTCCATCTTCCCGGTTGCCTATCATTAGGTAGTTTAGAGTCTGAGCGATCCACATCTCTGATTAGCAGTCCATTTTTGTTTATGGACAGAACCTTTTCTGTACCTAGGAAACTCATGATACTGAACGATCTTACAATGAGCCCAAGTATACTCCCCGGCGGGTCAGGGATTTTCTCTGCCTCGTGATGACTGGGTGTTGTGTGATGTCCTTAGGTTGGTTAGGTTTAAGTAGTTCTAAGTTCTAGGGAACTGATGACCATAGATGTTAAGTCCCATAGTGCTCAGAGCCATTTGAACCATTTGAACCCAAGTATCCTCCAGTAGACCAACATTAAGGATATTCATCCATTATTTTGCGCATGCGTTCCTTTACCCTTCGTATATACGGGAAGAGAGCGCGTTTTTATTGAGGAACTTGATAGGTGCAAGACATTCACGACAGATGCGAGGTGAGATAGAAGCCAGGGGTCATAGCATCCGTTCAACGGACACTGATATTCAAGTGAGATGCCGAACCGAGTTCAAATCGCATTGTCTTGCGGGTTACAAAATATTCAGTTTTCGATAACTGCAGCATCACATCTCGAATGAAGTTAGCTAGTTACATGTTCAATGAAACATTTAAACTTTTTTAAATCCAAATTATGGGGAACGAATCATTTTACAGGATCTGTATGTATGATTAGTTTCAGTGAATGGCTACATACTAGCCATTTACAAGTTTCTAAATGGCACCCTGGCCAAAATTTAACATTGGTGAACATACCATTTTTCAGTCCTCCTCACGCAACTACTTTAAGAGCAGACGTTCATGAAAAACACACACTATTTACAAAGTACACCAAATCCACAATTTTGAAGATGAAATTTTGTACCATGCTTTACATGAAATCAATACTTTTACTGTTAAGTTTCTTGGATTATATATAACTTCCTTATGAAATCTAAAAATTTTATTTTCAAAAAATAATATATGTACCTTTTTCTCAGCAACCGTTCAAAAGATTTCTCTATTTAATCTGTTTTCATATTTTTGAATATATGTAATGAGAGAATTTTAATAATTTTTTAATTGTAACTCTGTAAGTATAACATAAAATCAATGCAAAATTCTAAGCACTTTGATCCATATGTAAGCTTATAGTCAGAATTCCAAATTTTACTCTTGAGACAATATTTATTGGGTTTATGGAAATAAATGAACAAAATTTCATTAGCTGTCATAGATTCTGAGAAAAAGGTACATAAACTTTAAAAAACATAATTTCCAGGAAATGCAATTTAAAGTTCAGCCTGACGTTCTTCTTATGCAATGTCTTCAGAAGGCCTCAGACTTGTACTCAGGTTCCTCTTTCTCTTCAAGGCTTCTCTTCTAGTTTTTGCCTCTTCTTACTTTCTTCCTTCCCCCTTTAACAGGTCTTCAACTACTTTTTCAGCTGCAGAGAGGCGCTGTAAATCTATTTTTCTCAAGGTGTCTCGAGTTAAATTTCCTACTTTAAATCCCATTCTCCCTAATACCTTCATTCTTCCTACGTTCCCATAGTTAAATATAAGAAATGCATCATAAGTTGCAATTCTGACAGCAAATGAAAATGTAGTTTCAGAGAATCGTTTCCGTATGAGTGAAATAGACACTCATTTGGATTCTGGATTTTGCCATGAGCACACTTTTTTAGAAGTTCAGGTTCTGCCAGAAACCTGTACGTGGGCTTGACAACATCCAGGACACCACTTGGAAGCCTCTCCTTGTGAATGTAATCGACAGAGTCGTCGCTCGCTGAGCTAGTGTTGAAGTGTTGGTTCAAAAAGTGGGCGTGGCAGGAAGGTCGCTTCACATGTTTAATTATTTACACGAACTTTGGATGCGATTTCATCATTGAAACTTTGGGGACTTATTGTCTACAAGTTCTAGAGATAAATAAAAAATAAACTGAAAATTGACATTTTCGATCAATTTCGTTAACGTCACCGTTTTTACTGGCTATCAGCTTTAAACAAAAATATGGCAATGTTCTACGCTAAGTATGATCTTATGTTAAATCTCAAGCTTGCTCTAACTACCTGCTACACATATTAAGTTATTGGACAAATGATTTTAAAAAAATGATCGGTACTGAACTTAGTTCGTGCCCCAAGTTTTTTTTTTTCTTTATTGAATTTCAATTCCCCCCCGAAGGGGGCGGGCTGGCAGCAGCTTCGTATGCCGCTCTTCACTACAGACTTTGTGAGAAATATCAAGAGAATAAATAATAAAAAAACGGGCGATAAAATCGGAGACTTAAAGAGTAACATGGCGAAAAGAAATCGTGGAACTTAAAACAAAGAACAGAGGGATGATGATGCTAATAAAATATATACGAAGCAGACAGGTAAAACAATAGACAGACAATTAAAAAACACGGCGACAGTCTGGATTCTGTTCGCAAAAGACATAAAATTCACACCTAGCGACAGCATGGTTTCTATTCGCAACACGAGAAAGACGAACAACATTGAATAGTCACTGGAACACTGCGCTAAAAAGTTGGCAAATGTGACATACCACAGTCGAGAGCAGGTGGGGGGAAGCTGGACAGAAGATGGGAAAACAAAAAAAGGGGGGAAAGGAGAGTAAAAGCGAAGGGGGGAACCGGGAAAGGAGCTGATGGAGGATGAGGAGCCAGAAGAGGTGTGGGGGGCAGAAGCGAGCGGGAGTGGGGTAGGCAGAGGAGGGGAATACAAAAGGACTTGGGGGGGGGAAGGGAGGTAGGGAGAGGTTCAGTGGGGAGAAAACAGGACGGAAGGGGGGGAAGAGGGAGCCCAGGGAAAGGACAGAGGAAAGGAGGGGGAGTGAGGATCAGAGTTGATAGGAAGGATAAATGGAGGGAGAGAGGGAATCGTCCGGGAGGGGGAGTTGATGGAACCCACCTTGGGAAAGGAGATGTAGGGTGTAGAGATGGAGGGTAGGGAGGACACAACGGTGAAGACGTGGCAGGGGGCGGGGATGGGAGAGGAGTGGAGCAACCAGGGGGTGAGGGGGTTCAAGACGGCGGGAGGTGTAGAGGATGCAGATATGTTCGAGGAAGAGGAGCAGATGGAGGAAAGGAATGAGATCATAGAGGATCCGCGTGGGGGATGGGAGGCGGATACGGAAGGCGAGGCGGAGTGCATGACGCTCAAGGATCTGGAGGGACTTACAGAATTTGGGGGGGGGGGGGGGGGCAGATATCCAGGCAGGACTGGCATAACAGAGGATGGGACGGATTAAGGATTTGTAGGTGTGGAGGTTCGTGCCCCAACTGTAATAATGAGTAATAAAGGTCATTTCTTCTTCTAGTGTTTTCGGTATCGGCATCTCTATTCTACTCAAATTGTGATGGATTGTTGAGGACAATTTTAGTGGCGAATATAAAATGTTATTCATAAGTGTAGTCGGGTTTTCAGAAGACGACTGTGCGAAAACTACAGAACATACAGAAAGATGACACACATCAGTAAATATAGTATCTCTTAAGACGCGATCAGTAATACGTGCCTTTGCGTAGTTACGGAGCGCACCACTAGAAGGCAGGAGTGGCAGAACATGTAGACACATCGTCCGCTTCGTGTTACCACATCAGAGTAATTCACGGCTGGAGGTAGGCAACCCAGTAAACAGGTTTCCAAAGCTCCCAGCCAGCAGCAACAGCAGGAGCAGCGACTTCGACGAAGTGCACGCCCATGTCTGCCGCGTCACACACGGTGTCCGCATTGAGTACCTGTAATGTGCTTTTAAAACATGGAGACATGCTCTGCCCACTCTCTCGTCTGTACGAGTGGTAGTGTTCGCACGGAAGATTCGATTATGAAATATTACGAAGTGTAAATTGTGACTTAAAAGCTATTTAACATTTCATTTCCAATCGGAAAGAAATAATACAAGATCAGAAACAGTGCGGATAAGTAGTAACGTCGGAAATAGGGAACTGAAATAATAACTAACATCCAAAGACATTATTAACTATCTAGTCTTCGGTAACGCAGCAACAAATGAAGGGTGATGGACCGTGCAAAAAGTCAACATTAATTATTGTTATTTTCAAAAGCCGAAATTTAGTCGCCGTTACAGTGACGATGTTTGTGGCTGCTCCATCTGATGTGTAGATATAACGAAAAGTTGGGCATATACAGGAGATAACAACACCAATATCTTACGTCAGATAAGTCGACGACAGCAGATCGACTACAACAGCCACTTGGACAGGAGCTTATTGATGAATTTCCTCTCACGTGAATTAACAGCATCATCTCTATGTGTTTTTCGTCGAGAAACTTCGCCAGCTGATTGTGGCGTGAATGAGCCAGCTTCTCATAAGTTTATATCCACGACGAAAAATTTCGTGCGATATTGGCATAACAACTGCTACGAAAATTCTCTCCGACCATTTTTTTTTCAGCTTTCCGCCACTTCCTCACACGGTATCACACCACAAATCCGCATCTCCAAGCTGCTGTAACGGTAAAGTTCTGCCTTACAAGGGGAATCCTCGATAGGTCGTCTCTGACACAGTTGAAACTTCGCAGAGCGAAAGGAGAGTGAAATAAAGGGACCGCTATTTTAGTTTAGGTGCCTGACACTCAATAGTTTCCGAGAAAATGACGATCAAAGTTTCGAAGCCACTTCGTGAGGACTCTCGTGCGGAACTAAGGACCTTGCTGTCGTGTGCTCGCATCACTATGTCGTCGCCATCATCATCATCATTATCATCATATTATTATTATTTCTTTCTATTCTCAGACATTATGTCTGGTCAAAAATGGACAGTGACGCGGACCTTGATCAAGCGTCACTTCCTTTTAACTGTACGGTATATGTTATATTGCATTTAGGAACTTTCAGGTCATTGAACATGTATCAATAATTACAGATTTTTGTAGTTGTATACTTATGTTTGGATGTAGCTGTATTGCGTTGATATACTGGTGGATATTGTGTGGTATGACTCCTGTAGTTGATAGTATAATTGGTATAATGGCAACTTTATCCTGATGCCACATGTCCTTGACTTCCTCAGCCAGTTGGATGTATTTTTCAATTTTTTCTCCTGTTTTCTTCTGTATATTTGTTGTGTTGGGTATGGATATTTCAATTAGTTGTGTTAATTGCTTCTTTTTATTGGTGAGTATGATATCAGGTTTGTTATGTGGTGTTGTTTTATCTGTTATAATCGTTCTGTTCCAGTATAATTTGTATTCATCATTCTCCAGTACATTTTGTGGTGTGTACTTGTATGTGGGAACGTGTTGTTTTAATAGTTTATGTTGTATGGCAAGTTGTTGATGTATTATTTTTGCTACATTGTCATGTCTTCTGGGGTATTCTGTATTTGCTAGTATTGTACATCCGCTTGTGATGTGATCTACTGTTTCTATTTGTTGTTTGCAAAGTCTGCATTTATCTGTTGTGGTATTGGGATCTTTAATAATATGCTTGCTGTAATATCTGGTGTTTATTGTTTGATCCTGTATTGCAATCATGAATCCTTCCGTCTCACTGTATATATTGCCTTTTCTTAGCCATGTGTTGGATGCTTCTTGATCTATGTGTGGCTGTGTTAGATGATACGGGTGCTTGCCATGTAGTGTTTTCTTTTTCCAATTTACTTTCTTTATATCTGTTGATGTTATGTGATCTAAAGGGTTGTAGAAGTGGTTATGAAATTGCAATGGTGTAGCCGATGTATTTATATGAGTGATTGCTTTGTGTATTTTGCTAGTTTCTGCTCGTTCTAGAAAGAATTTTCTTAAATTGTCTACCTGTCCATAATGTAGTTTTTTTATATCTATAAATCCCCTTCCACCTTCCTTTCTGCTTAATGTGAATCTTTCTGTTGCTGAATGTATGTGATGTATTCTATATTTGTGGCATTGTGATTGTGTAAGTGTATTGAGTGCTTCTAGGTCTGTGTCACTCCATTTCACTACTCCAAATGAGTAGGTCAATACTGGTATAGCATAGGTATTTATAGCTTTTGTCTTGTTTCTTGCTGTCAATTCTGTTTTCAGTATTTTTGTTAGTCTTTGTCTATATTTTTATTTTAGTTCTTCTTTAATATTTGTATTATCTATTCCTATTTTTTGTGTGTATCCTAGATATTTATAGGCATCTGTTTTTTCCATCGCTTCTATGCAATCGCTGTGGTTATCCAATATGTAATCTTCTTGTTTAGTGTGTTTTCCCTTGACTATGCCATTTTTCTTACATTTGTCTGTTCCAAAAGCCATATTTATATCATTGCTGAATACTTCTGTTATCTTTAGTAATTGGTTGAGTTGTTGATTTGTTGCTGCCAGTAGTTTTAGATCATCCATGTATAGCAAATGTGTGATTTTGTGTGGGTATGTTCCAGTAATATTGTATCCATAATTTGTATTATTTAGCATGTTGGATAGTGGGTTCAGAGCAAGACAGAATCAGAAAGGACTTAATGAGTCTCCTTGGTATATTCCACGCTTAATCTGTATTGGCTGTGATGTGATGTTATCTGAACTTGTTTGGATATTAAGTGTGGTTTTCCAGTTTTTCATTACTATGTTTAGAAACTGTATCAATTTAGGATCTACTTTGTATATTTCCAATATCTGTAGTAACCATGAGTGGGGTACACTATCAAAGGCTTTTTGGTAATCAATGTATGCATAGTGTAGCGACCTTTGTTTAGTTTTAGCTTGATATGTCACCTCTGTATCTATTATCAGCTGCTCTTTACATCCTCGTGCTCCTTTTCAGCAGCCTTTTTGTTCTGTGTTGTATGTGTCATTAATTTCTGTGTAATGACTGAAGTTAATATTTTGTAGATTGTTGGTAGGCATGTTATGGGGCGATATTTAGCTGGGTTTGCTGTGTCTGCTTGATCTTTAGGTTTCAGATAGGTTATTCCATGTGCAAGTGTATCAGGGAATGTGTATGGGTCTGCAATGTAACTGTTAAACAATTTAGTGAGATGTGAATGTGTTGAGGTGAACTTCTTTAGCCAGTAATTTGCTATTTTATCATTTCCAGGGGCTTTCCAATTGTGTGTAGAATTAATTGCTCGGGTGACTTCATGTTGCAAAATTATCACTTCAGGCATTTGTGGTATCATCTTGTATGAGTCTGTTTCTGCTTGTATCCACCGTGCATGCCTGTTATGTTGTACCGGGTTTGACCATATGTTGCTCCAGAAGTGTTACATGCCTGTTATGTTTGGTGGATTGTCTATTTTAATGTGTGTATTATCTAGTGTTTGGTAAAATCTCTTTTGGTTTGTGTTGAATGTTTGGTTTTGTTTCCTTCTATTTTCACTTTTTTTGTATCTCCTAAGTCGTTTGGCCAATGCTTGTAATTTCTGCTTCTTTTCATCTAATTGCTCTATTGCTTCTTGTTGTGAGATTTTACCTAACCTTTTTCGTTTTTTGTCTGATATTTCATTTCTTATAAATTGTGTTAGCTGTCCGATGTCTTTTCTCAGTTTTTCTATTCTGATCTGTAGCCTGTGTTGCCATGCTGGTTTTGTGGGTTTCTTCTGTGTGTTGGTTTGTTCTGATCTCTGCCTAGTGTGTATATTTAGTGTAGTGAGTGCTCCTACATAAACCAGTAGTTGTAACTCTTCCATAGTTGTATTTTCATTTATTTTGTTGTGTATGATTGTGTTGTTTCGACTTGTGGGTTATTTGGCGGTCTATGCAAGAATGGTCTAATGTCTGTATTTGTGTCTTTGCATTCTATATATGTCAGCTGAAATTTCTCTTCTATATCTAACACGTGTCTCTCTTCGTGTTCTATTTGTGCTTGTTCTGGTGGCTGTCTTAAGATTTCGTTTTCCTCTGATTGTTTAATTGATGCGTGTTGGTCTTTGTTTGTTTGCTCTGGGATGTTTGAGTCCATTACTGTATTTTCTTCTTCTTCCGATTGCACATTATTTTGTTCCAGTATTTGTTGTACTTGTTGTTTGATGTTTTCTAATTCCTGTTATTTTTTATTATTACACGGATCTGATCAGCTAGCCGTTGTTCTGTTAAAAATTTTAATTCCGGGTATCTGGTAATAAATGTTGTGTATACTTGTGATCTGTATCCAGTTGTGTTGGTTCCTAGGTTTGTTGCTTGGTAATAACAGAACATCAGGTGTCGATTAACTTCATCTGACCATCTCATCTTCTGTCTTTGTTTTCCTTCTAGGGTGGTTGCAGGAAGCATATCCTGCAAAACACCTCTATTTGGATTTAAATCATTTTCCAGTTGGCTAGCAGTGTCGTTACCATTGTGGACGGGCATATGGTTCAAGCGTCGTCCCCGACCATGACGGCGCTTGTCCGAGGCTTCTTTAGTTCTGTCCTGAACCAAGTAATCACACTAAAAGGGGGGTTAGCCCTATTAGTGGTTTGTTCTTTTCGTCGCCTTTTACGACTGGCAGAACATACCGGAGGCCTATTCTTTTCCCGGGCCTCCATGGGGTTTATTATTATTATTATTATTATTATTATAAAAGTAAGGTCCCAGTTATAATATTTTTGCTGCAAACCACATTTTCCACGGTTCACCCAAGATGAACAACAATACCTTAAATGCTTAGGACCTGAAGGTAGAAATACTTTTAAGTAAACTCAATCGTAATATTAATAACGGAACCGCCACAACATTCATGCAGACAGCAAACTTGTTAGTTTTCACGCCCAAATAGAATACCTAAGAGTGGTTGCAGCTAACTTGGTAGATCATGTGACTGCTTTCACAAGTAGCCCTACCTTTGATGGCGTAGGGGTCAGTTGGGTGTTGGGAAAAGTAGTGTTCAATAGCAGGAGCGCCATGGGCACTGTGTATGCAACCTAACCTCCATGTAACCGTGATCCACCCGTACTCCCCCCTGAATCACTGCCTCTTAACCTCTTAGCTTTCCAGAATTTCCTGACCTTGAACTTTGCCTCACCATCTTCCCCCAAACACCTCAACATGGATGCCACAAATACTGCAGAATCTCCAGGTCCTCCACAAATCCTTACGTCCTTCCCAGGGCCTCTCCACTCAGTCTATCTCCCTCCCCACCCCCATCACTCCTACATTGTATACGATCCCTGTGGTCTAGAGGGAGTCCCCCTTACATTCATTACACGAAGACGACTCGGAAGCTTCTGGTGGTGGTTGTAGGATAAATAAATGAATCTTATCCAATAAATTTCTCTTGATCCTGTCGAACCCCTTTTCTTCCTTGCCTCTGAGAGGGGCGGGAACCCGACATAGAAACCAGGCCTCGGAAGACGACCCCTGCCCTCTTTGCCCCCGACGCTTCTCTCAGGTCATAATAAAAAGGGTTAGCGTCTTTGATTAGTAATCAAAACGTCCTCGGTCCCGGGTTAGAAACCCGTCACCGCTTAAATTCTGAGTCATAATTAGCATTGGCGGCCGAAGACTTCCGGCATAAGAAGTCACCCTCATTCTGCCAACGGCCTTGTCGAACAGGGCGGAGGAGTGGACATAGGTTCATGGCACTCTCATGTCCTTGGGTGGGAAACTGCCCTAAAGCTGCGATCAACGGCATGAGGATGCAGAAGGCGATGGAAACCACTGCATTAAAGACACATGTGGCCTGTAATTGAAAAAAATGTCATGATCTTTCCATTGGCAAAAGATTCCGCAATAGTCCCCCATTCAAATCTCCAGGAGGGGACTGCCAAGGGTAAGGTGACCATGAGAAAAAGATTGAATAATCAACAAAAGGATAATGTTCTACAAGTGGGGGCGTGGAATGTCAGAAGCTCAAACGTGGTAGGGAAGCTAGAAAATCTGAAAGGGGAAATGCAAAGGCTCAGTCTAGACGTAGTAGGGGTCAGTGAAGTGAAATGGAAAGAAAACATGGATTTTTGGTCAGATGAGTATAGGGTAACATCAACAGTAGCACAAAATGGTATAACGAGAGTAGGATTCGTTATGAACAGAAAAGTTGGGAAAAGAGTGTGTTATTGTTAATAGTTCAGTGCTAGAGTTGTTCTTATCAGAATCGACAGCAAACCAACAGCGACAACGAAAATTCAGCTATATATACCGACATATCAAGCTGAAGATGAGGAGATAGAAGAAGTATACAAGATAATTGAAAGGCTAATATAGTATGTAAAGGGAGATGAAAATCTAATAGCCATGGGGAACTGGAATGCAGTTGTAGGAGAAGGGGTAGAAGAAATGGTTACAGGAGAATATGGCCTTCAGACAAGAACTGAGATAGGAGAAAGACTAATTGAGTTCTGTAATAAATTTCAGCTAGTAATGGTGTATACTCTGTTCAAGAACCACAAGAGCAGGAGGTATACTTGGAAAAGGTCGGGTGAAACAGGAATATTTCAATTACATTGCATCATGGTCAGGCAGAGATTCCGAAATCAGATACTGGATTGCAAGGTGTACAGAGAATCAGATATACACAGATCACTATGTAGTAGTGATGAAGAGTAAGCTGAAGTTTAAGACACCAGTCAGGAAGAATCAATGCGCAAAGAATGGGATACAGAAGTTTTATAAGGCTATAAATAAAGCGATAAGGAATAGCTTAGTAGGTAGTTCAGTTGAAGCAGAATGGACATCTCTAAAAAGGGCAATCACAGAAGTTGGAAAGAAAAACATAGGTACAAAGAAGGTAACTGCGGAGAAACCATGGATAACAGGAGAAATACTTCAGTTGATCGATGTAACAAAGAAGTACAAAAATGTTCAGGGAAATTCAAGAATACAGAAGTACAAGTCATTCAGGAATGAAATAAATAGGAAGTGCAGGGGAGCTAAAACGAAATGGCTGCAAGAAAAATGTGAGGAATTCGAAAGAGAAATGATTGTCGGAAGGACTGACTCGGCATATAGGAAAATTAAAACAACCTTCGGTGAAATTAAACGCAAGTGTGGTAACATTAGGAATGCAACGGACATGTCACTGTTAAATGCAGAGAAGAGGCCAGATAGGTGGAAGAAGTATATTGAAAGCCTCTATGAGGGGAAGATTTGTCTGATGTGATAGAAGAAGCAGGTGTCGATTTAAAAGAGACAGGGGATCCAGTATTAGAATCAAAATTTAAAAGATCTTTGGAGGAATTAGGATCAAATAAGACAGAAAGGATAGATAACATTCCATCAGAATTTCTAAAATCTTTGGAAGAAGTGGCAATAAAACAACTATTCACGTCGATGTGGAGAATGTATGCGTCTGGCCATCTGATTTTCGGAAAAGTAACATCCACGAGATTCCGAAGACTGCAAGAGCTGTCAAGTGCGAGAATTATCGCACTATCAGCTTAACAGCTCATACATCAAAGTTTTAATATATATATAGACGAAAAGAAAAGAAAATTGAGGATGTGTTAGAGACGATCAGTTTATCTTTACGAATGGTAAAGGCACCAGAGAGGCAATTCTGACGTTGCGATTGATAATGGAAGCAAGACTAAAGAAAAATCAAGACACGTTCATAGGATCTGCCAACCTGGAAAATGTGTTCGACAATGTAAGATGGTGTAAGATGTTCGAAATTCTCAGAAAAATAGGGGTAAGCTGTAGGAAGGGACGGGTAATGTACAACATGTACAAGAGCCAAGAGGGAATAATAAGAATGAACGACCAAGAACGAAGTGCTCGGATTGAAAAGGGTGTAAGGCAGAGGAATGCAGTCTTTCGCCCAATCTCAAGGAAGCACGGATGGAAATAAAAGAAAGAGTCAGGAGTGGAATTAAAATTCAAGGTGAAAGGATATCAATGATTCGATTCGCCGATTACATTGCTATCTTGAGTGAAAGTGAACAAGAATTACATGAACTGCGGAATGGAATAAACAGTCTAATGAGAACAGAACATGGATTGTGAATAAATCAGAGAAAGACGAAAGTGATGAGAAGTAGCAGAAATAGAACAAGGAGAAACTTAACATCAGTATTGGTGGTCGCAAAGTAGATGAAGTTAAGGAATTCTACTATACAGCCAGCAAAATAACCAACGACGGATGGAGCAACGAAGACATCAAAAGCAGACTACCAGTGGCAAAAAGGACATTCCTGACCGGGACAAGTCTACTACTATCAAATATATGCCTTAATTTGTGGAAGGAATTTCTGAAAAATGTACTTTTAGAGCACAGCGTTGTATGGTAGTGAAACATGGGCTGTGGGAAAACCGGAACAGAAGAGTATCGAAGCATTTGAGATGTGGTACTACAGACGAATGTTGAAAATTAAGTAGACTGATAATGTAAGGAATGAGGAGATTCTGCACACAATTGGAGGGGAAAGGAGCGTCTGGATAACACTGACAAGAAGGGACAGGATGATAGGACATCTGTTAAGGCATCAGGGAATGACTTCCATGGTACTTCTGCTACCGAGCGCCGCGGGTTTCGAATCAGCGCCAGGCGGCATGGAACTCGATGAGCACTAGAAGTCTCTGCAGCAGTCGCGCCGTAAGCTGTGGCTGCGCGTGCTCCTGGCCCCGAGTCTAACGTGAGGCCGCCACTGTGGAGCACCCTGTCGTGTATTTAGGCGGCTGCCTCTCACTCAGCGAGGTTCCTCACCATCGTCCTTCAAAATGTTCATCCTTTTCAGCGCCCCCCACACCCTCCAACAGATATCCCTCGCCGCCCGTTCCGTTTTCCACCTAAAAATGTACGCCACCTACTCCAACAACCAGGCCCATTTCACCTTCTCCCGTCTTGACACCCTCGCCTAAATCCCTGTCATGGCGCGACAGCACCGTATCCTTTTCAACAACATCCGCTCCCTTCCCGCCAACAAAAACCTTCCTGCACACCCTTGCCACCCACCACGGGGATGCCTTCCTCCTCAATGAAACCTTCCTCCAACCCCACCACACCGTCCACGCTTCGCCCTACCTCCTTCACCGCTCCGATAATCCCCTCCCGACTGCGCGTGGCGGAGTTGCCATTGGTCACCACCGCCAGATCCCCGTTCGGCTCCAATCTCTCCTTCCCGACCCCACCGAACACCTGATCCTTAGTCTCTTCTTCCCCGGCCTTACCGTCACCTGCGCCACCATCTATGTCCGCCCTAACGCCCCTATTCCCTTCGACTTCCTCTCCCACATTGACCGTACCTTCTCTTCCTACGTGATTGCCGCCGACCTCAACATCCATAGTCGTTCCGCCGCCCCGTTACGGCGGTGGCATCGGTTCCTCTCCTCCCTTCAAGGCGACCTCATCCCCATCCCCCAGCACGCCCGTCCCGAATCCAACTCCACTCCCGATGTTATCCTTTCCTCCCCTAACCTCCTTGGCCGCATAACGGTGGATGTCCTGGAGCCTATTGGTAGCGACCATCTCCCTGTCCTCCTCACCGTTTCAGACGGTCATCGCCCCCGCCCCGACCCTCGTAATGACCCGCCCCCTAAGTACGTCCATGACTATTCCCGTGCCAACTGGAATGCCTACCGGGATGCCCTCTCCACCCAGGTCGATAGCCACCCCTTCACCTACCACCATCCTGACGATGTAACCCATGCCGCCTCCTTTCTCCAGCAGACCTTGTCTGAGGCCGTCGAGGCCCACGTCCCTACTGTCGCCATCCACCCCCACCGTCCTACCCTACCCCCACAGGCCGTCTTCCTCCTCCGTGAATCCCGTCGTCTCTACCGTGCCTTTCTCCAAATGCGTGACCCGGACACACTACGACGCCACCGGCAACTACAGCGACACGTTCGTAATTTGCTCGCGCCTAAGAAATGCCGGGACTGGCGACAGACATGCACCCGTTTAAATGCTACCCTACCTATAAACTCGTCCAAGTTCTGGTCAGCCTTCCGTCGCCTTACCGGAACTAAACCCTCCCCCTACTATCCTCTTCTCCATGATGATCACCCCTTCCCTGACACCCTTAGTAAGGCCAATCACTTTGCCTCCTACCTCTCCGATGTGTTTTCCATCCCCGATGATCCCTAGTTCGATTACTCCCTCTTCCCGGATGTCCGCGATCGAACTGACACCTCTGTCCCACCCCTTGCACCTGGTTTCCAGTACTTGGACAACATTGCACACACAGAACTCAATGCCCCTATCACTACACATGATCTCATTGCTACACTACGCACAAAACGCAACACTGCTCTTGGTCACGATCGTGTCACCTACCGTCACCTTCGTGACGCTCCTGCCTCTTTCCTCTCCAACCTGGCCAGGCTCTACAATGTAGTCCTGTCCACCGGTTACTACCCCGACCTGTGAAAAACCTCCAATATCCTTTTTTTTTGGTCATCAGTCTACTGACTGGTTTGATGCGGCCCGCCACGAATTCCTTTCCTGTGCTAACCTCTTCATCTCAGAGTAGCACTTGCAACCTACGTCCTCAATTATTTGCTTGACGTATTCCAATCTCTGTCTTCCTTTACAGTTTTTGCCCTCTACAGCTCCCTCTAGTACCATGGAAGTCATTCCCTCATGTCTTAGCAGATGTCCTATCATCATGTCCCTTCTCCTTATCAGTGTTTTCCACATATTCCTTTCCACTCCTATTCTGCGTAGAACCTCCTCACTCCTTACCTTATCAGTCCACCTAATTTTCAACATTCGTCTATAGCACCACATCTCAAATGCTTCGATTCTCTTCTGTTCCAGTTTTC
This sequence comes from Schistocerca cancellata, assembly GCF_023864275.1. Lineage (NCBI taxonomy): Eukaryota > Metazoa > Arthropoda > Insecta > Orthoptera > Acrididae > Schistocerca > Schistocerca cancellata. The sequence continues at coordinate 74,317,980 of NC_064631.1, forward strand.
CCACAGTCCATGTTTCACTACCATACAATGTTGTACTCCAGACGTACATCCTCAGAAATTTCTTCCCCCAAATTAAGGCCGGTATTTGATATTAGTAGACTTCTCTTGGCCAGAAATGCCTTTTTTGCCATAGCGAGTCTGCTTTTGATGTCCTCCTTGCTCCGTCTGTCATTGGTTATTTTACTGCCTAGGTAGCAGAATTCCTTAACTTCATTGACTTCGTGACCATCAATCCTGATGTTAAGTTTCTCGCTGTTCTCATTTCTACTACTTCTCATTACCTTCGTCTTTCTCCGATTTACTCGCAAACCATACTGTGTACTCATTAGACTGTTCATTCCGTTCAGCAGATCATTTAATTCTTCTTCACTTTCACTGAGGATAGCAATGTCGTCAGCGAATCATATCATTGATATCCTTTCACCTTGTATTTTAATTCCACTCCTGAACTTTTTTATTTCCATCATTGCTTCCTCGATGTACAGATTGAAGAGTAGGGGCGAAAGACTACAGCCTTGTCTTACACCCTTCTTAATACGAGCACTTCGTTCTTGATCGTCCACTCTTATTATTCCCTCTTGGTTGTTGTACATATTGTATATGACCCGTCTCTCCCTATAGCTTACCCCTACTTTTTTCAGAATCTCGAACAGCTTGCACCATTTTATATTGCCGAACGCTTTTTCCAGGTCGACAAATCCTATGAAAGTGTCTTGATTTTTCTTTAGCCTTGCTTCCATTATTAGCCGTAACGTCAGAATTGCCTCTCTCGTCCCCTTACTTTTCCTAAAGCCAAACTGATCGTCACCTAGCGCATTCTCAATTTCTCTTTTCCATTCTTCTATATATTATTCTTGTAAGCAGCTTCGATGCATGAGCTGTTCAGCTGATTGTTCGATAATTCTCGCACTTGTCAGCTCTTGCCGTCTTCGGAATTGAATGGATGATGCTTTTCCGAAAGTCAGATGGTATATCGCCAGACTCATATATTCTACACACAAACGTGAATAGTCGTTTTGTTGCCATTTCCCCCAATGATTTTAGAAATTCTGATGGAATGTTATCTATCCCTTCTGCCTTATTTGACCGTAAGTCCTCCAAAGCTCTTTTAAATTCCGATTCTAATACTGGATCCCCTATCTCTTCTAAATCGACTCCTGTTTCTTCTTCTATCACATCAGACAAATCTTCACCCTCATAGAGGCTTTCAATGTATTCTTTCCACCTATCTGCTCTCTCCTCTGCATTTAACAGTGGAATTCCCGTTGCACTCTTAATGTTACCACCGTTGCTTTCAATGTCACCAAAGGTTGTTTTGACTTTCCTGTATGCTGAGTCTGTCCTTCCGACAATCATTTCTTTTTCGATGTCTTCACATTTTTCCTGCTGCCATTTCGTCTTAGCTTCCCTGCACTTCCTATTTATTTCATTCCTCAGCGACTTGTATTTCTGTATTCCTGATTTTCCCAGAACATGTTTGTACTTCCTCCTTTCATCAATCAACTGAAGTATTTCTTCTGTTACCCATGGTTTCTTCGCAGCTACCTTCTTTGTACCTATGTTTTCCTTCCCAACTTCTGTGATGGCCCTTTTTAGAGATGTCCATTCCTCTCCAACTGTACTGCCTACTGCGCTATTCCTTATTGCTGTATCTATAGCGTTAGAGAACTTCAAACGTATCTCGTCATTCCTTAGTACTTCCGTATCCCGCTTCTTCTGCGTATTGATTCTTCCTGACTAATGTCTTGAACTTCAGCCTACTCTTCATCACTACTGTATTGTGATCTGAGTCTATATCTGTTCCTGGGTACGCCTTACAATCCAGTATCTGATTTCGGAATCTCTGTCTGACCATGATGTAATCTAATTGAAATCTTCCCGCATCTCCCGGCCTTTTCCAAGTATACTTCCTCCTCTTGTGATTCTTGAACAGGGTATTCGCTATTACTAGCTGAAACTTGTTACAGAACTCAATTAGTCTTTCTCCTCTTTCATTCCTTGTCCCAAGCCCATATTCTCCTGTAACCTTTTCTTCTACTCCTTCCCCTACAACTGCATTCCAGTCGCCCATGACTATTAGATTTTCGTCCCCCTTTACATACTGCATTACCCTTTCAATATCCTCATACACTTTCTCTATCTGATCATCTTCAGCTTGCGACGTCGGCATGTGTACCTGAACTATCATTTTCGGTGTTGGTCTGCAGTCGATTCTGATGAGAACAACTCTAGCACTGAACTATTCACAATAACACACTCTTTTCCCAACCTTTCTGTTCATAACGAATCCTACACCTGTTATACCATTTTCTGCTGCTGTTGATATTACCCGATACTCATCTGACCAGAAATCCTTATCTTCCTTCCACTTCACTTCAATGACCCCTATTATATCTAGATTGAGCCTTTGCATTTCCCTTTTCAGATTTTCTAGTTTCCCTACCACGTTCAAGCTTCTGACATTCTACGCCCCGACTCGTAGAACATTATCCTTTCGTAGATTATTCAATCTTTTTCTCATGGTAACCTCCCCCTTGGCAGTCCCCTCCCGGAGATCCAAATGGGGGACTATTCCGTAATCTTTTGCCAATGGAGAGATCATCATGACACTTCTTCAATTACAGGCCACATGTCCTGTGGATACACGTTACGTGTCTTTAATGCAGTGGTTTCCATTGCCTTCTGCATCCTCATGTCGTTGATCATTGCTGAATCTTCCGCCTTTAAGGGCAATTTCCCACTCCTAGGACAAGAGAGTGCCCTGAACCTCTATCCGCTCCTCCGCCCTCTTTGACAAGGCCGTTGGCAGAATGAGGCTGACTTCTTATGCCAGAAGTCTTCGGCCGCCAATGCTGATTATTTATCAAAATTTAGGCAGTGGCGGGGATCGAACCCGGGACCAAAGACGTTTTGATTAGGAATCAAAGACGCTACCCCTAGACCACAGGTACCCGTATCCTGATGTTCCTTAAACCTGACAAACCGCCATCCACCGTCTCCTCCTACCGTCCCATCAGCCTTACCTCGGTCTTCAGCAAGGTCCTGGAATCTATCCTCACCCGACGCATCCACCAGCATCTCCGCCAGCACCGCCTCCTTCCTGTTACCCAGTGTGTCTTTCGGCCGTCCTTCTCTTCCGACGACCTTCTCCTTCACCTCACTCATCTCCTTTCCAAACAGCTTAATTCCCGTCGCTCCGCAATCTTCCTCTCCCTGGACCTCGAACGTGCTTTTGACCGCGTATGGCATTCCGGTCTCCTCTTCAAGCTCCAAACCTTCGCCCTTCCCATTAACTACGTCTGTCTGATCGACTCCTTTCTCTCCCACCGTCCTTCCTACGTCACCATCCATAACACGGATTCCTACACCTTTTTTTCCTCTGCCGGTGTGCCCCAAGGCCCCGTCCCCTCCCCACTTCTGTACCTTTTGTATACGGCGGACATGCCGCCGCCGTCACCCCCCATCCACCTTCTCCAGTTTGCCGATGACACCGCCTTCCTTGCCCTTGCCCCCACCCTGCAGCGCTCCCAACACCTTCTCCAATCCCATCTTGACCGGTTCACCGCTTGGTGCAACCAGTGGTTGCTCAAGGTCAATCCCTCCAAAACCCAGGCGATCATTGTAAGCAAAACCACCCCTTCCTTCCGCCTCCTTGATTTCTATCTCACCGTCTATGGCCGTCCTATCACACTCACCCTCACCCTCAAGTACCTTGGCGACACCCTCGACCGTCGCCTCTCCTGAACCCCCCATCTCCGGACAATCCAAGCCAAGGCACGCTCCCAACTCCGTCTCCTCAAGCTCCTTTCCGGCCGTACGTAGGGTCTGGACCCCTCCACCATCCTCCACATCAATAAATCCCTCATCCGCCCTATCCTTTGTTACGCCCATCCGGCCTGGATATCCACCCCCCCCCCCCCATACCTTTTATAAATCCCTTCAAATCCTTGAACGCCATGCTCTCTGCCTCGCCTATCGCATCCGTCTCCCCTCCCCCACGTGGATCCTGTACGATCTCATTCCGTTCCCCCACCTCCTCCTTTTCCTTGAAAGGATACGGATCCTGTACACCTCCCGCAAACTCAATCCTCCTCACCCGCTTGTCTCGCCCATCCTCTCCCACCCCCGCCTGCTGCCGCGCCTGTTATTCCCACGTCCCACCCGGTCTCCATCTCTCCACCCTCCTTACCCTCTCCCAAGGTGGCTTCCGCCAGCTCCCCCTCCCTGATGATGTCCTCCTCCCCTCCATCTACCCCTCCTATCAACTTTGATCATCCCCCTCCCCACTTCCTGTGTCCTTTCCTTAGGCACCCTAACTCCCTTCTGTTTCCTTTTCCCCTGTCCCCTTCCTCCACACCTCTTCCCCCAGGCTTCCCCTCCCCCTTCCTCCCTTCCCCCTCTCTCCCCTGCCCATGGCATCTGCTCTCCCCTCTCCCTCTCCCACTCCCCCTTCTCCTCTCTTGGCAGGTCCCCGGACTCGTACACGGTTAGTGAACAATCGCGCACCGGAGATCAATGCCTCGTGTTTCTGTGTGTGCTGTCGTTTGTGCTTAAGTGGTTCAGTGTTATCCGTTTTGTGCACCTACGTTCACGTGTGACAATTTTTGTCTATGTATGTGTCCAAGTGCTGCGCAAATTTTATCTTGGACTCTACACCCGTGAACGGCTCCATGTATTTTAAAAATTGTTTGTCTCCGTTTATATGTCCATCATATTTTTATCTCACATTGTCTTCATTTGTATCTTTTGTGTTTCTCTGAGGCCAAAGAGCGGCGTAGTATGCTGCTGCTGGCCTGCCTGCAACCAGGTTTAAAAATAACAATAAAGAAAAAAAAAACTCAGTGAGGCAGTCTGGTATTCGTGTTGTGTCGGTTACTATCTCGCTTACAGACATCGTGTTTACGTTGCGTGTGCTTACTTCCTGTTTACGAGTGGACGTTGTTTTGATTTCGTGAGGTTATCTCTTATGACCTCGTTGCTTAATACTTTGTTGTTGATCTTGGTGTCTTGCTCGGTTGTCTGTCGTCATGCTTGTCCTTCCATTCCCGTTCGTCTGTCTTGTTTGTTCGCGGGCTGCTCCCGTTCGGTTCCGCCGCATTTTCATTAGTGGCAACCCCATGACCATTCCTGTCACGGTTACAACAGTACTATAGGGAGCTGTAGAGGAAGACAGGGATTGGAATACATCCAGCAAATAATTGAGGATATAGGTTGCAAGTACTACTCTGAGATGAAGAGGTTAGCACAGGAGAGGAATTCGTGGCAGGCTCTATCGAAACAGTCAGAACACTGAGGAAAAAAGGTCTAACCATTTCCTCTATTGAATCTCCACAGTTCCCGTTTCTTTGCCACTTGATGCCCTGCCCAAAACTTTCGATACCACCTTCCTCTACTGGAACACATTCAATGTCTGCAGCTTTGCTGCTGCTGAACACTACCCTTCCCAACGTCCAGCTGATGCCATATCTACAACATCCTTCCTGGTCATCATGACCAACTATACCCACATCCACAATTACTTCTACTTTGGAGCCATCATCTACAGACATATCCATGGTACTGCAGTGGACTTCCACAGGACATCATCCTATGATCACATATCCACCTGTGAAAGCAGCCAAGTGATCTACCAAACTAGCTGCAACTTCTGTGTGGCATTCTATGTGGATGTGACTGCTAACAAGCTGTCTATCCACATGAATGGCCACTGGGAAGCCATATGATTAAAAAATAATGTATAAAATGTATTGCATAATGGGTCCTTTCCAGCTGCCTTTTTAAAGAAATGTATTTTTACACTTTCTTTAATCTTTTTTGGTAATTTATTGTACAGAGTATTCCTTGGTAGAAAATGCTGTTTTGAGTTTTATGTTTATTTTTTTGTGGTAAATGTAAGTTGAGTCTAGCTCTTGTTGCATGGTCATGGACAGAGCTTTTTGTGCAGTAATTACCAATGTTGTTTTTGATGTGTACAACTGACTGGTAAATGTATTCACATGGAGCATTTAAAATCCCAGTGTTTTGAACAGATCTTTACAATGAGCTCAACTAGTATTTTTGGATATTATTCTTATGGCTCTTTCCTGGAGCTTGAAAATTGTGTTCATATTTTGTGTGTTTGTTCCCCAAAAAAGAATGCCATAGCTAAGAACTGAGTGTACATATGAGTAATATGTAACTAAAAGACACTGCATGTTATACACTAATGATAGGATTCTAAGGGCATAACATGCTGATAACATTCTGTTTGCAAATGCCTTTGGGTGTTCACACCACTTCACCTAAGAATCAATATTCATTCCTAGAAATTTAGCATTTGTTACACAGCCTATATAGGTGCCACCTACATTTAATTTAACATTGTCATTTTTCTTCTTCAAACTGAAATATATGGCATTAGTTTTCTTTATGTTCAATGTCACTTTATTGCTTACTGACCAATCCTCTTTGAGAGTTTCTTTTGCTTTCTCTGCAAGTTCTCGTTTTCTCAGTGACTATAATATTGCTGTCATCAGCAAAGAGAATTTTTTCACCATGAGTAACTCTACTGAGAAACTCATTGATGTATATCAGGAATAGTATTGGTCCCAATGTGCTACCTCGCAGAACCCCTATATTAATGTATTTTGGTTCTGATAAGTGTTTTACGAAATTTTTAGATCTATTTGAAGTATGTGTTATCTCTACTCTTTATACCCTATCTGCTAGGTATGATCGAAACCAGTCAACCTTCTTATTCCTAATGCTTCTAATTTATTTAATAGAATCTTGTGGTCAACTGTATCAAAGGCCTTAGAAAGATCCAGAAATATGCCTGTGACACACTCCTCTTTATCAGGAGCATCAAGTACAACTTTTGTGAATTCTACTATGGCTGACTCCGTATTTTTGCCACTTCGGAAACCAAACTGTGATTTGCTAGAAAGAATGTATTTATTCACGTAATTCATTAACCTGTCTTTCATAATTGCTTCTATTATTTTTGAGAATGGTGACAGCAGGGCAATGGGCTGGTAATTTTCTATGTCTTCTGCATTACCTTTCTTAAGCAAAGGTAGAACTCTTGCCTGTTTTAACTGCTCTGGAAATGTCCCTGATGTGAAGGATTCATTTATTATACTTGTTAAGGGGCCTTGTATAATCCCTATGCATTGTTTGAGTACACACATTGGTATTTCATTAAGACTACTGACTTTTTATTTTTTAGTTTTTGAACAGTTTTATTGACTTCATTCTCTGTGGTTGGAAGTAACATCATTGTATTTAGTGCAACATTAGTTACAGGTGGTATATTTGTTTTGGAGAATATTTGCTGTAACTTCTCTGAAATAATTGAAAAATGCTCGTTTAAATAGTTTGTTAAGTGTTGTGGATCATTTATTACCTTATCCCCTTCCTTAGCAGTATGTTATTCTGCATTTGCTTGCTCTACCTGTTTCCTTTTTTATAACATCCCAGGCTGCTTTGCTTTTATTCTCTGCATTGTATATTATTTTGTCATTAAATGACTTCTGCAGAAATCAGCACCTTCCTATAGATCTTTTTGTATCTATGACAGAAATTTAAGACTTCTGGATAATTGTGAATCTTTTTCATGGAACTGAGGTGTTTAAGTGTTTGAGAGGACTTCTTAATACCTGATGTGCTGTTTGAGGCTTTCCCAGCACTGCATCTGCTTGACAGGTTCCCGGAAATTACGCCGGATAATATTGTAAAAACTGCACAATATTTCAGCGAAACAACTGCCCGCCATCTTCAGGTGCTGTTATCCATCTGTTTTTATGAGATGATGATACAGACATGGATACTTTTGGAAATGTCTTTTCAAAGTTCAATTTAAACAATGTGAAGAGCTAAGAGAATTTCATATTCACATTGGTTTCCTTATACACTTCATCCCAGTTTTGTCTTTCTAGTTCTTTTGAAAAATCTTTTATTTTGATTTCTGATAGATGTTGTTTGTAGGCTTGTAGTTTAGGGAATGATTTGATGCCTGATTTTACTGTTGTTATTTGGCAGAGATGGTCTGATAGTCCGAGATCTTTTACGGCTACATCACATTTTTCCCTGTCCATAACTGTGGCCACATGGTCAATTACTAATGCAGTCATTGTAGTAACCTTTATTGTACTATTGACCAATAGGGATGTGCCAAAATTCTGAAGGATATTTATGAAGGTGCTGTTGGATTCATTTATGATATTAGTGTTGATGTTAATGTCCCCACACAAAATTATGTTGACCTTTGTACTTGAGACTTTATCTAGAACTTCCCTTAATTTATTGAAAAAGTGTCCACACTGCCACTGGGAGATCTATATATACACACAAAATGATTATTTCTTGTTGATATCAAGCCCTGTTAATTAAATAGCTGATATTTCAAAGTGTGTCTTCACTTACTATACTGAGGTCATGTCTTGATTTGAACTGTGTTCCTTTTATGATATAACTGCATGATCCTCCACCCTCTTGAAGCAGTTCTCCAGTAAGAGTTTGCCCTTTCATACAATGATAATACTACATGTTGGATTTCTGTGTCTACGCCAGTGCTCAGCAACACAAACTACTGTGCAGTTCAAAGATTGGAGCTCAACTTCTAATAGCAGTATTTTATTTTTTACTGATTGCATGTTTTGATGGAGGACTGTTGAGTCTGTGAAATGTCCCCTGTTACTCTTTCCAATGGTTTGTTCTTCTTTGTGACATCTGGTATGTCCAAGGTATCCTTGTTTCCATGCCTAAAGGTAACACTCATTTCAAAATCAGACTCATACTATGAGTCTCATCCACAAAAAAAAGTAACAACATTTTCTGACTAAAGCAGTCTGTTTTTCTCAATATATAAGTCTGTCTTTACCAAATAAAAAGGTTGTGAGGAGATTCTGCAATATATTTCTACTGTCTAAAAATCTAAATAACATTGTTTCTTGGTTGTTAAAATCAATATCCTCATATCTTCCAATCATTCATTCATTTACACATTGTGTTCACTAGACCCCACCAAGAATATTCAGGGATGTAGAATGAGTCAGGTTATAAACTAACAAAAGACTAGGTAAGTATAGAAACTTAATATGTATACTGTAACAGCCAACAATCACTGTACTGATTAATGCTATTCATATTCACAATAGCTAAATATAATGGAGTAAATTGGGAGGACAGCTGCTACTGGTACTTTGAAAGAGCTAATGCCTCTTCAGCTTTACTACTTGGCTGCTGTTTATTTGCTATTAACAGCTTAATTTTTTATTTATTACTGAGGTATTTTTCAAAGAAAATATTTACCTATATGTGTAGAACTGTATTGTACTAACAGCATATTAATGCTAGTCATTCAGCTTTATAATACTGCTACTTGCCATTAAGGTAACAGAACTTTTCAGTCCCTGACAATAGGTCAAGGGCAGCCAAGATTTCAGCTCACAAGCTGTCCCCCAGCACAAATGCCAGAGTGGTCAGCTTTGCTGCACATGTCCCCTTCGCTGCCATGCCAACTGACTTGTGTGGAAGGGGAAGAGGAGAAAACTGCGAATGCACTGCATATTGTATTTGTATTTGATATTTTTCAACAACATATATCACAAATAAAACAAATTTTCAGTATTTAATTATTTTTGGTGTACTGAAAGCATAATTTTTATCTGGTACACACTGTTGGCATCTGACAGACGCAAACAAATGCACAGATTTTTACACTCAGGTTGCCACGTAATCATGACTTGTTTAGTTTCATAATCCAGAAAATATCTTTCACACAAATATGTCAATCGAAATATTGTAGCACTTTTGCAACTTCATTATGGCGACGGGGAAGGTCTACCTCAGGAAAGTAATGTAGACATGCTGGAAAATTTTAACGTGAAAGGATTTGTCATTAAAATGAGAATTCCCTAGCAGATCAATCAGTTACATCTACAAATGCACAGAGACACTTTCAACTGAAATGGCAAATGATGTTGAAAACAGGAGGAGGAGGAGGAGGAGGATATTAGTGTTTAACATCCCGTCGACAACGAGGTCATTAGAGACGGAGCGCAAGCTCGGGTGAGGGAAGGATGGGGAAGGAAATCGGCCGTGCCCTTTCAAAGGAACCATCCCGGCATTTGCCTGAAGTGATTTAGGGAAATCACGGAAAACCTAAATCAGGATGGCCGGAGACGGGATTGAACCGCCGTCCTCCCGAATGCGAGTCCAGTGTGCTAACCACTGCGCCACCTCGCTCCGTTGTGTTGAAAACAGATTTAAGACTAACAGTGTTCTCAAAACCTTTACGGAACTATCCTTTTAATTCTTTCAAACCTGCAGTGAATTATTGAAACCTTGCATTTTCTTTAGTGCCAGTGGACTTAGGTTAATGGACTGTGTTTGTCAGAATGTGTCCCTTCTACAATTCAAGTTTCACTTTAAATGCATCCACATCAAATCAAACAGTTTGTTTCTCACCTTTCTAAATGTGGGCTGTGTGCAGTCAGGTCCAGTTAAAACGCAAGGACTGCAATCCATTCCAGATGTTCTAATTTTCATATATTCATTCCTTTTTCTTTCATAAATTCAATAACAGCATGTTTTAAATCTAAAAATAGTTGCCAGCTTGCCCGTTGACTTAACATATAAGTCGACATAACCCTTGTTCAGTTGCATCGAAAACTGTTGCAACTGACGAAGGAATAATACGTGAGATTTTAGAAATTTTACTGTTCATGTCACCAACGTCATATGGTGCTAACTGGTCACTATTACTTATCTGAAAATTACATAATGTGAGTGTCTGTATGATTAAAAACTTAAAACTGTTAGCGGTCAGCCACTTACAAGTGTCCATTAACTTCTTGTAATGCTTGACAATCGCACATAAGTCACAACTGCAATACCACAGCAAAAAGAGAAAATGACTTCATTTAAACAATCTTAGCTATAATCTGAGCAGCGTCTGCGAAGGATAAGGACTGACCTTTGATTATAATGCTTGTGTCATCAGCAAGCATTACAGTTTTTCAAGCACCTTTCAAAGTCATTGGAAGGTCATTGATGTAGTTTAGAAACCCAAGTCGGCCTTTTGGTAATTAGCCTGTTGTGTTCCCCCATCTGAGAGACTATTAATGGGACCCTCTGCTTTCTATTATGGAGGCAAGATTACATCCACGCAAGATGGACATCATTAATGCTATAACACTATTTTGCTATGTAGAATTTTGTGTTTTACAAATGCTTTGGCAGGTCACAGAATATACCAATAGGATAATTTCTTTTAGTTATACTAGCATGCTGTTTGTTAGACCTTGTCTTGCTTTCTCCGCAGAGAATCTGTACTAGAAGTTTCCTTTATGGTGTGCTGCTCAGTTATTTCCATTTTATGCACAATATTTTGACAACTGATTCAGTCATGTTCTAGGCACCCAAGAAGATACTTCGGTACCAGACAACAAAATATTGTGCATAAAATGGATACAACAGCTTGGCTGAATGTCCAGAAGCACATCATTACTCCACCAAGAAAATCTGGCTGATCGTATAAGAATTTTCCTATTTTGTCTTAAATGGGTAAGTATTTCCAAGTTCTGTAAAACCCATATGAAGTATGCTTTGATAAAATATAAAGTTATGTAAAGTAAATATTTTTGGCAATTACTTTTTGAACATGGTTATTAGATGCATAGTCAAAGAAATTCACTTGAAAACTTAACTGAAAATCATTACTGCCAACTACAGCCTTTTCAGAAATATGATTACAGATGACATGGGTTCCTGCATGCTAATGAACTGTGAGTGTGTGTGTGTGAGGTCACCTCCATGATAAATCAGTTCATTCAGCAGACTAAATTTAAGTTCAGCAAGTAAAAGCATTATAGAATTATTATTCAAAACTTTATCCCACACCCATCACAAATTAGCATACACTGAACTTGAAAGCAAAGGGAACAAGCTGTACTACATAACATAAAATACATCACAAAATGCAGAAGCTTATTTGTAAATATTGCTAAATATATCAGCTTATGACCATATTTTGGTAATTATAGACATATAACTTAGATAAAATGAAACACTGATAACAGGACCAGCAATGCATGGCAGATATTTATTAAATTTTGTGTACATTCATTTCCTCATAACAAAAAAATACTTACGACCACAATGTCTTAAGAGGCATTGTTTATGAAATAACATAATGACGACGTATAAAAATGTGAAATATTGTGATTTGGCTTCAGATTATAAAAATAAACTTACTTAAATATAAAAAATACAAGCTCAAAGTTTAGAAGTAAGTTCAGGTACAACTTTAAAGAGGTCAGCAACTAATCCGTAATCAGCCACTTGGAATATTGGAGCTTCCGGATCCTTATTTATAGCGACGATTGTTTTTGAATCCTTCATACCTGCTAAATGCTGGATGGCACCCGATATACCCACTGCTATGTACAGCTCCTGGAATTAAAAATTACATTTAGTTTAAACACAAACAAATTTATCAAGAATTAAACAAATGAAAAATATAACTGATTGATTACAAGAGTACATGGGGAGACTTAACAGGATGGATTGCTTATTTGTACAACTTAATAATAATTTAGTTATAAAAAAAGATCATATTGTGCTTTACACAAAGCAATGAGCAGTGGTAGAATGCTGTCATTCTTTGTAACTCCCTGTGTAAACTGCTAAGCATGGGTGGCTATTGGTGATACTCTGTGACAACTGAATTAACTTTAATTGCAGTCAAATTAAGTTTTTTTTATTTTTATTTTATTTTATCAGCTGTAACCTAATGGTAGACCCTATGAGTCAGGAATATATACTCAAACTTGAAGAAGAGTGATAGAAATCACAAATCCCTTGTTCTGTAAATTGAAACAGTCTTGTCAAGGTCTGGCATAAATAATACATGCCATTATGAGGTGCAGCTGCTCCAAATTGCAGAGAGGGATCAATGTTTTAATGGTTTGCCAGTATAAACAAACATTTAATTCTGACACATTTTAGTTAATGTATTCTGTTAGGAAAAAGGGATCAAGACTGATTTACAAATTCAATAAATCAATTAATATACTCACTGGTGCTACAATTTTTCCTGTTTGACCAACTTGTAGATCATTTGGAACAAATCCTGCATCAACAGCAGCTCGAGATGCGCCTACTGCTGCATTGAGCTTGTCAGCAAGATCATACAGAAGCTTGAAGTTGTCTCCAGACTTCATACCTCGGCCTAAGAAATGTATTGTTTATGTCTTACATAGCCCATGTAGATAACATGGTAATGGGATCATCATACATAATTAAAAACTAGAGTGAAACCTAACAGAATAAGTTATAGCATTAGATGCAAAAATATACATATGCACTTACCGCCACTTACAACCACCTTGGCACTAGTGAGTTCTGGCCTGTCACTCTTGCTTAATTCTTGTCCAACGAACTGTACTAGGTCAGTTTTGTAGTCTCCTGCAGCAGCTTGTTCAGTAGAAGCACTGCCACCCTCCAGAGGTGCTGGTTCAAAATTCGTCCCCCTAATTGTGACGACTTTAACAGGATCCTTTGACTTCAATGTGAGGATAGCATTTCCTTAAAACAAAAAAATAGACATGTTTTAAAAAATGGTCAAGTATGTCAAGGTTCATTCAAATCATCAGAATAACACTTGATTCATTCTCAAATAAATACACACGACATTTCCAAAGTACACTCCTGGCTTGAAAATTTTGTGGGGGTATTTCTTTTAATTGTGCTGGATTCAACTTCATTCAAATTGTGATAGAATCTGCTTTGAAATACTTTTAGTTTAGAGCTAAAATCAAATGGTTCAAATGGCTCTGAGCACTATGGGACTTCACATCGAAGGTCATCAGTCCCCTAGAACTTAGAACTACTTAAACCTAACTAACCTAAGGACATCACACATCCATGCCTGAGGCAGGATTCGACGTAGCTGTCACGCGGTTCCAGACTGAAGCGCCTAGAACCGCTCTGCCACACCGGCCGGCTTAGTTTATAGCCTGTCAGATAGTGATATAAAATAGCTTATGTTGTTTTCTAAAGTATTACATTACATTTGCAAAGTAGAATCCTTACTGCAATACCCAACATACGTGTGCACATATGGAGAGAGTGCAAGCCTGTTCCCGTGAGCGCGCTAACCTAAGGACATCACACATCCATGCCTGAGGCAAGATTCGAACCTGCGACCGTAGCTGTCACGCGGTTCCAGACTGAAGCGCCTAGAACCGCTCGGCCACACCGGCCGGCTTAGTTTATAGCCTGTCAGATAGTGATATAAAATAGCTTATGTTGTTTTCTAAAGTATTACATTACATTTGCAAAGTAGAATCCTTACTGCAATACCCAACATACGTGCGCACATATGGAGAGAGTGCAAGCCTGTTCCCGTGAGCGCGCGCGCGCGTGTGTGTGTGTGTGTGTGTGTGTGTGTGTGTGTGTGTGTGTGTGTGTGTGTCTCTCTCTCTCTCTCTCTCTCTCTCTGCTTGCGCCACCACCCCTTCAATACACACGACAATTTGCAGTTATTTCCTGTGTGAGCTTGTTTAAAATCAGTAAACAGACATTTTCCAATGCTTGTTAACATAATGTAAATAGTCTCATGAGCTCACCACCTATTCACTCAATCTTTTTATATTATGTTTTCAGGATTGAGTCTTACACACAATGAGAAATATAACTGAGATGCTCAACTGTACTCCAAGCCAGCTTTTTGACTTAATTGTTTCAGCTGTTCGAGTTCTGCCACACAATGACAAAACATTAATTTTGAATGATCTGCTTGCTGGATACCAAAAAACCAAATTTTCTCCAGTCACATCAAGGAATTCTGAGACACAGCCGACAGTCATCCCAGGTAGAAGGTAGCACAATCAAACATCCTTGATCACAAATCTAAGTTTGTCTACCAGTGTATTGTGCAGTTACTTCAGCAATATAACAAGTAAGCTTTTTCACTGTACCATAGCTTAAATTGAACAGAAGTAAAGTTACAAAACCACAACTTAACAAACAGATACAAAATCATATGTGATCTTACCTGCATAAATTGTCCTTACGAAAGTGTCTGGTGCCTTCACGTCAATTATATCTGTAATAGGTGACACATTAAGCTTTGCTGCAATGCGAGGAAGGACAGACTTGCCAAAAGCACTAGCACCAGCTACAATATGTGAAAAGTTGAACTGCTTCTGTGTTGCCAACACAAGTGGAGTCAGAGTTTCTGGGGTGAATCCCAGAAAAGCATCATTTTCTGCAAGGAGAATCTTCGACACCCCCGATGCTTTTGAAAGCTGTGCAGCAACCTGTAAAGAATTAATGTACTGTACACTGCTACACTCTTTGAAATCCTGAAGGCAGCATAGATAAAATACAGGGACCAAAGGGTAAACTAAAACTTTTACAGAAACCAGTAAACAGATGTGTCTAAGGACATAAACAGGAAGCAGTGGTTGATAAGAGAATGAGAGACAGCACTTTAGCCTATCTCCAGTGTTATTCAATCTGTACACTGAGCAAATAGTAAAGAAAACCAATAAGAAATTTTGACGAAGTTCAAGGAGAAGAAATGTCAGTTTAAGGCTGGCTGATAACATTTTAATTCTGTCTAGATGGCAAAGTATTTGAAAGATCAGTTGAATGGAATGGATAATGTCCTGAAAAAGAGGTGATAAAATGAGCATCAACAAAAGTAAATTGATGATGGCCAACATAGAGTGAAATAAAATGCCAACTGGCAATAGCAAAGAGAAGTGTTTTTGGAAAAGAGAAACCTGTTAATACTGAATATAAATTTCAGTGCTAGGAAATTTTTTCTGAATATATTTGTTTGAAGTGTATCGTTGTACAGAAAGGAAGATTTATGATACACAGTTCAGGTTCAGACAAGAAGAGAATATAAGATTTTTGGGACATATTGCTACAGAAGAATGCTTAAAATTAGAAGGCAGATTGAATAAGTAATGAAAAGGCAATGAATCAGCACGAGGAAAAAAGAGAATATTATGGCACAATCTAGCTAAAAGAAGGGATCGGGTGATAGGACATACATGGAGACATCAGGAAAGAGTCTTTTTGCTATGGAGGGAAGTGTGGGGATGGAAGGGAAGAATGTAAAAATTGTAGAGGGAAAGCAAGGCTTGAATACAGTGAGCACATTCAAATGGATGTAAGCTGCAGGAATTATGCAGAGGTGAAAAGAGTTTTACAGTATAAACTAGTGTGGAGAGCTGCAACCCAGACTGAAAAAACAACAACAACAACAACAACAACACATTTCTTTAACATTAATCTAAGAAAATGTCACATCAAACTTTATTTACTTTTTAAGCCTTATGTTAGCCTTCATATCAATTTCGTATTGCACCCTAAGCTTAGTGTCAAAAAGAGCACTGAAAGTTAAGTGACAAGAACTAAAATAGTTTCATACTATCAAAACAAATTTGTAATTCACCCTCCGTTTTCAATATTTGCCAACAGTTAAATCAGTATCACATCTTTCTTGAGGTATCATGATTAGTACATGTCTTGTGACAGCTACCCATGAAATAATACACATTCACAACTTTTCATTTCACTCTAGAAAAAACAGTGGCTCAGTGGTAAAATGTCTGAATACAGATCCAGAGGTCACAGGTTCCAGTCGTCGTACTTTTATCTGTCATTTATTAACTCTTTCCCCCACTGGGGACCATTTTTATGAGAAAAATGCCTAGTTGTGCTGGGTTTTGGAATCCACATTAAACTGTAGATCTACTTATAAAAGGCTGGATACGATGGTTCAAACATCATAGGAAGGCAGTGGTATATTGTCTCCCAATAGCACAATGCCTAGAAAAGCACTGTGGTGTTCAAACTGACATTCAGGTTGATGGCCACTTTACTTATTTATAGAAAAGAATAATATGTGGAGTGCCTGACTGACTACAATGGAATCCAGAATGAACTTTCACTTTGCCACGGAGTGTACACCGATTTCAATCTTCCTGATAGATTAAAACTGTGTACTGGACTAAGACTGGGACCCCAACCTGAAATCTTTGCATTTTGTGGGCTAATGCCCTACCATCTGGGATATCCAGGCATGACTCCTTCACAGCTTTATTTCGACCAGAACCTCTCACTTTCCAAACTTCACAGAAGTTAAGGCTGTGAGTGTGAGTCGTGAATCATCGGTGGTTAGCTCAGACACATTCATCAACAAAAGCCAAAAGTTCTGAGTGAATCTTGGACCAATGCAGTTTTAATCTGCCAGGCAGTTTATATTAGAATCACATCCCTTCAATTATATTTAATTCACTGTCAATACCAAAGAGGTTATCTGATAACTGAAGTGTTAAGTGGAATGCTTGTAGTAAAGGAATGAAGATTACAAAGGCGGTAAAAACTGCAAAAAAAGAAAAAGATGCACGTCCTTAGTACAGTTTTTCACATGGAATCACCTAGTGACCATTAACCTCACAGTGCAGATGTTCATATGAATTTGATATAAGTATGTGTAGGGAAAAAGGTTAAAATAATCCATGTTATTTTGATCAAAACTACATTTAGGGGCCATTTTTAAATGTGGGTCACATCCACAAACTGGCTTCTAGAGCCACAATAGTCACTACAACTTTCCTATTTGTTAATCAGTTTTGTTCATCTTGGTGTCATTGGAAAGAAAAACAAAATAATCAACTATAATATAAAATTATTAAAATGAAGGAAATATGCATGTAAATAGTTACAAATCTGCTATGAAGGATTTTTTTTTTTTTACAACTTTTCCACCAAAACCACAGGCTGCATCATCTTAGTTTTCAACCCTCTGAGTACCAGTGGTTTCTGTCTAAAACCACCCTTTTCAGGTACCAGTGCTTTTTATATGAAACCACTGATCTGGTGGCAAGAGAGACAACAACTGAGGTACTCTATGAATGTAGTGCATTGTAGCAGTCAGTCTCAACATTCACAGCAACAATCAGCAAGGAGCTTGTGTTGTGTGTTGGTAAGAGATTTTGATGTGTGTGATGTTTAGTGATCATACTGACGAGATTGTTGACAGTGAAAGCATATCTAACATTATTGTAGTTTAAATTTGAGTTGGTGCTGTTATTGTTATGAGTGATTTTGAAATTAAACTGCTGGAGCAGTTTGTACTTTTGATATAAATTTGTTACTTTTTGGCCCATTTTTGTTATTCATGGCTATAATTTGTTTTAGGCATAAGAGTTCGTAGAAGTTTCAGGATGACAGGTTGTGTCTACGAAAAATGCAAAACTGCTTTCAGATATATCTTATGAATTGATGGTTGGTATAAAATTTTATCCCCAAGTGGTTACAAAGTGAAACAACTTTAAACAATTGATTATTTACTTTTTGCCAATTTATTCTTGTATTCATTGCTTGCTGTGAAAATGAAGGTCAATTTTGTGAAAAATTTTAAATTTTTTTATGTTGGGGATTAAGGGATTAATTCACATAATGCCTATTACAAGACTTTTCAACACAAATCAGAACCCAGTTTTTTTCCTTTCTTGCTAGCAGCACTCCCAAACACCACATGCCATGCACACACCTGAGAGAAAGAAAGAAAGAAAGAAAGAGAGAGAGAGAGAGAGAGAGAGAGAGAGAGAGAGAGAGAGTCACTGGAGGACTGTCTTTTGAATTTGTGCTTTTGGCATTCTTGCCAGGCTCCCAGGGTCTTTCAGTGCCTCTTCTGTCTGGTAAGTTAGTCGGAAGTAAACAGTATTAGTTGGTAACAGAAGTGTGACTGCTGTGAACTGGCAACAGTTTTACTATTGTTCTTACTCTGAGCATATTACAGGGCGATTTCTGCAATGTCAAATATAAATCCTATTTGTTCCTTAACGTAAGCAATACAGATAACATAAAATTGTCATTAACTCTTCCCTTTACTGTTTCTTCACAATACATCTTTGCACTGATTAGTGTCACAGAAAGTTTTATCACTCATCCCTTTGCTGCACAATACACACACAAATTAGAAATAATTATGGAAAACAAATGTTCTATAGCCGCCCCTCACCCCCCTCCCCACACCAGAAGAAAAGTAGCAGCAGCAGCAAAAAGATTTGATTTAACAGACATGTCAAGTCTGAAAGAAGCTTATACTGATTCACTGAAGTTGAGAATTAAAGTTGAGAAGTTCCTGTTAGAATATTGACAATGTTAGAATACTGACAATGTGTGTGTTCTTCTCATCAAAGACTCTAATTTGGAATATTTGTGATGACGTACAAATGATTTTCTGTGATCCTTTTAATAAGCAACGTAAAAAAGATGTTAAGAAATGTTTAAAATTAATTTCTTTACCCATGGCAAGCAAATACAAATGACGACTTATCTCGGGTACAAAGCTTTTAGCAACATGTCATAATCCCATTCTATCTCCTACATATACAGCTTGCCAAGGATGGATGAATGTGAAGTTGATGATCCACAATATACAGCAGACTGATCTACAGTCTTTGAGAAACTTGTGAATTAATTGAAATTTCTTCACCATTAAAAATTAACTAAAGCACACAAGACAGGCACCCAAAATGCACTATCCATGTCTTTTATCTTAGCATTAAAATTCCAGCAAACAGCATCCGAAGTGCTACCTGTTCCAGTGGAAAATGTGTGAACAACATGGCAATGCTAAATGGTTAACACGATGGAGAAAAGAAAGGTCTAAAGGTTTTTGTAACACTACAGAGTACACGATAAAGAAGTCTAAAGCATAACAAAAATAATGTGGTATTTGGTCAAAAAGGAAACTAGAAAGTGGGAAACAGAATAAGTAATGGTGTGGAAACACTTGTTCAAACTTTTTACTATTATGATGACATACATAGAACTTCTGCAAGTAAAAAAATTGTTTACGTGTGTCTTCAGGGACTGGCAAAACAGTATATAAGACAAAAAGGCTCATTTCGCTTAATCTGAAAGGTGGGAACATTCCAATAAAACGGTGAATTCCACCCAAAAGAATGGACTACTGTAAACAACCATGCCATACCTAAAGTATGTGTATGCGTACACATCAACAAACCATATACTGAACTTTTACAGAAACTGTTTGCAGTCTGGAAAACGATGAGTGCATGCTCCATCACTGTTCTCAACGTCCTGAAGAATATGAAGTAAGAGTGTGTGTGTGTGTGTGTGTGTGTGTGTGTGTGTGTTTTTTTTTTTTTTTTAAATAATCTAACTTTAGTACCTTGTCTTAACATAAGAAAATTAAATATGAGAAACTTTACACAATGTCGTTAAATACTGAAACCTCCAAATTGTGAATCAAAATCAAGCATGGAAACACTCCCTGATACTCCATGCATTGTTATAGTGAATTTTACAGAAAACCATACAGGTCTACATCAGCTGTAGAACACTCAAAAATTTGTACCGGCACAAATTTTCATTTGCTCTGAAATATTCTACAGCTGACGCAGAACCATAATACAAGTTTTTGAGTTCATTCTCAATTTAATGTGGCTGTTGATTGTTAAAGCAGTGTCTCAGACACTGCAATGCAGTACTTTATCCTTCTGTCAAGTACTATAAACACAGGGCTACGTTAAGTCAACATCATTGTCTTGCATAGATTCCCATGAAACTGCGCTCACCTGAATACTGGAACAAGTAACACACATCAAACATGTCATTTACTTATGTGCTGGCAGTTAGGCACAATATAAAAACTTCAACAACCTTGCAAATTTGTGCCATCACAAGCAACATGGGACAACAGCATAATGGAATTTTGCCTCTAGTCATAGCAAAAATGCACATAAGAGATGGTGGGACTCAAACATTTAGTCACAAGAACAAGTTTACAGAATCCACATGACAATTTCATTTCATGTCCAAAGATCTGTTTATATTCGTCACAGGAAATACAAAATTTTACATTGTAACAGAGGATATAAAATTCACAAATATGTAACAAAAACAATATGAAACTGGTTCTACCATTACTGGGATCAGATGTAATCATTTCTTCAAACCACTGAATGACAGCAGGTTGCAGATAATGTGTGTATCATCATCATCATCATCATCTAAGTTCATACATGTCCATCAAGCAAGGCCTCTTACATGTCACTATCAAGGAAGAAATGTTTGTCACAGCCACCTATGACATCAATGGTGGCGCGCAAAAATTTTGGACATCAGTAAAGAAGAAAGGCAAAGGTAAAATTAATGAGCACAGTTTATTCATGGCCACTTCATGCCAAAGTTTGGTGGCTCCCCTATGATCATATTTTAATAGCTTTGCACTCTCTTAGTGCAAGCTCAAGTCACAGTCACATATATACTTTAGGATCAGACAGTATTTTCCACTGATATCTTGTTTAAGAGGATGAACACTTTTTAAAAATGTTATAGATCTATTTAATATGAATTGAAGATCATTTGTTGACATTAGCTAAGAGTAAAAATAGAACAAATATAGTTTCATTTATGTTCTTTCTGTTTAAAAACACTAACCGGCACAAACACAATTGTGATTTTTTTTAATATTGATAAGTATGATGGCTAGTATTACGTGAAACAAAATTAAGATGGTGAAACCTGTGATTTTGGTGAGAAAAAAAATCCTGAAATTTACAAAAAATCTTTAGAAATGACTTTCATTACAGATCTGTATGCACAATTCCAGCATTTTAATAATTTTATATCATAACTGATTCTTTTATCTTTCCACTGACACAAAGTTGACTCAAATTTATTCATATGTAAAAAAGTTACAAGGTTACAAACTTTTAACACACCTTTCCAGCAACACTAATCTGTGAAAATGTGCAGAATTTCAAAATTATGCATCAACGACAACTTTGATCCAAAATTTGGGGAAAGATATTTTAAACTTTCTTCATATGTTCCAGTATTTTCATATAACAATTTTTCACAAACATTTCTGACATGAGGGTGATACGTATTCTTTAATTTGGGGAACGTTAGAACACATGAGCCAAAAATGACATTTACAGGATCATGGTGCCAAGATGTTCACGTTGCTCAGTCTTAACACTAAACATTTTTCAAGTTCCTTTAAGTTAACGTGATAAAAAGTAAGTAGCTAAATTACCTACATTTATTCTGATGCAACTTATGATAGTGGCAGTGATTACTTATGTACTTTTATTCAAAATTAAATTTATCAAAGTTACAACTTTAAACTGCTTCTAAATGAAATGAAACGAGTGTATGGCATTGTTGGCTGGGAGGCCCCATCCGGGGAGTTCGACCGCCAATTGCCAGTCTTATTTCAGTTGATGCCACATTGGGCAACTTGCGTGCCAGTGATGAGGGTGAAAGGATGATGAGGACAACACATCACGCAGTTTGCGAGCGGAGAAAATCTCCAACCCAGCCAAGAATCTAATCCGGGCACGCTTGCGTGGCAGGCGAGCATGTTACCACCCAACTAAACAGGTAGACACAGCTTCTAAATAAAAGTACATGTCACAGTCTGTTGACAAATTATTGACTCTGCAAAACTTACACTACATGTGTAACACAAACAAAGTATACACCTTTGTAACCAAGTTATGTTATTCATTTGCATAAAAATCTATTTCATATACTAACCGGGGCACATTTTGTTCCAGCTACAAGAACTGAAATATCTCCACCAATCTTTTTTGCTGCACTTATGGCATTCTGTGTTATTGGTATCAACTTTTCATTGTTGTGTTCAGCTAGCACCAAAGTGCTCTGTAGCCTCTTCAGATGATTTGAAAGCTGCAAGCAAGGAAAGGAATAACAAATTGCAGTATAACACACTTACTATGGAAATATTCATGTGCTTGCTGTCCACACTTCTGAAGCAGACAACTTACAGTATTAAACATTATAATAAAGGCACAAAAAAGAAGCATTAAATTTCAGCATTAGTCTACCCACATTGCTTTCCTTTAAAAAGGCAATTCATTTAGTATAATATACAGGGTGATTCAAAAAGAATACCACAACTTTAAAAATGTGTATTTAATGAAAGAAATATAATATAACCTTCTGTTATACATCATTACAAAGAGTATTTAAAAAGGTTTTTTTCACTCAAAAACAAGTTCAGAGATGTTCAATATGGCCCCCTCCAGACACTCGAGCAATATCAACCCGATACTCCAACTCGTTCCACACTCTCTGTAGCATATCAGGCGTAACAGTTTGGATAGCTGCTGTTATTTCTCGTTTCAAATCATCAATGGTGGCTGGGAGAGGTGGCCGAAACACCATATCCTTAACATACCCCCATAAGAAAAAATCGTAGGGGATAAGATCAGGGCTTCTTGGAGGCCAGTGATGAAGTGCTTTGTCACGGGCTGCCTGGCAGCCGATCCATCGCCTCGGGTAGTTGACGTTCAGGTAGTTACGGACAGATAAGTGCCAATGTGGTGGCGCTCCATCCTGCTGAAATATGAATTGTTGTGCTTCTTGTTCGAGCTGAGGGAACAGCCAATTCTCTAACATCTCCAGTTACAGTAGCACCTTCGAAGAAAAAGGGACCAAAAACTTTATTGGCTGAAATGGCCTAGTCAACAGCGCCTCAAGCGAACAAATGTACAACTAAATGAAACTTTATAGCTCCCTTAATTCGCCGACAGATAGTGCTTAGCTCTGCCTTTTGTCGTTGCAGAGTTTTAAATTCCTAAAGTTGTGGTATTCTTTTTGAATCCCCCTGTAGATTTAATTAAAGTAATATTATCAAGTAAATTTTAACATGAAATACTATATAATATAGGGCATGCCCTTTAATGGAAGTTTTAAATATTATATTATGTTACAAATTGTTAACTTTCAATTCTGTCAGGACGCAATATATTGTGTCATTTTACAGTTTTCCTGTACAAATTGGGGTAAAAGAGTGTTTATCAGTGTTCATGGATTTTCCACTGTGTGCTGGTAACAGTTCGCATTAAGAATGGTTGGAAAATGAATGTGGCAAATTACGAGCTGGATATGAGCAGCCAACCTCATTGCTCAGTCATCATTTCCTAAGCTTTGTAAATAATTTTTTTAAAGGTGTGTGTGTGTGTGTGTGTGTGTGTGTGTGTGTGTGTGTGTGTGTGCACGCGCGCAGCAGTCATAGCGTTTTAGTTACATATTATTGGTACGCACACTCAGTTCTTACTGACTGATGTTCCCTGGGTAACAAATGTAACAAATACACAAAATATGAACACTATTTTCAACTAACAGAAAAAGACAATAGTAACAGTAATCAGGCCCATTGTGAAGATTTGTTTAAAAAGCAAACATCGCATCCTCGACAATAAGGGCAGCAGTAGTGTGTGTGTCTTGTACAAAAAGGTGTGCATTATTCAGGAACACACATTTTCAATAACTTGCCAGCAGCCATAAAAAGCTTAACAACCAATGAAATTCAGTTTATGAGAAGCCTAAAGGATTTATTGGTGGCCAACTCCTTCTACTCCATTGATGAATTTCTTAGTAAAACCAACTGATTTGAATATAAGTACAACATAACTTCTGCACAATTTCAGTGCAGTAATGTGTTCACTGAAAATTTGTGTGTGTGTGTGTGTGTGTGTGTGTGTGTGTAAGTATAATCTAACTTCTGCACCATTTCAGTGCAGTAATATGTTCATTGTAAATAAGTATTTCAGTAGTTGTATTATATGTTTATTACCTTATAAATAAATAAAAAACTTTTTTATTTTAAATTCAGTGCATTAGTATTTGTAAAATGACTTAAGTGTTCATTAAAAAATGACGATCATTCCACTTGGGACCTGTGGAATGGTACATTAGCTTATTTGTTTTAGTTGTAAATATTTGTCATGTATTGTTGTTTTTCTGACATGTTCCACATCCTGGAGGACCTCCTCACTACGGATCAATTGGAATGAAAGTAAATCTAATCTAATCTAAAGTAGATATTCACAAAACTAAGGCTCATTACCCAAAACATTCATCTGTTGCAAAGCATTAGAACATTTTAAGAGCTCATGTATAAAAAGGTCTCTGTAACAGAACAAATTACACCATCATGGATTCCAAAGGCAATAGTCATGCAAAACTGAACTCACACTTTTCTCAGATGACATCCTGCAAGCCACGAATCAGAGCAAGTAGACTTTCACGAGGCATTTGATTAACACACCAATGCTTATTAGTGACAGTAAGATCATATCAGGTGTCAAATGAAATTTGTAACAATTTATCATTTCAAGTTAAGATGGATACAGCATACGATCTTCGATTGTTAGCCATCAACACACATAGAACTAATTTGAATGTGCCCCAGAAAAGTGTGTTAGACCCTTTTACTTCTACTTCTCCAGCAATACATTGCAAACCACTGAAATACAAGGCAGTGGGTACTTTTTAATGTACCAGTTATTAGGGCTTCTTCACATTTCATTTACATACATAGCACAGTAAGAACAACTGTTTAAATGCCTCTGTGCATGCTGTAATTAATCTGATTTTGTGCACAGAATCCCTATGGAAGTGACAAGAAGGAGATTACAGTATCCATCATGTTTCTGTTTTAAGTTGTGTATTATTGATTTTTCAGACTTTATATAGTAAAATCTGTCCTTATCCTCACTGCAAATGGTTCTCCCTTCATCACACACTATCGTCTTAGTGACCTACTCATCCTCTAAACCATCCCCAAACTATCCCCCTCTCCTCCCCAAGCAAGGAACTGTTCCTTTCAGGAAATTGGATGTGTATCACTTTCAGACTTCTGAGATACTAATCACTTGTGATGTTGGGCACCCAACAGTGAAGTGGAAGTGGGGCACTGTAGGTAACATATGATATTAATAAAAAATAATGTATTAAACAGAAAATGTGGGAATTTATCTTACCTCTTTGGAATGTCAATACAATTTAATGAATATGGAGTTTGATAACTGTTGCTATGCTCTGTTAATAGAAATACATGCAGCTGTCTGAGTCAATACCAGACACTTAGTTGAAAAGTCATATTCATAATGGAGACCTACATCTCTTCATTCAGGTGGGTGATAAATTTGTTTAAGTAAATAATTTAAACTGTGCCGTACTACAGTTGTTTGGGAACATACAACAAGTAACAGCATTTCGCATTCCTTACGGAAATATCGATTGGGCAAATTTTTCTACTACTGGAACTGCAATTTTAGGATTAATGTCTGTGGCGATGTAAATAAATTTAGGATTATATAATGCCATATCAGCGTGGCGTATGGAATCGTTTCAACAGAAGTACCTCGTGATATTTGGCTGCACTTTTACTTGACAAAGTGGGAGTGACCGTTTTATAAACGGTACACTCCGATAGCCACAAAGATGCGGGAGGCGCAAAATTGTTGAGAGCAGGAACGAAGAGGGGTGTGGAACAATGTAGAAGGGCTGAAGTAACTATATCACCTAGTAAACACAGCTGTTAAACGGCAGACAAGCCTTTTCAATAGATGGTCGGACATCGTATTAAATGTATGAAAGTATACTAAAACGGAAGCTACCTGCAATGCTAGTCCCCTGCTGTTAGATGCGAACATTTTACTCCGAACTTAGACTCCACATCACACACACAGACTTCGACCCCAGATTTTCGCCTGGTCCATAGATGGAATCAAAGGGCAATTGCTCCACTAGTAGCAAAACACGAGGCAACTTAACGAAATCAAATCGTCAAATATTTATTACGTTCTTTCCGAAATGAAAATATCTATCGATGTTCAAGTGACAAACAAACTGAGTAATTTTCACTTTGGTTGTTTATAACGTTATTCCTAGAAAACTTGAAGCTTTTCGGTTACGTAAATAACGGTTGGTAACGCCGGAGACACCTGTTATGTGAGATAGTTGAGCGAGTTGTCAGACGACCTGCATTGGTAAAAAAATAAAAGAGTATGTCAGTGGCTTTTCGTTAGGTAACCAGTTGACCACGGATCCTTCTGTATCTGTGCCCAATTTTGCTCTCGTCACATAGATCAATGGCGGGCAATCCAGTAGCGTACCTCACTCGTAGGGAAATATTCAGCGCTTGTCACAGATTACACAGGTAAGATTAACCGCAGCGAGCGCGCTGTTTAAAGTGTTCGCTTTAAATTCTCTGCTTATCATTCTTACTAAAATTTGATTTTTTTACAGTCCACAACTTACAGATGAAGAGAACCGTGTAACATACGGGAAATGCAACAACTTTCACGGGCATGGCCACAATTATGTCGGTAAGTATACGGTAAAGCACAAGAAAACACATACTGCAGTGTATGTAATTGACCACCTGCACAGAATCTCCTAGTCTCCCAGATTGTTGAATGTTGTTGCTCTAGCGACTGAACAAAGTATCTGGGTTTTCTAAGCACTCCATCCATCAGTGTGTGAACTAGTAAGGTCACCAGGAAGGTAGAGGTGACTTGCACAGTGGATGTGATTGAAGACGAGTGCCTTTACCAACGTACACAAACAAACAAAACAATTTAATTGCCATTTAATCCCTTCAGAAACTTGAGTAATTATTGTCACTGGCCCTATGCTCTTATTGCTACATGTAAGGGACATAACTTAATCAAAACTATGGGAGGAATTACATCTTTTTACATGTGACAAGTGGCTGTGGAATGGAAGACAGCACCCTCCTACGCAGAGAGCTATGTTCACAGTCTCTATGTGAGTGACACATTGGGGGTTGTAGTATGTCCCTAGGGTAATCATTCATAGCCAGTTCTTGAAGCTTTGTTAATAGACTTTCTTGGGATAGTTTACGTCTGTCTTCAAGAGTCTTCCAGTTCAGTTCCTTCAGTATCTCTGTGACACTCTCCCAGGGATTAAACAAACCTGTGACCATTTGTGCTGCTCTTCTCTGTATGCATTCAGTATTTCCTGTCAGGTTTATTTGGTACAGGTCCCACACACTTAAGCAGTATTCTAGAACAGATTGCACGAGTGATTTGTAAGCATTTTCTTTTGTAGACTGATTACACTTCCCCAGTATTCTACCAATAACACAATGTCTACCACCTGCTTTACCCATGACTTAACCTCTGTGATAATTCCATTTCATATCCCTACAAAGTGTTATACTTAGGTATTTGTATTAGTTTGTCAATTTCAGCAGTAACTCATTGATATTGTAGTCTTAGGTTACTATGTTTTTTCATTTTGTGAAGTGCAGTATTTTACATTTCTGAACATGTAGAGCAAGTTCCCAATTTCTGAACCATATTGAAATCTTATCAAGATGTGACTGATTATTTATGCAGCTTCTCTCAGACAGTACTTCATTATAATTAATGCCATGTCTGCCCCTGGCAGCTGAGTGGTCAGCGCAACGGAATGTCATACCTAATGGCCCGGGCTCGATTCCTGGCTGAGTCAGAGATTTTCTCTGCTCAAGGACTGGGTGTTGTGTTGTCCTTATCATCATCATTTCACCCCCATCGACACGCAAGTCCCCGAAGTCATGTCAACTCAAAAGACTTGCACCAGGCGAACGGTCTACCCGACAAGAGGTCCTAGCCACACAGCATTTCCATTTCCATTAATGCCATCATCTGCAGAATGCTGGATTTTGCTATTAATATTGTCTGCAAGGTCATTAATCTACAACATGAACAGCAAGGGTCCCAACACATATCCTTGGGGCATGTCCAAAGTTACATCTACGTCTGACAATGACTCTCCAGCCAAGCTAACATGTTTTGTCCTCCCTGCAAAAATTCCTTATTCCAGTCACATATTTCACTTGGTACCCCATATGATTGTACTTCTGTCAATAAGCTGTGTAGTACAGAGTCAAATGCTTTATGGAAATCAAGAAATACAGCAGCTACCTGATTGCCTTGATCCAAAACTTTCAGTAAGACAAGTGAGAAAAGTGCAAGTTGGGTTTCATATGATCAATGTTTTGGAAAACCATGCTGGCTGGAATTGAGGAGGTCAATCTGTTCAAGATACCTCATTATGTTTGAGCACAGAATATATTCTGAGTCTACAAAAAATTAATGTCAGGGATACTGGACGGTAGTTTTGTGCATCGCTTCTACTAATCTTCTTGTAGATGGGTGTGGCCTGTGCCTTTTTCCGAGAACTGAGCATCAGTTTTGTTTGAGGGACTTACCTAATAGTTAGAAGATGAGCTAACACAGCTGCAAATTCAGTATAGAATCTGACAGGGATTCCTTTGGGCCCTGGAGTTTTGTTCAATTTTAACAATTTCAGCTATTTCTCAACACCACTCACACTAATAGTTATTTCATTAATCTTTTCAGTGGTACAAGTATTAAACTGGGGCAATTCTCCTGGGTTTTCCTTTGTAAAGGAACATTTGAAAACAGAGTTAAGCATTTCAGCTTTAGCTTTACTATCCTTAATTTTGGTTTCTTTCTCCTTCACTAGGTACTGACACTTGGTCCCACTAACAATCTTTACATACAACCAGAATTTCTTTGGATTCTGTGAAAGCTCACTTGACAATATTCTGCTGCAGTAGTTATTGAAGGCATCACACACTGTTCACTTGACAGCCAGACATGTTCATTCAGCATCTTTCTATTTATAGCCCAACACTTTGCTTCAAACCTATTATGCAGTAATCCCTGTTTCTTTAGAAGTTTCTTTACAGCGACTGTATACCACGGAGGTTATCTCCCATTATGAACTGCTCTATTAGGTACATATCTATTCAGTGCAGGGTCAACTATTCTTTTAAACTTGAGATGGAGTTCATCTACATGCTCCTGCCCCATGCTGAGAGTTTCAAGTTCCTAATTGAGATATGACACTACTGATTTTTTAAATCTAGTTTACTAGTTTACTCCCGGGATGTTGTCATTAGATCCAATATATTTCCACCATGAGTGTGGTTACCATGTTCTAGGGAGTTTTCAGAGAAGGCATTTAGTAAAGTTTTACAGGATGTCTTATTGTGCCCACCACTAACAAAACTGTGATCTTCCCAGTTAACTGCTAGATGATTGAAGTCTCCACCAACGATTACAGTATGATTGGGGAACTCGTGTACGAGTGAACTGAGATTTTCTCTTTAAGTTTTCAGTTATGTCAGGAGATGAATCTGGTGGCCGATGGATCCAGTTATCATTTTTTCCCATCCCTGATACTGAATCTTGCCAAAACAATGTCACAAGCAGCTTCAATTTCTACCTCAGTGGATTTCAGTTTCTTGTCTACTGCAACATATACACCACCTCCATTTCCCATTTGCCTATCCATTTGATATACACTTAAATTTTCGCCAAAAATCTCACTGCTATCAATTCAGGTTTCAAGCAGCTTTCTGTACCGAGTACTATGTGCGCTTCACTGCTTTTCATGAATGCTTCAAACTCTGGCATTTTGTTGCGAATGCTTCACCAGTTTACCATTAGAATTTTACCACTCTCACCTGTGGAAGGCATTTCTTTCAATCTCAAACTGTTACTTCTGGATTTCCTACAGCTGTCATCATCTGGATTTGATGGAGAATCACCTAATCTAAAAAAAATAATAATAATAAAAACCCTTGTGTGTATGCCCCACGCTGTCAGCTGCATGAGCAGTGGCCTCTTGTCATATCACCTGTTTTATAATTATGAGCCTTTCCAAGCTGTGTCAGGAATTTCACTCTGTCAAGCATAGTTTGTACAAGAGCTTTGAAGATAGTGAATATTAAAGAGTTCATTGAGTTCTGGGCTAGAGTATGATAGTGGATCTCCTCTGAAGTGCCCTCAGGGGCTCAGCATTAATTTGCTGGGTACGGGCTTGGCGACCCCGGGGTTCATGAGCTGGGGACTGGTAAGTGCCGCTAGTCCCCTGCCACCGTAAGCTCTAGGCATACTTCAGCGACCACCATGTGGAGCGACGGTGGAATGTTTTGTGTCTCAGGGAATGGGGATCTTGGCTTGACCACCTGAATCACAAGGAAGGAATAAATCTCTATAAACAACCCCTCAATCTCAAGGTGTGCTGCATGCTGATGAGATGCATGGCTGTTGAGGTCGAACAGTCGTTAGCGAAAACCTCTGGGGAACCTGCCGCACCTCAGTTGTATAAGGCTTACCTAGGCAAACGGGGCTCTGTCTAGGTGGACTTCAGGTTACCTAGCTGCTCGTGGGACCAAGATGGAACCCTCAAACTTTTCTTCTCCTCCTCCCAGGATGTCTCGATCGCCTCCACTCTTGGAGCATCGAAACCGGCTTCCGTTTTTCTCCCAGTAAGACCGTTTGTGTTAATTTTTGGTGATGTAAGGAGTTTCTTCCACCCTCCTTACATCTAGGACCTGTCAACCTTCCCTTTTCGGACGTCGCTGAATTCTTGGTTCCTATGTTTGACAGAAAACTGTGCTGGTCCTCCCACGTTTCCTATCTTTCGGCTCACTGTCTGCGATCTCTCAACACCCTCCGTGTCCTAAATGGTACCTCCTGGGGAGCGGACCGAGTGGTCCTTCTCCGCCTCTATTGCGCCTTAGTGCGCTCGAAATTGGACTATGGAAGCATAGTCTACTCCTCTGCTCGGCCGTCTATTCTTCGGCATCTAGACTCTATCCACCACCGTGGATTACGTTTAGTGTCTGGAGCTTTTTACACCAGCCCTGTGGAAAGCCTTTATGCTGAGACTGCTGAACCTACGCTGTCCAATCGGCGAGCAGTCCTTCTGAGTCGTTATGCTAGCCATCTGTCTTCCATGCCTGCTAATCCAGCCCATGACATTTTTTTTGACGCCTCCTTTGATGTAGGGTATGCAGACCGCCCCTCCTCCCTACTATCACCGGGAGTACGCTTCGGTCACCTCCTCCATTCTCTTTCCTTCCGCTTTCCTAAAACCTTCTTGATAACTTGGGGTACAGCACCGCCTTGGCTCCGTCCCCGGATCTGCCTGCTCCGTGACCTTTGTCAGTTTCCTAAGGATGCTACCCCTTCACTTGTTTATCGTCGGGCATTTTCTGCTCTATGTGCACAAATGAAGGAAGCCACATTTATTTACACTGATGGCTCAAAAACATCGTTTGGTGTAGGGAGTGCCTATATTGTTGGCAACACCCCAAATCAATTTCGGCTTCCCGACCAGTGTTCGTTTTATACTCCGGAGCTATACGCTGTTCTCCAGGCTGTCCACTACATCCGCCACCATCAGCGGATACAGTATGTTATCTGTTCAGATTCTCTCAGCTCTCTCCTCAGTCTCCAAGCTCTTTACCCTGTCCACCCTCTGGTCCACCGGATTCAGGACTGTCTGCGCTTGCTCCACCTGGGGGGCGTCTCGGTGGCGTTCCTCTTGCTCCCGGGACACGTTGGTATCTGTGGAAAGCTCACTTGACAATTTTCTGCTGCAGTAGTTATTGAAGGCATCACACACTGTTCACTTGACAGCCAGACATGTTCATTCAGCATCTTTCTATTTATAGCCCAACACTTTGCTTCAAACCTATTATGCAGTAATCTCTGTTTCTTTAGAAGTTTCTTTACAGCGACTCTGTGTGTGTGTGTGTGTGTGTGTGTGTGTGTGTGTGCGCGCGCGCGCGCGCGCGGAGCATTTTATGTCGTCATGTTGTTCTTTTATGGCACACACATTGGTCGACACTTCCCCATAATAAATTGCGTGACATGAAAGCTCTTCCTTGTGCTTGGACCTCTTCCTCCCAAACGCGTCGTCAGGAGAAGGTAATTTTAACCCTTTGTTTCCTGACATAAGATAAAATTTACTTTTTAACATTTTCTTTGCAGAATTTATGCTGTTGTGGCCTCAAATGATGGTAGGATTTTTTGTAAAATTTTATTTTATTTTTCACAACTTTTTTCTCTCCTGGTACTCAGAAGTACCGTCAGACTCCATGGACAGAATCACAACATGTGCAGAAAAATACTCCAATTTTTATAACTTGTACTTTATGCCACATAAATATTAAATATTTTTATATTAGAAAATTAATTAACAGAAGTATGATATTTCTGAATTTTATTTTAAATTTCGCATAAATTTATTCTAGAGCAACTTCACAATACATAGTAACTTAGCTATATATTTTTGACAGTATATACATATCACATATTTAGTGATACCTCATGAAATTGTAGGAAACAGTTCTTTTTCTCATTGCAGCACAAATACACTTTACATGTACTACATTGAGAATGTGATCTCGACTGAATTTTATTTCTTGCACACATTTCGCATCGTCCTCTTTTACAACTGAACACTACAAAATGGTCCCCTCGATTGCCAAGACGTACATCCTTCGGAACAGAAAAGCTATCCTTCCTTCTCTTTGGGAGAGTTATTTCATCTTTACCAGAGTTTCTCTTTTTGAGATTTGGCACTTGCTGTTCATTCATTAGCCTTAGTGCCACAGCACTCCTGAATTCCAACAGTGGCAGTGCCCCATGTAGATCACTGAAAATGACGTAAGCATTGACAAAAGCAATTTCTATTGCTCCCCAGAAGAGACGGTGCCACCATTTCTTTGATCGCTTGTCAAGACCATAAGTTGAACGTAATCTGTCTGCATGATCCACACCACCCATGTTTTTATTCTAATCACATACAATAACTGGACATGGTATAGTCATACTAGTTCCATCTTTCTGTTTTCTTGTCACTACGCTCTGTTCAGTGCCATGGAAGTTTGACGCAAAATACACTTTATTTTCCTTCCATTGAAATACTGTTAGATCTAAGGATGACTCTCTGTGATTTGATTTAGACATTTTTCTTTAGGTAAAGTCCCTGGCAAACCTTTCCTGTTTGTTCTAATTGTTCCACAGGTATTTACGGATTTCTGTGTGAGAAAAAGTGGACAGAACAACTAGTGAGAGGTAACGCATTGTTGCTACAATAAAGTGTTCGCACAACCTGACGGTACTAATAAGTCCGCCTTATATTTTCCACTTTATCTCATTCACTTGTAACATAATGCTTCAAACTATTATAAAAAAACAAAGAAGGTAAGTACGTACAATGGAAAACTCAACGGAAGTTTCAATAAATTGCGCACAAATTCAGGCAACACCATGGAAACTAGCACATACAATCTTCTGTTTTCACAGCAGCGTGCGAAAAACAATTTCAAGCTCTGACCGCCAGAGAGGTCTATGTATTGCACAATAACATCTATGAAACAGTAGAGCAGAGTTACTGTTACTTACCGACAGGCTCTCAGATCACGAAACTGCTGTCTTTTTAGCCATCAACATCTTTTAAGTGGCAATCCTCCCCCACTCTGTCCCCACTGCTCTCAGCTGTGGACGGTAAGACACCTTTTAATTGAGTGCCCCTATTTTACTCTGTTACGCGCCCGTCTACAGCTGTCGCCTGATATATTGTCAATTGTAGCAGATGACACGCGCTCGGCTGATCGCGTTCTCGAGTTTATTAGTGCCAGTGAAATGACGTCAGTCATTTGAAGCTTTTTTTGGGGACAACCAAGCCCTTTCTGTAGTGGATTTTTAAGCCTTCCTTCTGCTTTTAGTTTCTCCAATTTTTTGAGTTTCGTTCCCATTGCTGCTGGTTTCCATTTTCGGTTTTTTACTGTTTCCTAAGTCACAGACCGGGCGCTAATGACCATAGCAGTTTTGCGCCCTAAAACCAAAACAAACAAAAAAAAGCTCCGTATAGTCAAGCCCACAACGCGTGTGTGGTGTACTTCCTTTCAGCCCCATTGACGGGACAAGGTTCTCCTCACTTGGCTTCGGATAGGCCACAGCCCTATGATGCATGGCTCCTGCTCTGGAGGGAGTACCCTCCAATGTGTGGTGCTTGTGGCGTTCAAGTCGCTGTGTGCCACATTTTATTGGATTGTGTTTTATTTTCTGACCAGCGTACCGCGGCTGACTTGCCAGCTGACCTGCCATCTCTTTTAGGCAACACTCAGACGAATGTGGTTAAAGTTTTAAGGTCTGTGCCATGTCAAATGTTTTTACAAAGATTTTATGGAGAGGATCTTAATTTGCTCACTGTGTGACAAGCTCACCCATATTTTATGTAAGTGGCCAGCCAATGACAATTTCCTGTGGCATTCTTGTTGCTATGTTTTCCCTTTCCTTACATTTTACTTTCTTATGTAGCATTTACCTTCTTTTCCTGCTTTCTTTGTGTGTGTGCGCTTCAGTTTTATTAGGTCTGTCCACATTCGTTCCTTTTGCACACACACACACACACACACACACACACACACACACACTACTCTGAATTCTTTGGTGTGGTGACAGACTGATATGTAGCATAACCCGAAGTCCAGGTTAGGCTGGATGCTGATTATTTGGTTGTGAAATGGTGAAGCCAATGGATGCAAGTGTGATGAAAGATTGTGGTGACTGACTGAGTCATAGCATAGCCAGATGTCTGCATTCAAACCATAATTAATGCAGTTTTCCATATTTAGTGCACTTTTCATTATAAATATCAAAACTGCAAGATAAATTTGGAGTACAAATGTTAGGTAACAGAAAAGCCTCTGACAAGTATTTTGATACATATTACAAATGTATATTGCACATAAACTACAAAAAATCCAAAGGGGTCCACTACATAACTTTTACCATATTCTGAATGTTGGGAAACCTGGCACACAGCCAAAAGCTTCAATGTGGTTGGTGCTTCATTTCAGCCCTCCAGTCTGTTTATGGATGATGATGTTTGGTTTGTGGGGCACTCAACTGTGCGGTCATCAGCGCCTGTACAAAATACCAATTTTTACACAGCCCTATTTGTTTACGCAGTCCACTCTAGCTACTGTCACGAATGATGATGATGATGATGATGATGATGACGACAACACAAACATCTGTCTCTCTGCCGAGCTCATCAAACGTTGCAGGGACATAAATCATGTTGAATGGTTATGTTAGTATGAGTTATTCAGAGTTCAATGTAAGTCACTGTGTAGCTGTAGACATATCATAGTCCAGTTGAATGCTAGATAATGAGCACATCTATAGTCATTGCTTCTGAAGCCTGATGAAAGTAAAGGGGACAGCAGTCAAATTATTGTTCCAAAATGGAATCCATAACTTGACAGGATGTTTAAAAAATTTTCAGGTGTTAGGGAGTTGAGGAGCCATTGGTTTCCAATTTTCCACTGAGACATGTGTAAGAGGTAGAAACATTTTAATCTACCAGAGTTATATGAGTGGGTTGCCATTACCAAAACCAAACGAAGTCAAGATTACAGCTGTGCTGTATAGGATTGTCCTAAATGCCATGTCTGAAGTTTATGTAGTCAATCTTACATTTATCATTTAACCCCCCTCCCTCAGGGGCTCAGCTTTCATTTGTTGAGTACGAGCTTGGCAACCCCGGGGTTCCTGAGCTGGGAACCAGTAAGCGCCATCAGCCCTCTGTCACCATAAGCTCTGGACACGCCTCAGCGACCACCGTGTGGCGTAGCAGTGGAATGTTGTGTGTTTTGGAGAATAGGGGTCTTACCTTCACTGCCAGGACTGCGAGGACGGTACACACATTTATAAAAAAACCCTTAACCTCAAGGTGTGCTAGGTGCTGATGGGGTGAATGGCTGCTGAGGTAAAACAGTCTCTAGCGGTCAACCTCTGGGGCACCTGCGGCCCCCCGTCCCCTCCCTCCAACCCCCTTCCCCCCCCCCCCCCCCCCCCCCCCCCCCCAGTTGTATAAGTCTTGCTCAGGCTTGCAGGGCTCTGCCTGGGTAAATGGTTGTTTCCCTAGCATCTCATGAGATACCTATGGAATGGTCTCATCAATCTACTACTCCTGACATGACGGGTGTACCCTCACATAGTACCTACACCCACTCATCAAAGAGAGCTCAGTTGGTCAGTCCTCCTGAAAAGAAGTCTCAGAATCACAGTAACAGGGCGTAAGTGTGCCATAACACTTTCATTGTAATCAAGCGAACAGGGGGAACCTTCAAAATGTCTCCCCCTTTTCTACATTTACAATGCATTGGAAGGTGACTACCCAGTCGAGTCGGAGTTGCATAACATCCTTAACTTTAGTGAGGGTGTGGTTACCTGCTCTGATATAATGGAGGTGGGCCCCATGGAGTAACGTGAAGAATTGAAATGGGTGTCACAGAAGTGCAGAACTATATGAGGAGAGTCAATGGCAAATTGGAAAAATCGGCAACATTTATTGTTATGTTTAGCACACCAGAATTACCGGAACATATCCTTGCAGGCTATATCTGCCTTAAGGCCTGTTTGTTCCAAAACCAATGCGATGCTACAGATGTCAAAGATTTGGCCATACCACTATGGGATGTAATGGGAGGGCTATGGGTGGCATTTGTGGAGACTTAGCTCACAAATAAGGCAATTCCTGTACACTTCTTCCGAAATGAGTAAACTGCTCTGGGGATCGTCTAGTGTGGAGTAGAAAGTGTGAGGTTTACAATGAGGAAAGGAAAATTCAGGAGTTGAAAGTCAAGAGACATATACCCTATGGTGAAGCTAAAAAATCTTTCAAAGCTATGCAACCTGCAATTTTCGCTATTTCTTTTGCATCAACCTTTAAAACGCCAATCGCCAAGTGTGATGCCTCCACACAAACTCAGACTACAGACTCAAGTACGAGCACATGCACCTGTCGGTGTACTGTGGGGGAAATGCTCCACTTAAAACTGAAATCATTCAGAAGCTGTTAGCAATGGGCTTACCACTTAAGCCACATACCACTACCCATCTCCAATCAGTAAAGAAAAACGTGCTTTGAAAAGAAGTTCAAAGTCCAAGAAAGCAGTAATTAAACCTTCAGATCAGCAAGCTCTCTCCCTGTCTTATGGGGATATGCTTTGCAGGAGATGGACTTCCAATTGGAGTAACCGAAGAGCCGGGAAACAGCTAACGATCCTCCTGACCTCTACAGTAAATCACCGCCTTCTAGGGAGAAAGAGAAGGACAACCATGGCTAAACAATGGTTTCCATAGGGACTTCTGTATTGCAGTGGAATTTAAATGGATATCGCTCACATTTGGGAGAATTACAGCTTCTGATGCTGCATGTGCTCCTGCAGCTTCTGCATCTGCTTACAGGAAATGCATCTTAAAGTCAGCAGCACACGTGCATTATGGGGTTGCTACCCATACAGGAAAGCTGATACCACTGGAGGCAGGACTAAAGGTGGAGTGGCTGTTTTCATTGATGAGAGATGCCACTCCTCTCATGTCCCTCTTACCGTGGCCATGCAAGCAAGAGCTGTGGAAGTTCTCACACTCTTTAACATCACTGTATGTTCTTTGTGCCTTCTGCCTAATGATGCTTTGGATGCGGTTGCACTGGCTGAACTCTTCCGGGCACTCCCACACCCATTCTATCTTCCGGGCACTCCCACACCCATTCTTTCTTGTGGGGGACTTCAGTGTGCACAATGTGCTTTGGGGCTTGGCTGCCATTTGCTCCAGGGATCAGATGATTGAGCAACTCGTCCATTCTCAGAATATCTGCCTTCTGAATGCAGGTCAGATGACACACTTTTCAACAGCTACAGGGTGTTTTTCAGCCATTGACCTTTGTTTTTGTTCCCCAGCTATTGCAGACTCAGTTCAGTGGAGAGTGGCTCCAGATTTACATTCTGGTGACCACTACCAGCAAGGACAGTGGCTGACAGGAGACCACACAGATGAACGATACAAAGAGCTGTACAGTTGACAGGCTATTTTTGAACAAAAGGCTTTGCACAGGAGATGTTTGCCATTATCACCTGTGAGATCCAATGGGCTGCTGCAGAGTCCATCCCTCAGTTTAGTAACCACCTCAGATGACAGCCTGTACCTTGGTAGAATGACTACTGTTGGTTGGCAATCAGGGACAAACGAACAGCTCTGCAGACCTTCAAACACTGTTCAACTACAGAAAAATCTTCATACCTTCAGATCAGTGGCCGCACTTGCAAGGCGAATGATAAAAGAATGGAAGAGGGCTTCCTGGAGGGAATTCACAACTTCCATTAATCGGTCCACTTCCACTGCGCAAGTTTAGGAATCAATAAGACAGATTTCAGGCAAGGCCAGTACACATTCCCTTATGGCCTTGTTAAGTAATGGGGTCTTGATGGACACGTCAGAAGACGTGGCTCAGGTTTTAGCTGAACACTTATTTACTGTTACTACATCATCCACATGAGCTCCTACTTTTTAGGTGTTCTGTAGGACTGCAGAGATGAGGAAACACAATTTCTTCTCGCATAATGAGGATATTTACAACCTTCCGTTCTCCAAGTGGGAACTGGAAACAGCTTTGTCTACAGCCAAAGACACTGCTCCAGGTCCTGATGAGATCCGTTATGCCATGCTTCATCATCTGTGCCCTGAATTGAAAGGACAGCTGCTCTCTTGTTTCAATCAGATCTGGTTTTATGGACATTACCCCACAACTTGGAAGGAGGCAATATTAATTCCATATTGGAAACCAGGCAAGAAACACAGCGCCACTAACAGTTACTGGAGTGTAGTCCTTACCAGTTGTGTGTGTAAGACTTTTGAACGCATGGTCAACCACCACCTTGTCTGGCTACTCGAGTCCCGAGGTCACCTGAGCCATTCCCAGTGTGGTTTCAGGCCTACCGTTCCACCCTTGACAACTTAATTCTATAGGAGTGCTTCTTACACTGGAACCATTTCGTTTGTGTGTTTTTTGACCTCGAAAAAGCATATGATACTACTTGGAGGTACAACATCCTTAGCCAACTTTATGAATGGGGCTATATGGATGCCTGCCACATCTCATCCAATCCTTTATCGAGGACCAGCATTTTTGATATCGCATTGGCGATGCCTTGTCTGACTGCTATGTTCAAGAGAATGGAGTCTGCCAGGGCAGTGTCCTCAGTGTCACATTGTTTGCCATCGCTATCAATAGCATTTCCTCCTCAGTCTGGAGCCCTGTCAAATGCTCTCTGTTTGTGGATGACTATACAATCTTCTGCTCTTCCTCTGATCGTATGATGATGACGAGGCAGCTAGGAGGCAGGAGGCAGGAAACCTGGGCCAGGACAACTGGTTTTCGGTTCTCACCCAAGAAGACTGCATGTGTCAATTTTAACTGTGCTCGTCAAAGTTTTAACCAACCACTGCTCAAAATGGGGGACAATGTTTTACATTTTCAAGAAACTGTGCACTTTTTTGGTTTATTATTTGACTCAAAATTAACTTGGCTCCCACACCTGAAAGACATTCGAACATACCCCCCCTGCAGACCCTGGGGTTAGAATAGGCCTGAGGTATTCCTGCCTGTCGTAAGAGGCAACTAAATGGAGTCTCATACCTTTCGGCCTTTGTGATGGTCCCCTGTAGGGTTTGACCTCCATTTTTCAAAATTTTCCTGAAGAGCAAGCCAATTGGGGAAGGGCGCCTTACATGGTGCATCGTGTCCATTGTGCATTGAGATCTTTATCCCACTTTCTCGTCATAGCATTGCAGTCCCTCTCATCCTCCATCTCTATAGCGAGGGCATCTTCCTGGGTGTGTTTTCCTCCATCCACTATGCAGTGTCAATTTCTGCGCTGATGAGGACCATGGAATTCTTTGCACCTCATATCCAGCACAATAGCCAGTCCATTGTGGTACGTCTGCCATGTATCCCTCTGACTACACAGGGATTGCTCTGCTGATGTGTGCACCATTAACTTCCCATGTGTGCCAAGGAGTAGATGCCTGTCACCCTAGGGCATCAGGACCTCCAGCAATGGCCATCCTGCCAGGTGGCCTTTGCTGTGACTGGGTAGTGCCCTTGGGGAGGGCCCCTGGTCGGAGTGGGTGGCATCAGGGCAGATGACACGTGAGGAAATGTACCACGTTATCACTTGCTGGTGATCAAACGCCAGCAGTCTTTAAGAGTTCCAGGTCTCAGTACAATGCAAGGAAGTATGATCCTAAATCGTTGCTCTCTCTGACCACACCATGGAAGGAATGCCAGGCTAAGTATGGCAGCGAACCTCATTTGCCCCAGTACCTCATACGTACAAGAGCTGATGGGGACTCCTTTGTCTCGATGAAGCCTCAGTTTTTTGTAGAGCATTTAGAGGACAAGTTTGGGGAGGTAGAGGGCTTTTCCAAAATGCAGTGGGGGTCAGTCTTGATAAAAATGGCATCCTCCACCCAGTCATGGGCATTACTCCAGTGTGACAAGCTGGGGGATGTTTCCATTACCATCACGTCTCATATGAGCTTAAATATGGTCCAGGATATTATATTCCACAGGGACCTTCTTTTGCAGTCTGATGACGAGCTGCGTGCTGACTTAGAGCAACGAGGAGTTCATTTTGTCCGGCATGTACATTGGGGTCCGAGGGATAATCAGGTTGCCACTGGTGCCTTCATCTTGGCCTTCAAGGCTGACACATTAGCTGAGAAGGTCAAGGGGATGGTCTACTGCTGTGATGTCAAGCCATATATCCCTCACCCAATGCAGTGCTTTAAGTGCCGGAAGTTCAGACATATGTCTTGCCACTATACTTCCAGCATCACATGTCGATACTGTAGATGTCCTTTCCATCCCAATACTCCATGTGCCCTGCCTCTCATCTGTGTCAACTGCGGAGAGCATCATTCCCCTTGCTCACCAGATTGCAGTATTTTACAGTGAGAAAGGAAAACCATGGAATACAAGATTCTGGACTAACTGGCCTACACTGAGGACAAGAGGAAATTTGAGCGCCTACAGCCTGTGGCTATGACCTCCTCTTAAGCCTCCACTACACAGTTGTAGCCCCATCTGTTCCGCAAGTTCTAGTCAGCTCTCAGAGCTGGAAGACTACACCTGCCCCCTTGATAGAGGGGGACATTTCCCTCCCCATTGCTCCTGCATCACCTACCTCGTGAGCACTGTCCCTCCCCCCCCCCCCCTCCCCCAACCTCACCAGTCCCCACTTCTCAGCCAGAGAAGTGTAAGGTCTTCTTTGGCTCCTCTTGCTAGGACGGGGTTCCTTGGGTCACTCCCTTCCCAGGTTTCTGCTAGTGGGAAAGATAACACCTGCCAGTGACTCAAGTGCCCAAAAGCAGCTGGTTGTAGGGCTTCACGATCCTGCTCAGTCCCAAAAACTGAATCAGCGAAGCCCTCCCAGCCAGAGTAACCCAAGGATCAGCTAGAGATATCCAGAAAGAAGACCCCCAAGACCAAGGGAATTGCAGTGGCACCCACACCACCACTGCCTACAAGCTCTACATCTGAGGATGAGGCGAAGATTCTGGCATCTGCTGAGGACCTACATCTCACCAGACCCTCGGACGCAATGGATATAGCCTGTTCAGGAAATAAGTCAGTGGCAGCATGTGACTCTGAGGTGCAGACTACCTCAATGAGTGTTTCATGTCTTCCCAGTCTCACGATCATGTCATCCTCCAGTGGAATTGCGGTGTTTTTTTTCCACCACCTGGCTGAGCTACAGAACTGTTAAGCTTTACACCTGCTTTCTGCACTGCCCTCCAGGAAACCTGGTTCCCGGCAATGTGGACCCCTGCCCTTCGTGGCTACAGGGGATATTACAAGAACCGTAGTGAATACAATAGAGTGTCAGGTGGAGTTTGTGTTTATGTCCTGAAATTGGTATGTAATGTACCTGTGCTCCTTCAAACTCCTCTTGAAGCTGTAGCTGTCAGGATACGGACGACACAGGAAATAACTGTCTGCAACATATATCTCCCTCCAGACGGTGCGGTACCCCTGAATGTATTGGCTGCACTGATTGATCAACTCCCTAACTTTTCCTACGTTCAAAAGTTTTTGACACCCATAACCCCTTGTGGGGTAGCACCATGCTTACTGCCCATGGCAGAAATGTTGAAAATTTACTGTCCCAACTCGACCTCTGCCTCTTAACTACAGGCGCCGCCACACATTTCAGTGTGGCTCATGGTAGTTACTCGGCCATTGATTTATCAATTTGCAGCCCAGGACTCCTCCCAGCTATTCACTGGAGAGCACATGCTGACCTGTGTGGTAGTGAACACTTCCTCACCTTCCTGTCACTCCCCCAGCATCATACCCATGGGCACCTACCCAGATGAGCTTTAAACAAGGCAGATTTGTTACCTTCACCTCAGCTGTCACCACTGAATCTCTCCCATGTGGTGCCATCGATGTTGTGATTGAGCAGGTCACTACAATGATAATTTCTGCGTCGGAAAATGCAGTCCCCTGTTCTCTAGGATGCCCCCAGTGAAAGACAGTCCCTTGTTGGTTGCCGGAAGTCACTGAGGCAATTAAAGAGCTTCGGCAAGCTCTACAGCAACATGAGTGGCACCCTTCCCAAGAGCACCTAAAAGCCTTTAAGCGACTCCGTGCCTGCGTTCATCTGCTTATAAAACGATGGAAACAGGAGTGTTGGGAGAGGTACATGTCAACCACTGTGTGCCATACATCACCTTCCCAAGTCTGGACGAGACATCTTTTTGGGTACCAGACCCCAACAGGTGTCCCTGGCATTAACATCAATGGTGTGCTCTCTACCGACTCTAAACACGATTGCCGAGCACTTTGCTGAGCACTATGCTTGAGCCTCAGCGTTGGAGAACTACCCCCTCAGCCATTTGCACCCTCAAACAGCGGATGGAAAGGAAAGTCCTCTCATTCACTATGCACCACAGTGAACCCTATAACACCCTATTTACAGAGTGGGAGCTCCTCAGAACCCTTGCACATAGCCCTGACACAGCTCCTGGGCCGGATCGGATCCACAGTCAGACAATTAAACATCTCTTGTCTGACTACAAGTGATATTTCCTTGTCATCTTCAACTAGATCTGGTGTGATGGTGTCTTTCCATTGCAGTGGCGGGAGAGCACCATCATTCTGGTGCTAAAACCCAGTAAAAATCTGCTCGATGTGGATAGCTATTGGCCCATCAGCCTCATCAACGTTCTCCGTAAGCTGCTGGAACATATGGTGTGTCGGCGGTTGGGTTGGGTCCTGGAGTCACGTGGCCTACTGGCTCCATGCCAGGGCAGTTTCCGCCTGGGTCGCTCTACCACTGATAATTTTCAGTCCCTCGAGTCGCCAACATCTGGTTGCCGCCTTTTTGACATACGTAAAGCATACAACATCATATCCTTGCCACATTGTATGAGTGAGGTCTCCGGGGACCACTCCCGATATTTATCCCAAACTTCCTGTCGCTCCATACTTTCCATGTCCAAGTTGGTGCCTCCCATAGTTCCCCCCGTATTCAGGAGAATGCCGTTCAGGAGAATGGCGTTCCGCAGGGTTCTGTATTGAGTGTCTCTCTATTTTTAGTGGCCATCAACAGCCTAGCAGCAGCTGTAGGGCCGTCAGTCTCTCCTTCTCTGTATGCAATTGACTTGTGCATTTCATATTGCTCCTCCAGTACTGATGTTGCTGAGCGGCACCTACAGGGAACCATCCACAAGGCGCAGTCATGGGCTCTAGCCACGGCTTCCAGTTTTCAGCCGCAAAGTCATGTGTCATGCACAACTCTTGGCATTGTACCTTTCATCCAGAACCTGAATTTTATCTTAACAATGATCCACACACTGTAGTGGAGA
The DNA here is from genome assembly GCF_023864275.1 of Schistocerca cancellata. Classification (NCBI taxonomy): domain Eukaryota; kingdom Metazoa; phylum Arthropoda; class Insecta; order Orthoptera; family Acrididae; genus Schistocerca; species Schistocerca cancellata. Next base: position 74,362,403 of record NC_064631.1, read on the forward strand.
CGTACCGTTTCTTAGGACTCGTTTTTGATGCCCGATTGACTTGGCTACCTCACCTTCGTCAGCTTAAGCGGGAGTGCTGGCAGTGCCTCAGTGCTCTCCACTGCTTGAGCAACACCAACTGGGATGCAGATAGTTCTACACTGCTGCAGCTGTACAGAGCCTTTGTACAATCCCGTATTGGCTATGGGAGTCTGGTTTACATTTCAGCGGTGACCTCAGCGTTGCATTTCGTCGACCCAGTGCACCACTGTGGCGTTCGCTTAGCAACAGGAGCTTTTAGAGAGTGTCTGGTGACCAGTGTCCTGGTGGAGGCTGGAGACCCTCCATTGCAGATCAGACATGCACATCTGCTCCCCAGTTATGTTGCACACATTTGTAGTTCTCCTGGCTGCAGTTTATTCACTGTAGAGCTTGTGGCCGTATCTCGTGCACTTCAGTACATCCGTTTCTTCTCTGTTCTGACTCCCTGAGCAGCTTACAAGCTACAACCAGTGCTACCCTCACCATCCTTTTGTAGTGAACATCCAGGAGTCCATCTCTGCCTGGAAAGGCCCAGTTGTTCAGTGGTGTTTGTGTGGACCCCATGACACGTCAGAATCCCAGGCAATGAACTTGCTGACAGGCTGGCCAAACAGGCTACGAGTAAACCGCTCCTGGAGATGTGCATCTCTGAAACTGACCTGCGTTCTGTCTTAAGCTGCAAGGTTTTTTGGCTTTGGAAGGCGGAGTGGCATAACAGTATGCACAACAAACTGTGTGTCATTAAGGAGACTGAGAATGTGTGGAAGTCTTCCATGCTGGCTTCTCGCATGGAATCAGTTGTCCTTTGTCGAGTCTGCATTGACCATAAGTGGCTCACACATGGCTACCTCCTCCATCGCGAGGACACACCTCAGTGTCGCTGTGGCTCCCAAATGGCAGTAGTCTACCTCTTGCTGGACTGCCCATGTTTAGCTGCTCTGCAGCGGACTTTTAACTTTCACAGCACCCTACCTTCGGTGTTGGGTGACAATGCCTCATCAGCAGCCTTAGTTTTACGTTCTATTTGTGAGGTAGGCTTTTATCATTTGTTCTGAGTTTTAGCATGTGTCCTTTGTCCCTCTGTGTCCTCCACCCTAGGGCTTTTAGGATGGAGGTTTTAATGTGTTGCAGAGTGGCTGGCTTCTCCTTTTTTCTTCTTATGGTCAGCCACCCATGGTAATCTGCTTTCTTGTTTTTTATCTCCTTTCCCTGTTTCTAGTGTCTCTCTGTGGTTTTCTTGTCCTGTTTTGTCCATTGTAGTGTTTGTTGCCCTTCTGTCGTTCTTCTGGTCCTTCCTTTCTCCTGTTATTGTGCCGTACGTTTTCTTTATTTTCTTCTTTCCCTTGGGTAATTGTTCTACTGGGAAGAAGGGACCAATGATCTCACAGTTTGGTCCCTTTCCTCCCCCCCACTACCTTTTAAACCAGCCAACCAATCTTTGAACAAAGAGCTTCCAGTCATTAAATATTTTGAAATGCCTTAGCGGAAATACATGGGGAGCTGCCAGGTGCTGCCTCCTGTAGTTTTATAGGACATTTGTTCGATCGCGTTTAGATTATGGCAGCATGGTCTACAGATCAGCCCGTCCTTCCTACCTCAAGGTGTTGGATGCTGTCAACCATGAAGGCATTCGGATATCGACTGGAGCCTTTCGGATCAGCCTAGTTCAGAATCTGTGTGCAGAGGCTGGTGAACCACACTCTGGATTCGTCAGCACATCCTTTTGGCTTGACAGGTGCTGAAAATCTCAGCTTCGCTTCAGTCACTGACACCTTTGAGTGGTTGTTCAGGAATCGGCCCCATGCGACCAAGTCATTTGGGATATGTGCTACAGACTGTCTCAAGGATCTGAATCTATCAGGCATCAAAATACACAGCCAGGGATGGACCACATTGCCATCTTGGTGTCTTCAGAGGCCCAAAGTGATTTTAAGCTCGACACAGTACAAGACAACTTGTCCTCCGGATTATGTTTTTACAACTTGGTTTCATCCATTTTAAGTATGTACCACAGTTTTATTGTTGTTTATATAGATGGATCTCAGCAAGAGAATGTTCTCAATTGTTCTGCTGTTTTCCCTGATAGTGCTTTTAAAGTGCATCTTCTGGAATGATTTACAAATTATGATGCAGAATTGTATGGCATTCGGATGGCACTGGAGAGGATTCACAGACATCACTGTACAAGATTTCTTGTCTGTTCAGACTCACTTAGTGGACTGCAAGCACTTCACCAAATGTATCCAGTAGAGCATCTGATTCAGCTCATCCATGACTCCTTACAGTGGCTCCAACACCGTGGCAAGGAGGTGATCTTTTGCTGGGTACCTGGTCACAGGGCAACAGCATGGCTGACAAAGCTGCCAAGGAGGCATGTCAGGATGATACCGTCCATCAATGACCCATCCCGCTGCACGCCATCATCTCATTTTCTGACAGACGCTTCATGCATCAGTGGGAGACAGAATGGTTGCAGGTGACAGAAAACAAAGTGCAGTTGCTCAAATTGGCCACAAAGGTATGGCAGACTTCATGTCAGCCTCATCACTGGGAGGAAGTTCTGCTTACCAGACTGCGCATCAGACAAGCCCTTTAACACATGGCTTTCTCCTCCAGCGAGAGGATCCACCACTCTGTAAAGTTTGTGGCATGCCACTTTCAGTTCAGTGCATTGTGGCAACGTGTGTGCTACACACTGATATGAGGGCAACCCTCAGTCTCGATGGAGACCTGACCACCATCCTCGCAAATACTGATTCCAGTGTTACAAGGGTGGTGAAAGTTTTGAACTGTCAGGGCTCACCCCTAAATTGTTGAGAAAGGGAGGCAGAGTTTAATAAGTTATAAACTGCTCCACATGTGGGGACAGCCTTCATCCATACCCACGAGATCGGATGCTGACTTTTCATCAGGGTGCTGATGATCATGATGTTGAGTGCCCCTCACCTCAAATCATCGTCTTATTTACCATAGCTAAATAAAGGCCTTGAGGCACTCTTGGTTTAAGGGGGTATGTCATTGTTATCTATTATAATAATAGTTGCAAAAATCTATAATTGGACCAGAAGCTTAGAAATGAAATAAAATGAGACAACGAAGAGAAAAAGAGGAAAAGATGCCAAAACCATCCATAATACAGTAGGTAATAATTTGAGCAGTTGCTCAGTTGGTGTTTGGAGGTTTGGTGAGAAGCAAAGTCTGTGCACCTGCTATTGCAAAGGTTGAGTATGTTATTGAAAGCAGAGCCATGTCCAATTTTTGCTATTATGGCACACGTCGTCTGGTAGTTCGGTGCTTGTAAGAACTTTACATAATCCCGGGAGAGGAAGAGTGGGGCCTCCAAGTAAGTTATTTGGAATATAAAGGTAAAGTATATCATGCATATTGTAGATGTCTGCACTATATGAGAATAGGCATGTGAGTAAACAATGGAGCAAGCATACTTTGTGGTAATACTATCTTCCACTTATATATAATCAAGAGATATCTATGTAAGGAGGAGTAATGTGATTGTAGAAAGGTAAGTAGGGAGTGAATCCCACCAAAATGAAAGTAATTGTGAAGGTGGTAGGAATACTACAGTTTATAACTTATTTTCGAGTGTCACAGCTGTTGTAAACCATGAACTTTTTCTATTTCTTGTCTTTTAACTTGGATTCTTGTGTTTCTGCAGGATAAGAGGCAGTGACAATACATTGCTTAAAGTATGCCTTTCACCACAGGTAAAATTTCCATCCAATATCATCCCAAGATCCAATAAGGACTTGGTATTATCCAGAATGTTACAAGGATGGGATTTGCACATTGGTCTTGTCAGCAAGTAGCACAGTGAGAGGATTCCCTTTGTTTTAGGAAGTTTCAGGGTGATAAGATAGTTTTTGAGATTACATCACAAATTGATCTGGGTATACTACATTATATGTTCTACTTTTCGTCAAACTGTTGCCTCCAGGGAGCCATCCACAAGGCACAGTCATGGGCTCTAGCCCACGGCTTCCAGATTTCAGCTGCAAAGTCGTGTGTCATGCACTTGTCGGCATCATACCATTCATCCGGAACCTGCACTTTACCTTAATGACGATCCACTCACTATAGTGGAGACATATCAATTCCTAGGACTAGTTTTTTATGCTTGATTGACTTGGCTCCCTCATCTTCATCAGCTTATGCAGAAGTACTGGCAGCACCTCAATTCCCTCCATTGCCTGAGCAACACCAATTGGGGTGCAGATTGCTCTGCACTGCTGCAGCTCTACAGAGCCCTTGTCCAATCCCGAATTGACTGTGGGAGTGTGGTTTATGGTGCAGCAGTGTCTTCAGCATTGCATTTGCTCGACCCTGTGCACCAATGTGAGGTTCGATTAGCGACAGGAGCTTTTAGGATGAGTCCGATGACCAGCGTACTGGTGGAGGCTGGTGTCCCTCCATTGCAGATCAGACATGCGCAACTTCTTGCCAGTTACACAGCACACATTCATAGTTCCCCTGAGCATCCGAATTACCGTCTCTTTTTCCCACCCACGGCAGTCCATCTCCCGCATCGGCGGCCCAGATCAGGGTTGACGATTGTGGTTTGCGTGCGGTCCCTTCTCTCCGATTTGGAGTCCTTCCCTTTACCATCCCTACTTGCGGTCCGTTCATGTATGCCTCCGTGGTGTACACCTCGGCCGCAGCTTCATCTGGAGCTTTTACATGGCACTAAGGACTCCATTAACCCCGCCGCTCTCCACTGTCACTTCCTCTCGGTTCTTGACGTGTTCTGGGGCTCTGAAGTGGTTTACACAAACGGCTCAGTGGCTGATGGTCACATAGGCTTCGCATATGTTCATGGAGGACATACTGAGCAGCACTTCTTGCCAGTTGGCTGCAATATTTTCACTGCAGAGCTGGTGGCCATATCTCATGCTCTTGAGTATATCCGCTCATGCTCTGGTGAGTCATTTGTCTTGTGTACTGACTCACTGAGCAGCCTACAAGCTATCAGCCAGTGCTACCCATGCCACCCTCTGGTAGCATCCATTCAGGAGTCCATCTATGCCCTGGAACAGTCCTGCCATTCCGTGGTGTTTATGTGGACACCAGGACATGTCGGAATCCCCAGCAACGAACTTGTCGACAGGCTGGCCAAACAGGTGACACGGAAACCACTCCTGGAGGTAGGCATCTCCGAAGCTGACCTGTATTCTGTCTTACACCGCAGGGTTTTCTGGCTTTGGGAGACAGAATGGCATAACAGCATGCACAACAAACTGTGTGTCATTAAGGAGACTATGAATGTGTGGAAGTCTTCCATGCAGGCCTCTCACAGGGAATCAGTTGTCCTCTGCCAGCTCTGCATTGGCCATACATGGCTAATGCGCGGTTACCTACTCCGACACGCAGACCCACTTCAGTGTTGCTGTGGCTCCCAAATGACAGTTGTCCGCCTCTTGCTGGACTGCCCCCTTTTAGCCGCTCTGCGGCAGACTTTCAACTTTCCCAGCACCCTGCCTTCGGTGTTGGGTGATAATGCCTCCACAGCAGCTTTAGTTTTGTTTTATTCGTGAGGGTGGGTTTTATACTTCTATGTAGGTTTTAGTGCATGTCCTTTGTCCCTATTGTGTCCTCCATCCTAGTGCTTTTAGGGTGGAGGTTTTAGTGTGTTGCAGAGTGGATGGCTTTCCCTTTTTATTTTCATGGTTGGCCAGCCACTGTAATCTGCTTTCATGTTTTACTTTCTTCTGTTTCTGGAGTCTCTCTGTTGTTTTCTTGTCCTTTTTTGTTCCTTTTAGTGTTTGTTGCCTTCCCTTCATTCTTGTGGCTTTTCATTTCTTTCCACTTTTGTGTTATATGTTTCATCCATTTTATTCTCACACTTGTGGCATTTTTGTATTGGGAACGAGGGACTGATGACCTCATAGCTTGGTCCAGTTTGGTCCCATCTCCCACCTCTAAACCAACCAACCCTCCTCCTCCTCCTCCTCCTCCTCCTCCTCTTGGCAGGTACACCCATGATGTTAACTGTGGGGTACATAATTTTATACATTGTAGTGCATACATATGTCCAGTGTCCATCTGAGTAACTGCATAGGCGCAGACTGGCTATCTTACCCCCAGGTGACCTCCTATAGTACTGGTAAATCACTTCAACAATGTTGCTGGTTCCCAAGTGTATAATGTGTGGTGCTGAGGCCACTACAGCACACCTTCTGCAGGGGGAAACACATAGTAACTGTCAGTTTATGAAGCTGCCATGCCAGTGGCATAGTATTAGTAGTCACTTTCGGGTGGTGACAGTTGTAACCTCTTCTCATGACATTAGGCACAGTGAGGCATCTGTATCTGTGTGTGCAGTGAGTTGTTGGGAATGGAGAAGCCACACAGTGCCCGGAAGTGGCTGGAAATTCAATTATATCTTTGGCACTTAGGTATGTCGATTTTTACCTGAAGAATCAGTGCGCTGTCACCGTGTTCTATGACTGAGTGGGGGCCTTGGGAAGATGGATCCATTTTGTGTAATGGGCTGCTGTGCAAAACAAACTGTGTTGCATAATGCCCAGGTCTGTGAAAACAAACACAACCGACTTGTGTGGTGCAAGGCATGCTCTGGTCAAAACTCTCCCATCTTTTTCCAGAGGTTTGTTACAAATGTAGGTGCCGTGCTAGCATGTGTGGCAGATTGGGACAAAGAACTTGCACAGCATTTGCAGCTGATCATGATTGAGGTGGTCTGCTGCAAACAGCTGACAGTCATCACTCATATCACTGTGCAGTCCAAGTAGTGCTAGTGGGAGTAGGTTCACCCAAGACCCCTTCATGTGGCACTTTATGGCAGCCTTAAGTGAACAGTGAAGGCATTCTACCACCACAGTAAAAGCTCCATGATATATTGTTGTTCTTCTGTGGTGAGAAGCATAAAGTTGTGCTGTAGTACTGAACACCTCTGCCACCCAATGGCAACCTGGATCACATCTCATATTCTGGGCAACCGATACACAATATCCAACAGAGAGTAAAAGTGCAGGCTACTCTTTGTTGTCTCATCTTGTAAAGGTAAAACCTATGGCTACCTCCCAGACCTGTCGATCTGTCACGCAGTAACAGAAGTTGTGAGAGCAGATAGCAGGGGGCCAATGAGATCCCCATGCAGATGTGCAAAACGAGCATCGGAAGTAACAAAGTTTTCGAGTGGTGTCTGGATGTGGCATGTCACTTTTCACTTCTGGCAGGAGTACATTCTGGGATGCACGAATTTCAGTGTTTATGCACATTAGGCCATACATGGTGTTATCACCAGTGCTCTCACTACGCGGATGCATGGATGACTTAATCAGTGCGAAGGCTCGAAGAAGCAATGGCATAGTGATGTTTGGTGTATGTGGTTATATCAGCCTGTGGCTTCACTAGACTACACTGCTATGTGAGTGACTGGCAGTGGCACACACAGCAATTGGTGGCCCAATGTTCCCTACAACGCATCCTTCATTTCAAATTATAGCTGTGTGCTGTTAAGTTATCCATTAACAAATGAAGATGAGCAAAAACATCTTAAAATACTAAACAGAGTTTGTGATTCAGAGTTGGGGGTTTCATATAAGCCAACAAAGTCTTCGCTGATGCTTAAGGAATCATCGACAATATGAATACAAAATGACACTTCTTCGTGTATTGAAGAATCACTTGTTTCTTCAACCATAATAGAAAAATGTTGATTGAAGCCAATACCTTTCTCAATACAGACTTCCCTAGTAGATCAATGATCTAATTTTGAATATCGTGGGACGTCCACTTATACCCGGAATGCCCTAACCAATATTTAAACTCAGATATGTCATTCTTTCAGAGATCCAACTATTGAAAAAAAATTGAGCTTACATCTTCGTGTCCTCTAATTGCTAGTCATTGTCGGCATAGAAATTGCACAGTAGGAAAAATTTTCTCAAGAGCTAAAGGCCTTTCTTCATATCACTATCTAACTGTTCATTCAATTGGGAGGCCACACTTCAGTTGGGGATAGAACTGTTTCAGAAAACCTTCTTTATGCGTAAATGTATTTTCATGAAGACAGAATTTTTCCAAAGCCTTTTTTCAGTTAGGGAACCGTACAGAAGTAAATGCATTTTTCTTTTATGTATTTATTTACCTTTTTTTTTTTGGAAATTGTAATAGATTTTTAGCATCCACCTCTTTGCGGGTTTTGCAAACACTTTTTCAGTAGATGCTTCATACTCTAGCCATTTGATCCAACCAAGACATCTGAAATGATCTTCCCTTACTGGACTGTCCAGGTTTGGGCTGTGAATGGTTCTCACCTGAAGCCAACGAAGCAATTGACGACACAGTAATTGTTGGAGGTTGATTCGCAGCTATCATCAACTTGCAGCATGCCTTTTTGTTAACGAATTTATCCATTGCAAACTTAATTCACAATACACTATGTGACTAAAGTAAACGAATAAAATATAGTCATACAAAATAAATAGTCCGAAACATTCCACGTGGGAAAAATATATTTAAAAAGAAAGATGATGAGACTTACCAAACAAAAGCGCTGGCAGGTCGATAGACACACAAACATACACACAAAATTCTAGCTTTCGCAACCAATGGTTGCCAAATCAGGAAAGAGGGAAGGAGAAGGAAAGACAAAAGGATATGGGTTTTAAGGGAGAGGGTAAGGAGTCATTCCAATCCCGGGAGCGGAAAGACTTACCTTAGGGGGAAAAAAGGACAGGTATACACTCGCGCGCACACACACACACACACACACACACACACACACACACACACACACACACACACACATATGTCTGCTTGTGTCTGTGTATATGCGGATGGATATGTGTGTGTGTGTGTGTGTGTGTGTGTGTGTGTGTGTGTGTGTGTGTGCGCGCGAGTGTATACCTGTCCTTTTTTCCCCCTAAGGTAAGTCTTTCCGCTCCCGGGATTGGAATGACTCCTTACCCTCTCCCTTAAAACCCATATCCTTTTGTCTTTCCTTCTCCTTCCCTCTTTCCTGATGAGGAGAATTTTGTGTGTATGTTTGTGTTTGTTTGTGTGTCTATCGACCTGCCAGCGCTTTTGTTTGGTAAGTCTCATCATCTTTCTTTTTAAATATAAAATAAATAGTCCATTAGACACAAAAGTTGGAACACTAAACACGTCTGCAGCATGCACTGAATGAAACTATCCACACTGAATGACTGCAACAGCAGGGTGGGATTTATATAGCTGCGGCATCATAATGTCTCGAAGCGTCAAGGCGATGCGAGGTGGAGGCCACAGTGCTGGCCCACCGGCGCCAGACTTTACACGAAGGTGCGCACACCAGGACAAATTCTAAGTGTGTCCACAGCACTGTAACACTATCATGATTCACACCTTTCATTTTCAGTTAACCTGCTTACTATCATAAGAGTTATTTGTTTTAACTCATTACTGAATGTTTTTTAAAAAGTAACTATCGTCAAACCAGGAAAATAAAAAAATTCCAACATAATTTGTGATTTTACAAAGCATAATATAACTAATAAATTTCTTAAATTATTGGGGGGGGGGGGGTGCTCCGTGCCCCCCCCCCCCTCCCCCCAAACGAATTTTTGAGGGGGCTCAGGCCCCATGGAGTCAGCGCCAGGCCCAGGGAGAGGTGATTGCCTGAGTTGTTACTTTCCCAACTGCCAAAAGGTCTCACTGTTAAGAGTTTGGGAGGTGTGACCTGAGGTGTAACAACTGTCTAAGGTGGATGAGCTCGCCCCCTCCCCCTGTGACGGAGCACACAATTGAAGATGCTGGCAACTGTGGGGGATTTTTTCACAGTGAGCCAGTCACCATCTCAATCTATGTCTACTAATCACAAATAGAATGAGGCTAAAGATTCAAAGACGCCCATCTGCCTCTCATTTCCTCGAGGTATCCTGTACTGAAGAAGGCCAGTTCTTTGCTGCAGTTAATCCGTTTGTTATTCAGAAAGGTGTTGGTGCAACTGCAGGCCTGTGAAATCCTGCTCTTGCTTACATAATGGGACTTTGATTATGGCAACCAATTGTGATTTTCAAGCCAAACAACTGCATGCAGTTTCACTCCTCCACCACTATCCTGTTTGTGTAAAGGCCCATTGTACGCTGAATTCTTCAAATTTGTACTCAGCTGTTTGATTGTGTGATCGAGGGAGAAATCCAAATTTATCTCTATAATCAGAGTGTCACTGTGGTCCATTGTGTAATGAAAAAGGTTGATGCATATTTAGTTGACTACATGCACTCTTTTTCTCAAATTTGACCGAGTAGTGCTGCAATCAGTGATTAAGGCAGGCTATGAAGTCATTACAGTCTAGCTGTACATTCCAAACCTGATGCATTGCTACGTGTATCAATGTTATAAGCACAGTTATGTGTCCTGTAAAAACAAAGCCACATGTGTTACTTTTGGTAGAAATGCTCATGAGGGTGATTGGCTGCCTCTTCCTCCCTGCTGCATTAATTGTAATGGCGACCATGCCGCCTCATCTCTTGAATGATCTTGATGAGTGGACCATCCAGGAGGTCCAAGTGAAGGAAAAAGTACCCTACCCTGTTGCCCACAAGTTATTGGCAAGTCAAAAACCCTGCATTTTACCATCCGACACTTATACCACCGTTCTTGCTATGTCTCACTCCTCAAAGGACATGGCCAAGCAGATTTGAATACTGCAGTTGTGAAATTGCCCAGTATCAGGGTAGCACCCCCATCTCCTTCTTGTACTGCTGCGCAACAAGTCACCAGATCTTCACCTCTGGGTGCAAAATCAGAACTTTCGAGAGCAGTCACTATCTTCATATATAGTTAAAGGCTACCCGGCCAATGACCTTCGTCTGTGCAAATGCACACAGGTTGCCCAAACTCTTACGGGAATCATCACCTTAGTGTGCACAAGTAATGAGTGGATGGGCAAATATCTATTAGATATATTACGTATGTAGAGTGTGGACAGTTGGGAATGTGGAATGTGGGTCTCACGGGAAGCGTGCAAGGGATAAGTCCCTGCAGTCGTGTTATTCATCTATGTCCTTGGTGGCACAGCTGGATAGAGCATCTGTCATGTAAGCAGGAGATCTCGAGTCCCGGTCAGGGCACACATTTTCAGCTATCCCCATCGAGGTATATCAACACCACCTGTCGGCAGCTGAGGGCTTCAATTAATTATCATTTACTACCCCTCTGTGTCTCAGTCCCCTGGTGTACTGAGGCATGCTGCAACATGATTCGCACACCGAGATGTGCTGTCTCCATTTTTAACCATCATCCTATGATGGCAGATCGTATTCATTATTAACTGTCACGTGCAGTGTCATCGCATTCTTCAGGATAGCAAAATAAGCTAGCTAGGTTTATTGTAAGTCTCTTTGGGTTTGCTGCCAGATCCTAAAATCTACTTGATTCAATATTTCAGCGATCCAACTGTTCACCATCTTCAGGAGAACGCTGCTTCTACTGAAGATGGTGAACAGTTGGATCGCCGAATTATAGAATCAGATTGATTTTTGGACCGGTGGATTTGTGGATCCGGCAGCAAACCCGAAGAGACTTTCAAGACTTATTACACAGAGAAGGCCTACAAAGTAACATCTAGCTGTATTTCATTTACTAGTTCTTTTAACCGTTTCACAACTCTTCTGTCATGTGGGACAACCTCTATTGGCTCTCTGGGACCAAGGTCCATTCACCAAGTTCTGGCCTGACTGTAGCAAATTACGTCATTGTGCACCCTATTACGATCTCCAACATCTTTGGCCACTATTTTGGAGAAATTTCGAGATCCACCCACTATCACCCTCCCTTGGAAACAAGAAGGCTCGAGTGATACCCTTCTCCTCTCAGAATCCTGAACGCTACAATGCTGCCTTTACTATGAGGGAGCTCTCACTTCATCCTGATCTTCGTCACAGGGCTGGACGATAATTAGCCTGCATGCCTATTTTCGTTCACTGCTTTCATGTGGCATCATATTTTGGGGCAGTTCATCACTAAGAGAAAAAAATATTCATTGCACAAAAGCATGTAATCAGAATAATAGTTGGAGCCCACCCAAGATCACCTAGCAGACATTTATTTAAGGAAGTCAGGATAGTCACAGTACCTTCGCAATACATATATTCACTTGGGAAATTTGTTGTTATTATCCATCTCAATTCAAAAATAGCCACAACACTACAAGAAAGGATGATCTTCATTATTCTGGATTAAATCTCACTTTGGCACAGAAAGAGGTGAAATTATGCCACCACAAAAATCTTTGGTCATTTGCCAAATAGCGTTAAAAGTCTGATAGACAGCCAACCAACATTTAAAAGCAAATTAAAAGAATTTCTAAATGACAGCTCGTTCTACTCATAGATGGATTTTTAAATATAAAGTAGTAAATGTAAAAAAAAAAAAAAATTAATTAATTATTTTGTGTAAGGAAAACTTTTGTAAAGCGACATGTTCCACATGATTACAAAATGTCATATTGATGATCTATGGAACAAGTATTAATGTATGTATGTACAAATGCATCTTCCCACAAGCACTCTGTTACTGTCCACCAATGCTACCCTGTTACCTTCCCCATAGCCGTCTTAGCCTCCCCCTTAACTCTGCTGCTGAGACTGCTTCTCCCACCATGTGCAGTTGCTCACAGTATGGTCCCAGTGGATAGAAAGAGACAGAGGTCAAGTGGATGTAAATTGTGCTTGCATGAATGTGTGTCCGGTCTACTTTAGGAGGAGGCCTTTTGCCCAGAAGCTCAAATGTTCCACAGTCGTTTTGTTGTGCCTATCTGCAGCTCGGCATCTCCTCTATGTGGTGTGTAGCACTCCATCCTTTCCATAATATTGTCAATAGTGCTTCCTCACTTCATGTTTTTTTGAGTTCAATTGTATGTTTTTTACCTTTAAAACAATGGTACGTGTCATGTGTTGAATAACCTTCATTCTTGATATTGTGAAGGTGAATAGCTGTTTAATGCGAATAATTATTTAGTCTTACCTGAACTAGTATCAACAAAAAAAAAATCAATATTTGAAAATGTAATATTATATAGCTAAATAAAAGTAGCAGTGGAAAGAAACACACAAAAAATATGGAAATGCACAAACTTCTGCTGCCGCTGATCCTTCTGCTGACAGAAAGGGTGGAGGGAAAGGAAGAGGAAGGACAGAAAAGGATTGGTGAGATTTAAGAAATGGGAGGGGGGGGGGGTGTTAAGGGAGATATACTGCAATGGGATGAGAAGGAAAGACTGACTGCTGGCACCTGCATCAGACAAGATTTGAAAACCTATAACTTAAAGATTGAAGACAGGGTAATAAACAACACAAATTACTGAAAAAAGCATTATGCAAAATTCAATAACAGCAGAAAACTAAGTGCATTATACATGGTAGATTGGTGGGGGGAGTAAATGTTTTGGGGAGTAAATATTTTGCCATTTGCAGGGCTGCTACAGGTGTTGGTAGGAGGGCACATCAGTTTTTTGAATCTGCGCTCGAACAAATGTTTCTTGTTTGCAAGTCTGTATAGGATGGAATGTCCGACATGAAAAGGATGTCAAAATGTAAGTACTGTTATTTGTTTGTAGGCTTAATGTGTGTAGCTGGCCCTTGGTGAGGATAAAGTCAACATCAAGAACAGTGGAATGAGATTTGGACTAGGACCATGTGAAATTTAATTGGAGATTAAGTTCTCAGGTTTTCATGTCTCATCTGGTGCAAGCACCGATGATCAGTCTTTCCTTCTCATCCCATAAATCTCCCCTATCCAGGCTTCAGGGTGACATTTCTGAAATCTTGCCAGTCCTTTTTCTTCATCCCTCTTCCTTTCCATTCAACCCTTCTGGCAGAATGAGCCAATGGCTCTGAAAACTTGTGAAATTCTGCATATTTTGTGCGCGCTTTTCCTGCCACTGCTTGGTGAGTAGATTTTTGAACTAGTATCAGGCATTATGCCCATTATTCTGTTGCTGTCGAATACTTGTTTGACAAGACAGAGTGGGGTGGCTCAGTTGCAAGACACTGGACTCTTACTCGAATGGACAGCAGTTAAAAGCTTTGTCCCACCATCCAGATTTAGGTACAATGTGAATTCTCTAAATCATTAAAGGTGAAAGCTGGGATGGTTTCTTTGAAAGAGCATGGTCAATTTCCTTCCCTGTCCTTCATCAATTCAATTTTGTATCCCATCCCTACTGACATAATCATGTTCATCTCTTCTTTCTTTTAGTTCAGCAAGAAATTGATACTATGCAGTTCCAGTCTTTATTGTATGAAAAATTTCCTTTCATTAATCAGTTGTTCATTCAGATTTGCAAGAATTATTAGTTTTGTAGTGTTTAATTTCTGTTCTTGTGTGTGATTCTGTATTAAAAATTTGTCATTTAGTATTCCTTTCATTGTTGTATTATTCTGTTTGCAGTTGAAGTAACACTCAGGGGTCCTGTTGCTGCAGACACGGGCATGGTAATGAACATCAGTGATCTCAAGAAGTACATGAATGAAGCGATCATGGATGTAATGGATCATAAGAATCTTGATAAAGATGTTCCTTATTTTAAAGACATAGTCAGTACAACGGAAAATGTTGCTATATTTATATGGAATAACTTAAAATCCCTGCTACCTAACCCAGAAATACTGTATGAAGTAAAAATCCATGAAACTGAAAAAAATATTGTTATTTACAGAGGTGAATTTGCATGAAAATTATCTCAAAGTAATACAGTCTTAACTGAACTGACTGACTTAAGTTTCCTGGTGATCAGGATGTTCGCTGTCATCTATTATCACAGCTGAGATTGATTCTTACAATCCATATGGTATATTTTAAGAAACATTGGTGTTTTGATAACAATGATTGACTTTTGAGGCATTCAGCACTGTTGAGACAAGAGCCCATTTATTTTATTGTAATGTTATTATGCCTGTTGTAATGCATCCTCAAACATTTTTGCAACATTGTCATTTATTGTAAGAGCTTACAAAGTGCAAGAATAGAACGTGTTTTGTAATTTTTGTAATTTTTTTTTTTTTTTTTTTTTTTTTTTTTTACAGAAAAGCATGCCTTTCACGTGTGGTATTCTGTAGTTTAAATTTTAATTTCACTTTCTGCTTTACTTTGCCTCTCTATCATAAAAAGTCATGTAAACTGATGGCAGTGACTGTTGAACATGTTTCCTATTTTTGCAATTTATATATAGATTAAGATTCAATCTTGTGTGTATTAAGTACCAGCATCATGAAAGGAGTTGTCTTTATATTTGATAATAAATAAATAAATAATACATGTGTGTGTTTTTAGGTCCTTCTGAGTATTTATACTTCAAATTCTTGTGATTTGTGACTGTAATATGTTTGTTTTTATCTAACAGGTAGCATTTATCAAATAGCAATAAGATGATGTGCTACAGATGCGAAATTTAACCGACAGGAAGAAGATGTTGTGATATGCAAATGATTAGCTTTCCAGAGCATTCACACAAGGTTGGCACCGGTGGTGACACCTACAACGTGCTGACATGAGGAAAGTTTCCAACCGATTTCTCATACACAAACAGCAGTTGACCGATGTTGCCTGGTGAAACGTTGTTGTGATGCCTCGTGTAAGGAGGAGAAATGTGTACCATCACGTTTCCGACTTTGATAAAGGTCGGATTGTAGCCTATCGTGATTGTGGTTTATCATTTCATGACATTGCTGCTTGCGTTGGTCGAGATCCAATGACTGTTAGCAGAATATGGAATCAGTGGGCTCAGGAGGGTAATACAGAATGCCATTCTGGATCCCAACGGCCTCGTATCACTAGCAGTCAAGATGACAGGCATCTCATCCGCATGGCTGTAACGGATTGTGCAGCCACGTCTTGATCCCTGAGTCAACAGATGGGGACGTTTGCAAGACGACAACCATCTGCACGAGCAGTTCGACAATGTTTGCAGCAGCATGGGCTATCAGCTCGCAGACCATGGCTGCAGTTACCCTTGATGCTGCATCACAGACAGGAGCGCTTGCGGTGGTGTACTCAATGACGAACCTGGGTGCACGAATGGCAAAACGTCATTTTTTTGGATGAAGCCAGGTTCTGTTTACAGCAGCATGATGGTTGTATCCGTGTTTGGTGACATCGTGGTGAACACACATTGGAAGCGTGTATTTGTCATTGCCATACTGGCGTATCACCCGGCGTGATGGTATGGGGTGCCATTGGTTACACGTCTCGGTCACCTCTTGTTCACATTAACAGCACTTTGAACAGTCAACGTTACATTTCAGATGTGGCTCTACCGTGCAAAACCCTACATTTCAGCAGGATAATGCACGACCACATGTTGCAGGCCCTGTACGGGCCTTTCTGGATACAGAAAATGTTAGACTGCTGCCCTGGCCAGCACATTCTCCAGATCTCTCACCAATTGAAAAGTCTGGTCAATGGTGGCCGAGCAACTGGCTCGTCACAATACACCAGTCACTACTCTTGATGAACTGTGGTACGTGTTGAAGCTGCATGGGCAGCTGTACCTGAACACGCCATCCAAGCTCTGTTTGACTCAATGCCCAGGTGTATCAAGGCCGTTATGACGGCCAAAGGTGGTTGTTCTGGGTACTGATTTCTCAGGATCTATGCACCCAAACTGCGTGAAAATATAATCACATGTCAGTTCTAGTGTAATATATTTGTCCAAAGAATACCTGTTTATCATCTGCATTTCTTCTTGGTGTAGCAATTTTAATGGCCAGTAGTGTAGATTGCATCAGTAACACTCAAATGCAGACTACAAAACCAAATTGCTGTTTAGGACATTTAATTACAAGAAATTTTTCTGTGGTTTACTTCCAAGGCCTTACTCCAAAGACATTACTATATGTTTGATTGTTTTCATTGTTTTAACAAATATATCCCTGATTCAGTTGGTTTTAGAATCAGTCAATACACTCTACTTACCAGGTTTAAGTTCTTTACAACATATTTCCCAAATGTTCTGTCAGGAATTATCGTTCAACATTTGTAATGCATCTTGTGCAATTATGGAAATGCTGTGTACATCAAGCTACCTTAACACCTTGTGTGCTGTCATGCTAATCTTTGCCATGTACATGGAGTACTCATGGAATGTATACTTTGACTTTGTGTTGAATATCTGCTATCACTGGAATTTTTCGATATATATGATTGATATAAAATTGCTCCCTCTTTCATTCAAGTACAGAATAGAAACCTCCTTGGACTTGAATTTAATTAATTAGTTATTTTTGGAGTATCTCGGTTCTTAGACTGATTATTGAAATATTTAAGGGAAGTTTCTCTGTGGTTTTTTTTGGTCATCAGTCTACTGACTGATTTGATGCGGCCCACCACGAATTCCTTTCCTGTGCTAACCTCTTCATCTCAGAGTAGCACTTGCAACCTACGTCCTCAATTATTTGCTTGATGTATTCCAATCTCTGTCTTCCTCTCCAGTTTTTGCCCTCTACAGCTCCCTCTTAGCAGATGTCCTATCATCCTGTCCCTTCTCCTTATCAGTGTTTTCCACATATTCCTTTCCTCTCCGATTCTGCGTAGAACCTCCTCATTCCTTACCTTATCAGTCCACCCAATTTTCAACATTCGTCTATAGCACCACATCTCAAATGCTTCGATTCTCTTCTGTTCCGGTTTTCCCACAGTCCATGTTTCACTACCATACAATGCTGTACTCCAGACGTACATCCTCAGAAATTTCTTCCCCAAATTAAGGCCGGTATTTGATATTAGTAGACTTCTCTTGGCCAGAAATGCCTTTTTTGCCATAGCGAGTCTGCTTTTGATGTCCTCTTTGCTCCGTCCGTCATTGGTTATTTTACTGCCTAGGTAGCAGAATTCCTTAACTTCACTGACTTCGTGACCATGAATCCTGATGTTAAGTTTCTCGCTGTTCTCATTTCTACTACTTCTCATTACCTTCGTCTTTCTCCGATTTACTCTCAAACCATACTGTGTACTCATTAGACTGTTCATTCCGTTCAGCAGATCATTTAATTCTTCTTCACTTTCACTCAGGATAGCAATGTCATCAGTGAATCGTATCATTGATATCCTTTCACCTTGTATTTTAATTCCACTCCTGAACCTTTCTTTTATTTCCATCATTGCTTCCTCGATGTACAGACTGAAGAGTAGGGGCGAAAGGCTACAGCCTTGTCTTACATCCTTCTTAATACGAGCACATCGTTCTTGATTGTCCACTCTTATTATTCCCTCTTGGTTGTTGTACATATTGTATATGACCCGTCTCTCCCTATAGCTTACCCCTACTTTTTTCAGAATCTTGAACAGCTTGCACCATTTTATATTGTTGAATGCTTTTTCCAGGTCGACAAATCCTATGAAAGTGTCTTGATTTTTCTTTAGCCTTGCTTCCATTATTAGCCGTAATGTCAGAATTGCCTCTCTTGTCCCTTTACTTTTCCTAAAGCCAGACTGTTCGTCACCTAGTGCATTCTCAATTTTCTTTTCCATTCTTTTGTACATTATTCTTGGAAGCAGCTCTGTGGTATGTAGTACTAAAGTAGCTCTTTAGTAATTAACTGTTGTTGTTGTTGTTGTTGTTGTTGTTGTTGTTGTTGTTGTTGTGGTCTTGAGTCCTGAGACTGTTTTGATGCAGCTCTCCATGCTACTCTGTCCTGTGCAAGCTGCTTCATCTCCCAGTACCTACTGCAGCCTACATCCTTCTGAATCTTCTTAGTGTATTCATCTCTTGGTCTCCCTCTATGATTTTTACAGAGATTTAAGAACCAGGTTTTAAATTGTAAGACACTTCCAGGGGCAGATGTGGATTCTGACCACAATCTATTTGTTATGAACTGTAGATTAAAACTGAAGAAACTGCAAAAAGGTTGGAATTTAAGGAGATGGGACCTGGATAAACTGAAAGAACCAGAGGTTGTACAGTGTTTCAGGGAGAGCATAAGGGAACAATTGACAGGAACAGGGGAAAGAAATATAGTAGAAGAAGAATGGTTAGCTTTGAGGGATGAAGTAGTGAAGCCAGCAGAGGATCAAATAGGTAAAAAGACGAGGGCTAGTAGAAACCCTTGGGTAACAGAAGAAATATTGAATTTAATTGATGAAAGGAGAAAATGCAGTAAATGAAGCAGACAAAAAGGAATTCAAACGTCTCAAAAATGATATCGACAGGAAGTGCAAAATGGCTAAGCAGGGATGGCTAGAGGATAAATGTAAAGATGTAGAGGCATATATCACTAGGGGCGAGATAGATACTCCTACAGAAAAATTAAGGAGACCTGTGGATAAAGGAGAACCACTTGCATGAATATCAAGAGCTTTGATGGAAACCCAGTTCTAAGCAAAGAAGGGAAAACAGAAAGGTGGAATGAGTATATAGAGCGTCTATACAGGGGCGATGTTCTTGAGGACAATATTATGGAAATGGAAGAGGATGTAGATGAAGATGAAATGGGAGACATGATACTGCGTGAAGAGTTTGACAGAGCACTGAAAGACCTAAGTTGAAACAAGGCCCCCAGAGTAGACAACATTCCATTAGAACTACTGACAGCCTTGGGAGAGCCAGTCCTGACAAAACTCTACCATCTGGCGAGCAAGATTTATGAGACAGGCGAAATACCCTCAGACTTCAAGAAGAATATAATAATTCCAATCCCAAAGAAAGCAGGTGTTGACAGATCTGAAAATTACCGAACTATCAGTTTAATAGTCACAGCTGCAAAATACTAACGCGAATTCTTTACAGACAAATGGAAAAACTGATAGAAGCCGACCTCAGGGAAGATCAGTTTGGATTCCATAGAAATGTTGGAACACGTGAGGCAAAACTGACCCTACGACTTATCTTAGAGGAAAGATTATGGAAAGGCAAACCTACGTTTCTATCATTTGTAGACTTAGAGAAAGTTTTTGACAATGTTGATTGGGATACTCTCTTTCAAATTCTGAAGGTGGCAGGGGTGAAATACAGGGAGCGAAAGGCTATTTACAATTTGTACAGAAAGCAGATGGCAGTTATAAGAGTCGAGGGACATGAAAGGGAAGCAGTGGTTGGGAAGGGTGTGAGACGGGGTTGTAGCCTATCCCTGATGTTATTCAATCTCTATATTGAGCAAGTAATAAAGGAAACAAAAAAAAGCTCGGAGTAGGCATTAAAATCCATAGAGAAGAAATAAAAACTTTGAGGTTCGCTGATGACATTGTAATTCTGTCAGAGACAGCTAAGGACTTGGAAGAGCAGTTGAATGGAATGGACAGTGTCTTGAAAGGAGGATATAAGGTGAACATCAACAAAAGCAAAATGAGTATAATGGAATGTAGTTGAATTAAGTCGGGTGATGCTGAGGGAATTAGATTAGGAAATGAGACACTTAAAGTAGTAAAGAAGTTTTGCTATTTGGGGAGCAAAGTAACTGATGATGGTCGAAGTACAGAGGTTGTAAAATGTAGACTGGCAAGGGCAAGGAAAGCGTTTCTGAAGAAGAAAAATTTGTTAAAATCAAGTCTAGATTTAAATGTCAGGAAGTCGTTTCTGAAAGTATTTGTATGGAGTGTAGCCATGTATGGAAGTGAAACGTGGGCAATAAATAGTCTGGACAAGAAGAGAATAGAAGCTTTCAAAATGTGGTGCTACAGGAGAATGCTGAAGATTAGATGGGTAGATCACATAACTAATGAGGAGGTATTGAATAGAATTGGGGAGAAGAGGAGCTTGTGGCACAGCTTGACTTGAAGAAGGGATCGGTTGGTAGGACATGTTCTGAGACATCGAGGGATCACCAATTTAGTATTGGAGAGCAGCGTGGAGGGTAAAAATCATAGAGGGAGACCAAGAGATGAATACACCAAGCAGATTCAGAAGGATGTAGGCTGCAGTCGGTACTGGGAGATGAAGAAGCTTGCACAGGATAGAGTAGCATGGAGAGCTGCATCAAACCAGTCTCAGCACTGAAGACCACAACAACAACAACAACAACTGACTAGATGGCAGGATTCAATTTGATTCTAACAACGATTCCAAGTAATTTTTGATCAGGAGCTCTAAAGTTTTGCTGATTCAGGAAGAAAGAGAAACATGTCTATATGATGCGGCCTGCTCCTCTTCCTCATGTGGTTTCCATTTAGTTATTACTACCTGAGTTGTCCAATCTTCTGTTAGTGTCATTCATCCAAATTTGGTTAAATACCTGTAACTGTTTTCAGAGGATTATGTCAGGGAGATTTTCTATCATTTGGTAATAAGTGACATCGTTGCCAGGTAAGAAATTTGCCACCTTTTTAATACATCTTAACAGTTCTTCATATGAAAATGGCTCCATGAGAGGATGATTGTGATCTTTATGTTCCAGGAGACAAAATGCTTTAATTTTTTCCATACATCAGAAAGACTAACATTGATAGTTTCTGATTAACAGAAAGATTTCCAGGTGTTCTTTTTAATGTCTTTTAACTGCTGTTGAACTCTTGTAGCTATTTTCTGGTATGTAATAAAGTTTCCTATTGTCTATTGCTTCTGAAAGGTGTTGTGCGCAAGTTTTCACTGTGCTATGGCTCTAGAATACTCTGGTGTCCACCACACATAGGAGTAGTTGCTTTGAAACAATGACTTCTTTTTTCCTTGGAATGAAAGCTGTTGCAGCTTTTTCAATAACTGAAATGCGCTGTTGATAGGCATCTAACAAATTGTTAAAGGAGTAAAACTTCTCCTGGTCTTTAGCAGTGTACAGTAGCCAGTCTGCTTCCTTGATATGCCTGTTGCTGGTTGTATATATAACATTAACTGGATTTATGGGGAATCTAAAGCAATTTCTAGAGGGAGATGATTAAGCTGAGAGAGTCTTTTTTTCTAACTGTCCACACCATTACATGACAAAAGTCAGCAGTGGACCATGTATTTGTATTTCTTTATTGGTCCTGTAAATCGTGTTTAGGTACATATTTTGCACAAACGATGTAGGACAAGTCGGGTTGGTACAATATATACAACGTCATACACATAGTTATTTTGAAAGGATAAGTAATTAAAAATTATTCAATACATGTTGAATATTGATAACAAATTTAATATAATGAAATAAAATGATAGACTTATTAAGAATATTTGAGCAGTTACACTACACTTTTCTGGTACTCTAAAAACTCGGAAATAGAATAGAAGCAGTGATCAAGCAGGTACTCTTTCAGTTTCACTTTAAACTTTTGTAAATTTTGCATCTGTTTCAAATAGGGTGGCATGTGATTGTACAGCATTATGCCAGTATGATACACTCCCCTCTTACAAATGTTTGTGCTTACTGTATTGACATGCAAGTAATGCTTCTGCCTAGTATCATGAGGGTGGTAATCACAGTTATACTTGAAGATATTTCCATCTTTTAAAATATTTCCTTTTGTGAAATTCAATATTTCATACATATGTAATCAAGGAAGAGGCAGTATACTTAGATTTTTAAATATTGGTTTACAGGAGTCTCTGTACTTAGCATGGTTTATTATTCTAACAATCTTTCTCTGTAGCCTAAATGTTTTGTTTGTACCTATGGAGTCAAATCAACAGCTGATGATTGTCTGTATGGATTACATAGCATGGTAGGAAAGCTATAGTTGAGAAGTACTAAATTGAGATTTTCAAGAAGTGTGAGCAAATCTCTGCCGTCTACATCTACAAAAAAAGAGGTATGGCATTTGAAGCTGATGAAGAATCTGATCCAGAGAAAGGCTTCATAATTTGCAGTGAGGAGGTTTGTATATGGTGACAATGGTGAATGCTTTATTAGGAGAGTAATTTACAATGCCCACTCTTTGTGTGTCCACTGTCCTAAGATTGATATCAAGTTTTTTAAACTGAATTTTATCCCTAGTTAAAATGGTGACATGTCCTTTCCTGTCCTCCATGTCATGTCTAAGCACTGCATAGCCTTTGAAGTACATTTGCTGGGAGAGTTTACACAAAATTTTGTAAATACAAGCCACCGAGTGGTGATTGCTGCTACATTATCTAAAACGACTTTCTCTGTTCAAAATACCTGATTTTGCATTTCACAGGAGGACTTTAAAAGCCATTGTGAGATTTTCAGAAATCTTCTTCAGCATTCTGTATAAGAGCCAGTGTTGTTACAATCTCTGTTTCATTTTTTATGGAAAGAAAGATTTGCAGTATTAAAACACAAAAAAACTGTTAATGGTAGCTTTCCAGTCTGCCTGAGAGATAGCCGGAAGAGCGGGAGGATACAGATTGTTTTGTATTGAGCTTTGTGGACCGTGAAAGTCATATAGCATGTCAGAATAGCCTTGCTTGTACGGCCTATGAGGGAATGTTTTATTTTTGTAAGATGTGGGAACTGGAATAAATATAGCAGCATAATTAGGTCAAGGGTAGAGTCTTTTCTCTATCATTAGCAATCCCTCTGGTTTCCCACATAATTTAAGCCAGTCACTAGGGGAGAGCACTCGAGATGGAGGAATATCAACAGCAACTTGCCCAAATGATGGACACTGGGGCAGGGCTTGAAATGATTCAGTGTGACTGGCTTCCATGTGCTGCTTGTAAAATGCACAATAGCTGCTGGTGACAGCATGATTTCCACTGCAATGTAAACACCTGAGCACTCCAGTATGTGAGCACTGTGAAATCTCATGGGCTCTCATACATTTAACAAAACAAGCACTACTACAACATTGTGTACATAAATGGAAATATTGAAGTCTGTCATGGCACTGCAAAGCTGACTGGACATACTATGCATGGTATTGAGAAGAAACATGGTTTTCCAATTTTTTTAAATTGTTAATTTTGGATTTTCTTTTGTAAAACGTATGGTACAGTCTCTTTGGTGAGATAATGGCTGAGCTTGGATGTTCTGCATAACACTCACACTCAGTTCTCATCAACATTGTGCCATGGTAGTACTGCTGACAAAAGTACCACTGATTGAGGTATACCCACTGAAGCACCCTCCGCCCACCAATAGGAGGACCAGGAGTAGTCACATGGAGTGCGCCAGATGGATTGGCAAGAGTGTTGGTATTCAGGGTGCTCTCTTGCCTGCCAGCTTGTTCCATGACCAGGCATGTCCACTAGTTCCTCCCTTATGGGGTGCAATGCCTCTCAATTTAACTGTGGCAAATTTGCTGGGGTGAATTTGAGTCTGCTGTACCCCTAAGGTGTAGGCTTTTGGAGAAGTGAAATCTCCACTGGTGACTGGAATCAGTCCTTTCTTTCACAGGTTTTCTCCAAACACCACCAGATGCTCTGCTTTCTGCTCATTTCCTATCCTGACCATGTACAGCATGTACAAAGTTGTCAGCTGAAGTGGGATAAGGTCACTGTTAGGTTCAGCTGCCATGTTTCATTTTGCAGATTGTTGCCACATACATCTGATGGATATGAGCTGGCTGGGACTGTTAGCCTGGTAGTTACCATGTAATGTGGCCTATGGAAAGTGATTCCAACATCTTGTTTGTGCTTGAACTTGCACACTGTGTACTCACTGACTGTCAATGCATGTGGAGTGTGCCCAATGCATTAGGCCATAGACAGACCCCTTGCTTACGGGCATGCTTCCCAGATCACAGGATACTGCTGCCGCAGTCTTCGTGTTGGTGGAGGCACAGTTTGGTGCACGATACGTCTGCTCATTGTGCTGCCGATGGTCCGTGCTGCCTTGCCACTGCATGTGGATGCTGCCGCCATCACTTTTGACATCTCAATGCCCCATCTAGCCACACTACTGGTCTGTTGATGCCACCCTCTTCACCGCTGCTTCTGTCAATGTGAGATGTTGAGGTAAGTGTTGCTGCAATGAATCCTTACTTGCCTCCATCTTCTATGTTGTGAGCATCCACCAGGGGAACTCATCACTCCTTAATTTAGCATAGTTTACTGTTGAGACGTCTCATCTGTAACATTATTGATTTGCAGAAATCTTGGCCCTAATGATATAACCATGCCAAATACGCATTTGTGTGCTATGCCGGAATGACCATAAATAGTCTCTGCTGTTGCCCCTGTTTCAAATGATGGGACAGATCATCTCGTGCTCCTACAAATGGCATCTGACAAATTAGCATTACAGAGGTAGCTTGACGAAGCTTTATGCCCAATGGTGAAACTTGGCAGGTGTCAATGCACCATCTTCTTCCAAAATGTCCATGATGTAGGACAATCATGTTCTTTGCCTGATAGCCTTCTCTTGAATGTGACAAAAATTAAAACTTCATAGCAATTCACACTTGTATGTAGAGACAATCAATCTTTTGCATGGTGCAATCACTTTCAATGTCCTGGCATATGGGTTAGTGGAGTGCTAGTATGACAAATGTGGTGTCAGTTATTACTGAGATCAGTTATCGACACACTGGCACAAAAATGGAGAGGACTTTGAAGCACTTGCCTATCACATTAGAACAATATCTTACTTATGCCCTAGGGAAGGATCAGACCCGTAATGATGTGCTAATCAAAAAGGCAGAAGTCAAAACAGTTTATGTGTTCATACAGGGAATTAATCTACTGATCAAGAATGAAGTAAAAGTAGTTTCCTGCACCTCTTTGCATGAAGCAATTCAGTTAGTGTTACTATGCCAAGAAGCATGACAGTTTGTTTTGACTCCTGTTGCACTAATGAACCATGCCATGCTGTTGTTAATAATACCAATTGACAGCAGTGTGGAAAGCCAAACCACATAGAAGATTCCGGGCACATGTGGAGGAACTGAACCTCCTAGCACGGTAACGCCCCCTGTGCTTGTGTTTACAGGAAACACATTTAAAACCATCTGATGCTCCTGTACTAAGGGGCTATACATTGTATCGCAAGGATGACCTGACTGGGGAAATGACCATAGGTGGAGTTGCCGTGTTTGTCAATAATGACCACCACTCCTCTGCTCTCCCCCTGGATACTGACCTGCAAGCAGTTGCAGTTGAAATTCATTCACATCGGTGGCTTACCATTTGCTCCCTTTATTTACCTCCTCTGGATGCAGTGAACTTAGAGGCTCTCACAGATCTTACCACACAACTCCCCAGCCCATTTCTCCTCCTGGGCGACTTCAATGCCCATCATGTCCTGTGGGGCTCCACTTCTCTTTGCACTTGAGGTCGAGTTTTGGAGAGCCTCCTAACATCTCAAGTGTTGTGCATCCTCAACACTGGTACTCCGACTCATTTCTCTGCTGCTACTGGGTCATTCTCAGCCATTGACCTATCTTTCTGCTCTCCAACCCTCACCATCTCTGTTCACTGGAAGGTCATTGATGACCTTCATTCCAGCGATCACTTCCTCATCCGCATTCATCTCCTGGATGGTGTATTGCTGGAGCAGAGGCCGTCATCGTGGATGATTGGCAGGGCTAACTGGCCACTGTTCAGTCGGTTGGCTGTGTTTGAACGCCACAACAGTGTACAGGAATGGGTGGATCACATCACAATTGTGATCCATCATGCTGCTGATCTGTTCATACCACAATCTTCTCGCCCTCTTAAGCAGCGCCTTGTGCCTTGGTGGACAGAAGAGTGCCATTCAGCCATCCTGGACAAGCGTCCAGCTCTTCGACGATTTAAATGGCACACAACAGCGGTCAATCTTACCGCCTTTCGAATCACGAGAGCCAGGGCATGCCGTGTCATTAAGGAGAGCAAGAAAAGGTCATGTCAGGAGTTCCTGGACTTCATCAACCGTTCCACTTGTTCCACAAAATTATGGGAAGCCATCCGGAGGATTTCCGGTCAATGCAGTCGTTTACCAATAGCTGCAGTCCTGAACCAGGGATGTCTCCAAACGACACCCAGAGCCATTGCTCAGACGGTGGCAGAGCATTTTGCACAAAGTACTGCCACTGCAAATCAGGATCCAGCGTTTCGTCGCTATCGTGCAACTGTCGAGATAGCAAACTTGGACTTTCGGTCGAACAGTTCTGAGGCCTACAACTCCCCTTTCTCCATGTGAGAACTTGACACGTCACTTACTGAGACTACTGATATTGCACCAGGTCACAACTGCATCCGGTACTCCATGCTTCGTCATCTGCCAGCAGCGTCAAAGGAAATCCTCCTCATGTGTTTTAATCTCATATAGCAGACAAGAGTGTTCCCCACCTCGTGGAGGGAGGCAATCCTCATCCCTCTCCTCAAACCAGGAAAGGTCCACGCATGTCCCAGTAGTTATTGTAGTATCGCCTTGACGAGCTGTGTCAGAAAGTCCCTGGAACGGATGGTTAACCATCGTCTGGTCTGGCTGTTAGAAACCAGACAGCTCCTTAGCCGCTCTCAGTGTGGATTCCGAAAATTTCGGTCCACAGTCGACAACCTGACCCTCCTAGAGGTGGCTATTCAGCAGGCTTTCCTCCGTCAGCATCACTGTATCGGTATCTTCTTTGATATCAGTAAGGCATATGATACTACTTGGTGACACTGTATTCTTGCACAACTGCATCAATGGGGCTTTCGTGGCTGCCTCCCCATTTTCATTCGGTCTTTCCTGTCTCAGCGTTTTTTTCAGACCTGAGTTGGTAACACACTGTCTGATCGCTTTGAGAAAGAGAACGGTGTCCCCCAGGGCACTGTTTTAAGTGTTACCCTCTTTGCCATAGCCATCAACAGTATAACGTCTACAGTGAGGAGTCCAGTACAGTGCTCCTTATTTGTGGACGACTTTGCTGTTTTCTGTTCCTCCTCCAGTGTTGCAACCGTGAGCCATCAGTTGCAGCTAACAGTGCGGTGGTTAGAGGAGTGAGCTGCAAAGACGGGTTTTCGGTTTTCTGCCGATAAGTGTGTTTGTGTTCATTTTAATCGTTCTCGTCGTCTCTTTACTTTGCCTGCTTTGCATATGGGGAATACTGTCCTACATTTTAGAGACACAGTGCGGTTTCTGGGCCTAATTTTTGACTCCAGGTTGTCATGGCTGCCACACCTATGCGACTTGAAAGCCAGAACCCTGAAGGCACTGAACATCCTCAAGTGCCTCAGCCACAGGTCTTGGGGAGCGGACAGGGTGCTTCTCCTTCAGTTTTATCGAGCTTTTGTGTGTGGGTGCACAGTGTATGGGTCAGCGAGGCCATCTTATTTGCAGATCCTTGACACTGTCCACCATGCTGGGATTCGACTGGCCACGGGTGCTTATCAGACCAGTCCCATACCCAGCGTCTGTGCTGAGGCTGGGGAACCGCCACTTACCATCCGGCGGCAGCTCCTGCTAGTGCACCAGGCTTGTAATCATTACGGGTCTGATCCTCACCTGCTCACCATCTTGTTGCTCCTGCACCTCTGGATCGCCTTTTTTCCCACCGTCTCCGGGCTACATTGCCATTTGGGATCCGAGTACAACGTGTGCTAGAGTCCCTTGGTGTGGAGTCTGTACAACCCCAAATCCTGGGTTCTAACTGCCTGCCACCCTGGTTACTGAAAGGTGATTTTAGATTTATTGCAGTACAAGAGAGATTGCACTCCTGCCACCGTTTTTAATGCAGCATTTTCTGCCATTTTATCTGAGCACTGCGACTATGTAGCCGTTTTTATGGATGGTTCGAAACAAGGGGATTCCATTGGTTGCTCTGTTGTTTTTCCGGATCGTGTCCTCAAGGTCCGACTGCCTAAGACTTTTACTGTCTTTTATGCAGAATTTTCTGCGATCTTGCAGGCACTGGCGCAGATGAGACATTCTTCCTGTCCTAAATTTCTTGTCTCTTCCGATTCACTAAGTGCCCTTCACTCATTGCAGCATTTTTATCCAGCAGATAAAATAGTGCAGACCATTCAGGATGCCCTCCTCCAACTACAGCGATTGGGGAAGGTGGTGGCTTTCTGCTGGGTTCCGGGACATGTCGGCATTGCTGGGAATGAAAGGGCATATCTCGCAGCCAAGGAGGCATGTCTCGATCCACAAGTATCTCAGTGTGCTATACCCCTGCACACACTTACCTCGCTGATGAGCTCACGAGTCATGCATCGGTGGGAGGATGAGTGGCTGGAAGTGACTGACAATAAGCTCCATCCCCCCAGGGGGTCCACAACTCTTTTGTGGATACGTGCGTAGCGAGCACGGGACCCCGATCTAATGTGGCCCTCCTTCCTTTCCGGGCTGCATACCTTCCCTTCCCGCATCCTTCCCTATCCCCCATCTTTGCCCCCCCTCCCCTCACCTCTGGCTCTTTCCTTCCCTTTCTCCCCCTCTGGGAGTATGGTTTGTGCCTATGTCCGGAGACAGACGCTCGTAAATGTAACGCATTCTTTGTCTTCTCTGCTTGTATGTCTTCATCCTTCCTTTGTCCTTCTCTTTTCCTTACCTCTTCTCTTTACCCTTTTCTCCACTGCGGCATTTGAGACCTCTCTTCTTTCCTTTCCCTTTCTTTGTTTTTCCCTTTCTCTTTCTTCCTCCCTGTGCGTGTCTGAAGACCTACCCACGCATTTTGTGCGTAGCCGGTGACGGGGTAACACATAATTCCCCGCCCCGGGTAGACAGGTAGGACACGTACGTACCCCCTGGTAACGGCCAGGCCCAGGGAGGGGTGATTACCTGAGCTGATACCTTCCAAAAGTGCCGATTGGTCCCTCCATCCGTTTGTCGGGAGGTGTGACCTGAGGTGTGAACAATCACCTAAGGCAGGAGTGCCCTCAGAGAGGCCCCCCACAAGGGAGGAGCGCGCCATCGGAGATGCCGGTAATCATGGGGGATTCTTCTGCAATGGTTTCCTCACCTTCCACTATGTCTGCTCACAAGCGTAAGTTCACTGAGTCTCAGCCACAGACAGTTCTTCCATCGTTGCCACAGTTCCTTGTTGTTTCTCGGTCTCACGAAGGTCATGACTTCTCCACGGTCAACCCTTCCATTCTTCAGAAAGGTGTTGACGCAATTGCAAGTCCTGTAAAGTCTTGTTCCAGATTACGGAATGGCACCTTGTTGTTAGAAACAGTCAGTGCCCTCCAGGCACAAAAATTGCTGCGTACTTCACTGCTCCACACCTTCCCTGTCCGGGATGAAGCACACCGCACTTTAAATTCCTCGCATGGAGTCATTTATACACACTCCCTCGATGGATTGTCTGATGAAGAAATTCAGCACTACCTGTCTGACCAGGGCGTAACGGCTGTTCATAGAGTTATGAAAAGGATTGACATGAACATCATTCCAACCCGCACTGTCTTCTTGACATTTGACAAATTTCAACTCCCATCGAAAATCAAAGCAGGCTATGAGATAATTTCCGTTCGCCCTTACGTCCCAAACCCTACGCGTTGCTATCGGTGTCAGCGGTTCAATCACACCAGCCAGTCCTGTTCCAATCCGGCCAAATGTGTTACATGTGGCAAGGATGCCCATGAGGGTGCTTGTCCACCTCCATCCCCTCGCTGCATCAACTGTATGGGTGACCATGCTGCTTCCTCTCGAGATTGCCCCATTTTTAAAGACGAAAAGCTCATCCAGGAAATCAGAGTGAAGGAAAAGGTGTCGACCTTTGCTGCTCGAAAATTATTCGCCAGTCGACAGCCCACCATGCCTCAGACAGGAAAATACAGCACTGTCCTTGCTTCTCCTCGGCCAACAAAGGAGGCGGCCACGCAGACTTGCGACCTCACCTTTAGTGCCACGGTCGTCCGATCGGCCAGCGCAAAGATCGCCCGTTCAACCTCACCACTTTCGCCTGCCCACTCTATGGCTCACCCTTCATCGGGTTCTGCTAAATCTCGAGCCCAAAAGTCGACACCAAGACTTTGAAAAAAGAGCATACTCGTGAAGATTTTTTACATACCCCAACTTCACAACCATCGGTTCCTCCATCATCTAAACATCATATTTCCAAGAAGGCTACTAAGAAACCCAGTTCATCTCCTTCTCCGCCAAGGCGTGTCCCATCTACAGCACCACCTGGTGGAAATCGCCCTCGGCTGTCTTCTGTGTCGCCGAGGCGCACTGCTGGCAGCCGATCAACCAGCCGATCGCTGATGGCAGGAGCTGCTCCTGAACAACCTATGGATCAGGATCTTCTGCCTTCGGCTGAATGCCATTCCATGCTGTCGGTTGCAAGCTCTGAGCAGTCGTTGAGTTGACGGCAACCTTGGTCACATTCCTCCATTTTCTGTTCACCCTATGTCCATTATCCACTGGAACATCCGCGGCATTCGAGCCAATCGGGATGAATTGTCGATCCTCTTATGATCCTACTCGCTGGTCATCTTCTGTCTTCAGGAAACAAAGCTGCGTCCCCATGACCGCTTTGTTCTCCCTCATTTTCAGTCCGTCCGATATGATCTCCCCTCTGTTGACGGCTCTCCAGCCCATGGAGGACTCATGATTCTTCTCCATGATACTCTCCATTATCACCCAATCCCCTTACACACTTCCTTCCAAGCTGTCGCTGTCCGTCTTTCCCTTTTTGGATATACCTTTTCTCTTTGTACTGTATACATTCCATCGTCCACACCAATGGCACGAGCTGATCTCCTTCATCTTCTTGGTCAGCTTCCACCCCCCTATTTGCTGGTTGGGGACTTCAATGCCCACCACCCGCTTTGAGGATCTCCACATCCTTGTCCACGTGGCTCACTATTGCTAGACATCTTCCATCAAGCAGATCTAGTTTGCCTCAACACTGGGGTCCCTACATTTTTGTCTGCCTCCAAAACAAATTTCTCTCATTTGGACCTTTCGGTTGGTACTGTTCCGCTAGCTCAGCGCTTCGACTGGTTCGCCCTTGATGATACACACTCAAGTGACCACTTTCCATGTGTCCTTAGACTGCAGCCTCAACTGCCATATATGCACCCACGCCGCTGGAAGTTTGCCCAAGCCGATTGGACACTTTTTTCGTCTCTCGCGACATTCGATGACCGTCACTTTCCCAGTGTCGATGATGAGGTCACACACATTACCGACGTTATTCTTACAGCTGCAGAACGTTCAAAACCATGCACCTCCAAATTGCCCTGGTGCCCCCCAGTTCCCTGGTGGAACGAGGCGTGCCGTGACGCACTACGTGAGCGGCGACGTGCTCTTCGCGTTTTCCGCCACCATCCTACTTTGGCCAACTGTATCCGGTATAAGCAGTTCCGTGTGCGATGCCGTCGCGTCATCTGCGATAGCATGAAGGCAAGCTGGAAATTCTTTATTAGCTCATTTAACACCTTCACTCCCTCCTCGGAAGTTTGGAGTCGGCTTTGACGGTTCTCAGGGGCGCCTAGTTCCTCCCCGGACGGTATCCAGGTCCAAATGTTGCTGCATTTATCAACCCATAGTCTGCGTTACCTCCTTCGCCTTTATAATCGAATTTGGACGGACAGTACTTTTCCCAGACAATGGCGGGAAGCTATCATCGTTCCTATTCCGAAACCTGGTAAGGACAAACATCTCCCCTCTAGCTATTGCCCCATTTCTCTCACAAGTAGTGTATGTAAGGTTTTGGAGCGTATGGTGAATTGCCGTTTAGCTTGGTGGCTGGAGTCCCGCAGCCTTTTAACACCTGCCCAATGCGGATTCCAAAAGCATCGTTCTGCAGTTGACCATCTTGTTGCTCTCTCCACTTATATCATGAACAATTTTCTCCAGAAACTCCAAACAGTAGCAATATTTTTTGATCTGGAGAGAGCATACGATACCTGTTGGAGGACAGGCATCCTCCACACACTGTTCTCTTGGGGCTTTCAAGGTCGGCTGCCCCTTTTTCTTCGCGAATTTATGGCAGAGTGCACATTTAGAGTGCGGGTGAACACTACTCTCTCCCGTACTTTCTCCCAAGAAAACGGGGTACCCCAGGGTTCCGTGCTGAGTGTTGTACTGTTTGCCATTGCCATAAATCCAATTATGGATTGTCTCCTTCCTGATGTCTCGGGCTCCCTCTTTGTGGACGATTTTGTGATCTACTACAGCTCTCAACAGACCAGCCTTCTTGAACGACGTCTTCAAGGATGTCTCGATCGCCTCCACTCTTGGAGCATCGAAACCAGCTTCCGTTTTTCTCCCAGTAAGACCGTTTGTGTCAATTTTTGGTGACGTAAGGAGTTCCTTCCACCCTCCTTACATCTAGGACCTGTCAACCTTCCGTTTTTTGGACATCGCTGAATTCTTGGGTCTTATGTTTGACAGAAAATTGTGCTGGTCCTCCCACGTTTCCTACCTTTCGGCTCACTGTCTGCGATCCCTCAACACCCTCCGTGTCCTGAATGGTACCTCCTGGGGAGCAGACCGAGTGGTCCTTCTCCGCCTCTATCGCGCCTTAGTGCGCTCGAAATTGGACTATGGAAGCATAGTCTACTCCTCTGCTCGGCCGTCTATTCTTCGGCGTCTCGACTCTATCCACCACCGTGGATTACGTTTAGTGTCTGGAGCTTTTTACACCAGCCCTGTGGAAAGCCTTTATGCTGAGACTGCTGAACCTCCACTGTCCAATTGGCGGGCAGTCCTTCTGAGTCATTATGCTAGCCATCGGTCTTCCATGCCTGCTAATCCAGCCCATGACATTTTTTTCGATGCCTCCTTTGATGTAGGGTATGCAGGCCGCCCCTCCTCCCTACTACCACCGGGAGTCTGCTTCCGTCAACTGCTCCATTCTCATTCTTTCTGCTTTCCTAAAACCTTCTTGACAACTTGGGGTACAGCACCGCCTTGGCTCCGTCCCCGGATCTGCCTGCTCCGTGACCTTTGTCAGTTTCCCAAGGATGGTACCCCTCCACTTGTTTATCGTTGGGCATTTTCTGCTCTATGTGCACAAATGAAGGAAGCCACATTTATTTACACTGATGGCTCAAAAACATCGTTTGGAGTAGGGAGTGCCTATATTGTTGGCGACACCCCAAATCACTTTCTGCTTCCTGACCAGTGTTCAGTTTATACTGCGGAGCTATACGCTGTTCTCCAGGCTGTCGACTACATCCGCCGCCATCAGCGGATACAGTATGTTATCTGTTCAGATTCTCTCAGCGCTCTCCTCAGTCTCCAAGCTCTTTACCCTGTCCACCCTCTGGTCCACCGGATCCAGGACTGTCTGCACTTGCTCCACCTGGGGGGTGTCTCGGTGGCGTTCCTCTGGCTCCTGGGACATGTTGGTATCTGTGGAAATGAGACGGCCGATATAGCGGCCAAGGCTGCAGTCTCTCTTCTTCGGCCAGCTATTCAATCGATTCCCTTCACCAATCTATGGAGCGTTTTATGTCGTCATGATGTTCTTTTATGGCACGCACATTGGTCGACACTTCCCCATAATAAATTGCGGGACATGAAAGCTCTTCCTTGTGCTTGGACCTCTTCCTCCCGAACGTGTCGTCAGGAGGAGGTAATTTTAAGTAGACTCCGGATAGGGTACTGTCTTTTTAGCCATCGACATCTTTTAAGTGGCAATCCTCCCCCACTCTGTCCCCACTGCTCTCAGCTGTGGACGGTAAGACACCTTTTAATTGAGTGCCCCCATTTTACTCCATTACGCGCCCGTCTACAGCTGTCGCCTGATAGATCGTCAATTTTAGCAGATGACACGTGCTCGGCCGATCGCGTTCTCGAGTTTATTAGTGCCAGTGAAATGACGTCAGTCATTTGAAGCTTTTTTTGGGGACAACCAACCCCTTTCTGTAGTGGATTTTAAAGCCTCCCTTCTGCTTTTAGTTCTCCAATTTTTTGAGTTTCATTCCCATTGCTGCTGGTTTCCATTTTCGGTTTTTTACTGTTTCCTAAGTCACAGACCAGGCGCTAATGACCATAGCAGTTTTGCACCCTAAAACCAAAACAAAAAAAAAAGCTTCGTATAGTCAAGCCCACAACGCATGTGTGGTGTACTTCCTTTCAGCCCCGTCGACGGGACGAGGTTCTCCTCATTCGGCTTCGGATAGGCCACAGCCCTATGACACATGGCTTCCTGCTCTGGAGGGAGGACCCTCCAATGTGTGGTGCTTGTGGCGTTCAGGTCACTGTGCACCACGTTTTATTGTATTGCGTTTTATTTTCTGACCAGCAGGCCGCGGCTGACTTGCCAGCGGACCTGCCATCTCTTGTAGGCAACACTCAGACGAATGTGGTTAAAGTTTTAAGGCCTGTGCCATGTCAAATGTTTTTACAAAGATTTTATGGAGAGGATCTTAACCCAGATAACCCTGACGTCCTTCTGGAAGGACGGCGTCACTCACTGTTAAAATTATTTATTTTTGCGAATAACGCATTGTTGCAACGGACTGTGACGCATTGTTATACGAGGTAGGCCGAGTCAGTTGCGCGCTACGACAGTCAGTTTGACGCTGTCGTTCATAGTGAGTGAGAAACTGTGTCTTGAAAATAGGGCCTATTTTACCATGGACGAACTGACCGACCTTGTTATCGATGTGTATGTATATTTTCTTTCATATTGCATCAATAATTCTGAAACTTGTCATATAATATCTTCAAGAATTAACCTATATTATTTACAGGTTCATATTACGATTGAAAGTTTTCGTTAGTTGTAATTCAATACTGTTTTCAACCGTCCTTCCAGAAGAACGTCAGGGTAATATGTTGTCATTTTGTATTCACAGAAAATGATGTACACTCATGGAACTTTTGGACATGTTAGAATCAAAAGATGAGGAAATAGCTAACGCTGGCACGTGTAGTAAGGATTATGAAACGAAAGGTATGGGGTACGGTGTGGTAATGACTTACGTTGACCAGTTATTTCCACATGTTCCATATCGAATATATTTTGATAACGTCTTTAGCAGCGTTGAGCTACTACATGACCTAAAAGAGAGGGGCGTGGAAGCATCAGGAACAATAAGAGAAAACAGCTAAGAATTGTACTCTAACATCTTTAGATAAAATGATAAAAGAAAATAGAGGATCATATGAAGTTTGTTCTGACTCAGCATTTGGGATTCCCATTGTACGTTGGAATGACAATAATGTTGTTACTGTAGCCACCAACTTTGACAGAGTGCAACCACTACGCTCTGTAGCAAGATTTTCCAGGGAACAAAAGAAAAGGATTAGCATGCCTCAACCTAACTTATTACACTCCTACAATATTCATTTGGGAGGCATAGATCGAGCTGACCAAAATGTATCCCTATATAGATGCTCTATAAGAGGGAAAAAGTGGTATTTCCCGATCATTGCACATTTTATAGTTATTGCAGAGTAAAATGCCTGGGATCTTTACACGCACAACAAAGAACCCATAGATCATCTGACAATTCGTTGTCGAATTGTCACTGCAATTCTTGAAAGTAACAGAAGAGTCACTACCAGCAGAGGACGTCCTAGTAAGAGGGCAATACTAATTTCTAGATTTGATGGAAGAGAACATTAGGTTGCTGAATTACCAATGGAAGAGATGACCAAAAAGAAGAAGCAGCTGAAATGTCGAAGTTACCACGAAGAAACTACTACTATGTGCGTAAAATGTGACGAACCACTTCACGTTTGTTACTTTTTGTCTTATCATACTAGTGCATAAAATATGTGTATAAGTTATTTTCTTTGTTTTTTGTATTTATTAGTTGTTTTAGCCCATAATTCAAATTTATTTGAAAGTATAAAAACCAAAACAAGTTAATTGTGCAATGTCATATACTTTAAAACATGTTCCCTTATTGTCCTGACGTCCTTCTGGAAGGACATCCATTTTTGGAAATACTAAATAAAAATAAATACTCAAAATTGTATTTACTTTCTTCCTTACAACCTTGTGAATCATTGTAGATGAGATATAAATCAATTTTGAAGAACAAATAATTCAGGACTATCTGGGTTAATTTGCTCACTGTGTGACAAGCTCGCCCATATTTTATGTAAGTGGCCAGCCAGTGACAATTTCCTGTGGCATTCTTGTTGCTATGTTTTCCCTTTCCTTACATTTTACTTTCTTATGTAGCATTTACCTTCTTTTCCTGCTTTCTTTGTGTGTGTGCTTCAGTTTTATTAGGTCTGTCCACATTCGTTCCGTTTACACACACACACACACACACACACACACACACACTCTCTCTCTCTCTCTCGCTCTCTCTCTCTCTCTCTCTCTCTCTCTCTCTCTCTACTCTGAATTCTTTGGTGTGGTGACAGACTGATATGTAGCATAACCCGAAGTCCAGGTTAGGCTGGATGTTGATTATTTGGTTGTGAAGTGGTGAAGCCAATGGATGCAAGTGTGATGAAAGATTATGGTGACTGACTGAGTCATAGCATAGCCAGATGTCTGCATTCAAACCATAATTAATGCAGTTTTCCATATTTAGTGCACTTTTCATTATAAATATCAAAACTGCAAGATAAATTTGGAGTACAAATGTTAGGTAACAGAAAAGCCTCTGACAAGTATTTTGATACATATTACAAATGTATATTGCACATAAACTACAAAAAATCCACGGGGGTCCACTACATAACTTTTATCATATTCTGAATGTTGGGAAACCTGGCACACAGCCAAAAGCTTCAATGTGGTTGGTGCTTCATTTCAGCCCTCCAGTCTGTTTATGGATGATGACATTTGGTTTGTGGGGCACTCAACTGCGCGGTCATCAGCGCCTGTACAAAATCCCAATTTTTACACAGCCCTATTTGTTTACGCAGTCCACTCTAGCTACTGTCATGAATGATGATGATGATGATGACGACAACACAAACATCTGGCTCTCTGTATATTGCCAGAAACTGTATCCGCCGAGCTCATCAAACATTACAGGGACATAAATCATGTTGAATGGTTATGTTAGTGTGAGTTATTTGGAGTTCAATGTAAGTCACTGTGTAGCTGTAGACATATCATAGTCCAGTTGAATGCTAGATAATGAGCACATCTATAGTCATTGCTTCTGAAGCCTGATGAAAGTAAAGGGGACAGCAGTAAAATTATTGTTCCAAAATGGAATCCATAACTTGACAGGATGTTTAAAATATTTTCAGGTGTTAGGGAGTTGAGGAGCCATTGGTTTCCAATTTTCCACTGAGACATGTGTAAGAGGTAGAAACATTTTAATCTACCAGAGTTATATCAGTGGTTTGCCATTCCCAAAACCAAACGAAGTCAAGATTACAGCTGTGCTGTATAGGATTGTCCTAAATGCCATGTCTGACGTTTATGTAGTCAATCTTACATTTATCATTTAACCCCCCTCCCTCAGGGGCTCAGCTTTCATTTGCTGAGTACGGGCTTGGCAACCCCGGGGTTCCTGAGCTGGGAACCAGTAAGCGCCATCAGCCCTCTGTCACCATAAGCTCGGGACACGCCTCAGCGACCACCGTGTGGTGTAGCAATGGAATGTTGTGTGTTTTGGAGAATAGGGGTCTTATCTTCACTGCCAGGACCGCGAGGACAGTACACACATTTCTAAAAAACCTTTAACCTCAAGGTGTGCTAGGTGCTGATGGGGTGAATGGCTGCTGAGGTAAAACAGTCTCTAGCGGTCAACCTCTGGGGCACCTGCGGCCCCCCTCCCCCCCCCCCCTCCCCCCACCCCACCCCACCACACCCCACCCCAGTTGTATAAGTCTTGCTCAGGCTTGCAGGGCTCTGCCTGGGTAAATGGTTGTTTCCCTAGCATCTCATGAGATACCTATGGAATGGTCTCATCAATCTACTACTCCTGACATGACGGGTGTACCCTCACATAGTACCTACACCCACTCATCAAAGAGAGCTCAGTTGGTCAATCCTCCTGAAAAGAAGTCTCAGAATCACAGTAACAGGGCGTAAGCGTGCCGTAACACTTTCATTGTAATCAAGCGAATAGGGGGAACCTTCAAAATGTCTCCCCCTTTTCTACTTTTACAATGCATTGGAAGGTGACTACCCAGTTGAGTCAGAGTTGCATAACATCCTTAACTTTAGTAAGGATGTGGTTACCTGCTCTGATATAATGGAGGTGGGCCCTATGGAGTAACGTGAAGAATGGAAAAATATGGGTGTCACAGAAGTGCAGAACTATATGAGGAGAGTCAATGGCAAATTGGAAAAATCAGCAACATTTATTGTCACGTTTAGCACACCAGAATTACTGGAACATATCCTTGCAGGCTATATCTGCCTTAAGGCCTGTTTGTTCCAAAACCAATGCGATGCTACAGATGTCAAAGATTTGGCCATACCACTATGGGATGTAATGGGATTGCTATGTGTGGCATTTGTGGAGGCTTAGCTCACAAATAAGGCAATTCTTGTACACTTCCTCTGAAATGAGTAAACTGCTCTGGGGATCATCTAGTGTGGAGTAGAAAGTGTGAGGTTTACAATGAGGAAAGGAAAATTCAGAAGTTGAAAGTCAAGAGACATATACCCTATGGTGAAGCTAAAAAATCTTTCAAAGCTATGCAACCTGCAATTTTCGCTATTTCTTTTGCATCACCCTTTAAAACGCCAATCACCAAGTGTGATGCCTCCACACAAACTCAGACTACAGACTCAAGTACGAGCACATGCACTTGTCGGTGTACTGTGGGGGAAATGCTCCACTTAAAACTGAAATCATTCAGAAACTGTCAGCAATGGGCTTACCACTTAAGCCACATACCACTACCCATCTCCAGTCAGTAAAGAAAAACGTGCTTTGAAAAGTAGTTCAAAGTCCAAGAAAGCAGTAATTAAACCTTCAGATCAGCAAGCTCTCTCCCTGTCTTATGGGGATATGCTTTGCAGGAGATGGACTTCCAATTGGAGTAACCGAAGAGCTGGGAAACAACTAATGATCCCCCTGACCTCTACAGTAAATCACCGCCTTCTAGGGAGAAAGAGAAGGACAACCATGTCTAAACAATGGTTTCCATAGGGACTTCTGTATTGCAGTGGAATTTAAATGGATATCGCTCACATTTGGGAGAATTACAGCTTCTGATCCTGCATGTGCTCCTGCAGCTTCTGCATCTGCTTGCAGGAAATGCATCTTAAAATCAGCAGCACACGTGCATTATGGGGTTGCTACCCATACAGGAAGGCTGATACCACTGGAGGCAGGACTAAAGGTGGAGTGGCTGTTTTCATTGGTGAGAGATGCCACTCCTCTCATGTCCCTCTTACCGTGGCCATGCAAGCAAGAGCTGTGGAAGTTCTAACACCCTTTAACATCACTGTATGTTCTTTGTACCTTCTGCCTAATGATGCTTTGGATGCGGTTGCACTGGCTGAACTCTTCCGGGCACTCCCACACCCATTCTTTCTTGTGGGGGACTTCAGTGCGCACAATGTGCTGTGGGGCTTGGCTGCCATTTGCTCCAGGGATCAGATGATTGAGCAACTCAACCATTCTCAGAATATCTGCCTTCTGAATGCAGGTCAGATGACACACTTTTCAACAGCTACAGGGTGTTTTTCAGCCATTGACCTTTGTTTTTGTTCCCCAGCTATTGCAGACTCAGTTCAGTGGAGAGTGGCTCCAGATTTACATTCTAGTGACCACTACCAGCAAGGACAGTGGCTGACAGGAGACCACACAGATGAACGATACAAAGAGCTGTACAGTTGACAGGCTATTTTTGAACAAAAGGCTTTGCACAGGAGATGTTTGCCATTATCACTTGTGAGATCCAATGGGCTGCTGCAGAGTCCATCCCTCAGTCTAGTAACTGTTGTGTCTAGAAAAGACAGCCTAGACACAATGAGAGGAAGCCGAAAGGCACGTGCTCAAACTCATGCAGGCTGGCGTGAGGTCTGAAACAGGATACGTAATGAATGCTATAATGAAAAGTACGTATCTTCTGGAATACTTAACTTTAATCCACATTTGTAGAACATCGCTCTTGATGATACATTAATAGAATCTCAATATCTATACTGGTAATGGCGCCTTGCTAGGTCGTAGCAAATGTAGCTGAAGGCTATGCTAACTATCGTCTTGGCAAATGAGAGCGTTATTCTCAGTGAACCATGGCTAGCAACGTCGGCTGTACAACTGGGGCGAGTGCTAGTACATCTCTCTAGACCTGCCGTGTGGTGGCGCTCAGTCTGCAATTACTGACAGTGGCGACACGCGGGTCCGACGTATACTAATGGACCGCGGCCGATTTAAAAGCTACCACCTAGCAAGTGTGGTGTCTGGCGGTGACACCACAGTAACCACCTCAGATGACAGCCTGTACCTTGGTAGAATGACGACTGTTGGTTGGCAATCAGGGACAAACGAACAGCTCTGCAGACCTTCAAACACTGTCCAACTACAGAAAATCTTCATACCTTCAGATCAGTGACAGCACTTGCAAGGTGAATGATAAAAGAATGGAAGAGGGCTTCCTGGAGGGAATTCACAACTTCCATTAATTGGTCCACTTCCACTGCGCAAGTTTAGGAATCAATAAGACAGATTTCAGGCAAGGCCAGTACACATTCCCTTATGGCCTTGTTAAGTAATGGGGTCTTGATGGACACATCAGAAGACGTGGCTCAGGTTTTAGCTGAACACTTATTTACTGTTACTACATCATCCACATGAGCTCCTGCTTTTCAGGTGCTCTGTAGGACTGCAGAGATAAGGAAACACAATTTCTTCTCACATAATGAGGATATTTACAACCTTCCGTTCTCCAAGTGGGAGCTGGAAACAGCTTTGTCTACAGCCAAAGACACTGCTCCAGGTCCTGATGAGATCCGTTATGCCATGATTCATCATCTGTGCCCTGAATTGAAAGGACAGCTGCTCTCTTGTTTCAATCAGATCTGGTTTTATGGACATTACCCCACAACTTGGAAGGAGGCAATATTAATTCCATATTGGAAACCAGGCAAGGAACACAGTGCCACTAACAGTTACTGGAGTGTAGCCCTTACCAGTTGTGTGCGTAAGACTTTTGAACGCATGGTCAACCACCACCTTGTCTGGCTGCTTGAGTCCTGAGGTCACCTGAGCCATTCCCAGTGTGGTTTCAGGCCTACCGTTCCACCCTTGACAACTTAATTCTACAGGAGTGCTTCTTACACTGGAACCATTTCGTTTGTGTGTTTTTTGACCTCGAAAAAGCATATGATACTACTTGGAGTTACAACATCCTTAGCCAACTTTATGAATGGGACTATATGGATGCCTGCCACATCTTATCCAATCCTTTCTCGAGGACCAGCATTTTTGATATCGCAT
The DNA here is from genome assembly GCF_023864275.1 of Schistocerca cancellata. Classification (NCBI taxonomy): domain Eukaryota; kingdom Metazoa; phylum Arthropoda; class Insecta; order Orthoptera; family Acrididae; genus Schistocerca; species Schistocerca cancellata. The sequence continues at coordinate 74,404,437 of NC_064631.1, forward strand.
TGGCGATGCCTTGTCTGACTGCTATGTTCAAGAGAATGGAGTCTGCCAGGGCAGTGTCCTCAGTGTCACATTGTTTGCCATCGCTATCAATAGCATTTTCTCCTCAGTCTGGAGCCCTATCAAATGCTCTCTGTTTGTGGATGACTATACAATCTTCTGCTCTTCCTCTGATCGTATGATGATGACGAGGCAGCTAGGAGGCAGGAGGCAGGAAACCTGGGCCAGGACAACTGGTTTTCGGTTCTCACCCAAGAAGACTGCATGTGTCAATTTTAACTGTGCTCGTCAAAGTTTTAACCAACCAGCGCTCAAAATGGGGGACAATGTTTTACATTTTCAAGAAACTGTGCACTTTTTTGGTTTATTATTTGACTCAAAATTAACTTGGCTCCCACACCTGAAAGACATTTGAACAAACCCCCCCTGCAGACCCTGGGGTTAGAATAGGCCTGAGGTATTCCTGCCTGTCGTAAGAGGCAACTAAATGGAGTCTCATACCTTTCGACCTTCGTGATGGTCCCCTGTAGGGTTTGACCTCCATTTTTCAAAACTTTCCTGAAGAGCAAGCCAATTGGGGAAGGGCGCCTTACATGGTGCATCGTGTCCATTGTGCATTGAGATCTTTAGCCCACTTTCTCGTCGTGGCATTGCAGTCCCTCTCATCCTCCATCTCTTTAGCAAGGGCATCTTCCTGGGTGTGTTTTCCTCCATCCACTATGCAGTGTCGATTTCTGTGCTGATGAGGACCATGGAATTCTTTGCACCTCATATCCAGCACAATAGCCAGTCCATTGTGGTAGGTCTGCCATGTAGCCCTCTGACTACACAGGGATTGCTCTGCTGATGTGTGCACCATTAACTTCCCATGTGTGCCAAGGAGTAGATGCCTGTCACCCTGGGGCATCAGGACCTCCAGCAATAGCCATCCTGCCAGGTGGCCTTTGCTGTGACTGGGTAGCGCCCTTGGGGAGGGCCCCTGGTCGGAGTGGGTGGCATCAGGACAGATGACGCGCGAGGAAATGTACCATGTTATCACTTGCTGGTGATCAAACGCCAGCAGTCTTTAAGAGTTCCAGGTCTCAGTACAATGCAAGGAAGTATGATCCTAAATCGTTGCTCTCTCTGACCACACCATGGAAGGAATGCCAGGCTAAGGATGGCAGCGAACCTCATTTGCCCCAGTACCGCATACGTACAAGAGCTGATGGGGACTCCTTTGTCTCGATGAAGCCTCAGTTTTTTGTAGAGCATTTAGAGGACAAGTTTGGGGAGGTAGAGGGCTTTTCCAAAATGCAGTCAGGGTCAGTCTTGATAAAAATGGCATCCTCCGCCCAGTCATGGGCATTACTCCTGTGTGACAAGCTGGGGGATGCTTCCATTACCATCACGCCTCATATGAGCTTAAATATTGTCCAGGGTATTATATTCCACAGGGACCTTCTTTTGCAGTCTGATGACGAGCTGCGTGCTGACTTAGAGCAACGAGGAGTTCATTTTGTCCGGCATGTACATTGGGGTCCGAGAGATAATCAGATTGCCGCTGGTGCCTTCATCTTGGCCTTCAAGGGTGACACATTAGCTGAGAAGGTCAAGGGGATGGTCTACTGCTGTGATGTCAAGCCATATATCCCTCACCCAATGCAGTGCTTTAAGTGCCGGAAGTTCGGACATATGTCTTGCCACTATACTTCCAGCATCACATGTCGATACTGTAGATGTCCTTTCCATCCCAATACTCCATGTGCCCCGCCTCTCATCTGTGTCAACTGCGGAGAGTATCATTCCCCTTGCTCACCAGATTGCAGTATTTTACAGTGAGAAAGGAAAACCATGGAATACAAGATTCTGGACTGACTGACCTACACTGAGGACAAGCGGAAATTTGAGCGCCTACAGCCTGTGGCTATGATCTCCTCTTAAGCCTCCACTACACAGTTGTAGCCCCATCAGTTCCGCAAGTTCTAGTCAGCTCTCAGTTGGTAGAGCACTTGCCCACGAAAGGCAAAGGTCCCGAGTTCGAGTCTCGGTCTGGCACACAGTTTTAATCTGCCAGGAAGTTTCATATCAGCGCACACTCCACTGCAGAGTGAAAATCTCATTCTGGAAACCTTCCCCAGGCTGTGGCTAAGCCATGTCTACGCAATATCCTTTCTTCCAGCAGTGCTAGTTCTTCAAGTTTCGCAGGAGAGCTTCCGTGAAGTTTGGTAGGTAGGAGATGAGGTACTGGCGGAATTAAAGCTGTGAGTATGGAGCGTGAGTCGTGCTTGGGTAGCTCAGTTGGTAGAGCACTTGCCCGTGAAAGGCAAAGGCCCCGAGTTCGAGTCTCGGTCCGGCACACAGTTTTAATCTGCCAAGAAGTTTCGTATCAGCACACACTCCGCTGTAGAGTGAAAATTTCATTCTAGTAAGTTCATCTTTGTTAATCCACCCGGATTCGGAGAAACCATTTATCCCCTCCATAGATGCATCAAATTACACCATGGGTACAGTTCTTTCTCAGTAATACAATGGTGAGGAAAGACCTATAAATTATACCTCTAGACTGATGATTAAGTCAACAGTACTACTGAGAAGGAGCTTTTAGCTCTTATGTTTGGAGTTTTTTTTTAATACTGTCTACAGGGACACAAGTTCACTTTGATCACTGACCATCCTGCCTCTGTACAGATGTTAAGTTTAAAGGACCCCAGTAGTCACTTAACTTGGTGGGTGTTGAAATTAGCAGAGTATGATTACACATTATGTCACAAACCAGACTGTCTCCATCAAAATGCAGACACATTGAGCCACAAAGCCAGAGTTGCTCAGGCAGATATTTCAATAGAGGAGCTAAAGAAAGTGCAAGAGAAAGATGTAGAAGGTCACAATCCGCATCTTTTTTGTCACTGAAAATGGTATTCTATATCACAAGTGCCCCTGGGTAACAGAGAGGTATAATACCTAAATAATTACAACAGCATGTTATGGCACAATGTCATGACAGTTTGCAGGCCTGTAATAATGTACAACATGCCACAAATGGTAGGATAGCCTCTTGCCTTTGGTGGAAAGGCAGACAAACAAATGCAAGGAAGTATATTCAAAACTGTTTGCCTTGTGCACATAGGGCATCCCCTCCAAGGAACAAAATTCCTTTACAGATCCTCCCAGACCCTCCCACTCATGGACATGACTACTGAAACAGTCACTTGTGCCTTTGTCAATCAGATGGTTCTCTAATTCGAGAGTCCCAATGCTATATTAACTGATGAAGGATCCAACTTCATGTCTGCTCTATTTGTAAAAGTATGTAATCTGTTAAGAATCAAGAAATGGTGCACGATGCCTTTTCATCCACAGGCTACTGGCTGCCTTGAATACATCCATAAGATGATCATTCAATGCTGCTTACTGCATGGGGAAATCTCATACAAATTGGTACAGATATGTTGGTTATGTCACTTGGGCAGATAACAGTCGTATGGCCGAATCAACCAGGTGCACGCCCTACCAGGCAGTCTACTGAAGGCCCATGAACTCCCACTTTGAACTCAGTAAACTACCACCTGGAGTAGATATGATCAAAGTGAAGGAACTGGCCTGCCGTCTTAAGTTAATCTGAAAACTGGTTAAGCAGAATAACACCAAAACTAACAGTAACAAATGGGCCAGACTTCCCTATTACAAACTCATAGGTTTTGTGCTGCTCAGGAACCCAGTAGTAAAAATGGGAAGAACGAGAAACTTCACTCCTCAGTATGAGGGCTCTTACACTCTTCTACGTGTGCCCTTCTGTGTAAACGCAGAGATTCAGTTGTCTGGTCATACTATGACACTACATTCTGACTTGCTGTCCATCTGTGTCACTACTAGCTATACCACCTAGCCCTGAACCAAGAGTTCCATCACCAAGCAAAAGTGTTACTGCAAAGAATATAAAGAAAAAGAAGGGCAAGCCACTGCCCATGTGTTCTCATTATGCCTTAAGAAATAGGCACCCATATCCCTAAGATCTAGCAACAAGTTTGCTCTGCAAACAGAGAAAAAAGTGTACTGTCAGATTTATATTAGAGTATAAAAATGTGAGGAAAAATGTATGTGTAAGCAAGAAGATGTATGAAGTATCAGTTTACTTTGTTATTTGTCTTGTATATATGGACGTGTAACAGGTGGACAAACCTACTGTATTTACTCGAATCTAAGCCGCACTTTTTTTCCGGTTTTTGTAATCCAAAAAACTGCCTGCGGCTTAGAATCGAGTGCAAAGCAAGCGGAAGTTCTGAAAAATGTTGATAGGTGCCACCACAACTAACTTCTGCCGTCGAATATATGTAGCGCTCACTACACAGGCATCCTTTGTACGCACAAAGATAAATACTGGCGCCAAAACCTCTGTGTCAGTAAATAAAATAAAATAAAAATTGGAAGACGAGTTTTTTTTCTCCGCCCGAGTTTCGACCACTGCTTTTTCATACATTATCCAACGAAGTAAATACAAATTCCGTATTGTTCATCTTCAAATTTCAATGTACTACGAAAATCCGACTGGTAATACTAGGATTTTTGTCAATATGGCCAACTCTACGTTCTGAATTTTTTCCCACCTGTGAGAATAGATGGTTGCTAATAGGAACCTGATGAAATGTGAATCACATGCAGTATTCTCTTCACCATAAGAATAATACGAATATAAACATTTTGCCATGTATTCTTTCGTGTTTGCTTCTATCTCATTTAAATCCTGTCTGCCAAATAAACTACGAAACTAGAGTGAGACAACAGCAAACGCGGAAGAATATACGTATCATGTCATGTTTATATTCGTATTACTCTTATGCCTAATAGTGATACAGTCAGAAATGAAGCACGGCAACTGACTAGATTTTTAAATCTAAGATGACTTAATTTCTGTGCAGAATTTGATGTACTAAAGAAGCGGCCGCAAAGAGTTTCAAACGGAGAAAAATTTTCGCCAAACTCTCGTTCAGAACATGTTCTATCATATGCAGTCTATTATTTGGTTCTTGTTGATCATTATCAAAGAAAGCAGCAGTGTAAGTAACAACAAATAGCAGTCTCTTGCCATTGTTTCGCTAATGAGACGATTCCTCTCTTTTTTTAATTGTAGGCGGCGGTAGCGCGCACAAAAGCAAGCTATGCCGCGAGCAGCGACAGGCCGTAAACACGCACTATCAAATGCGTCAAACAATGCATGACACAGTATAGTAATGCATTTTCAGCTTAGAGTGACTGACGTAAACACCTATAACATAGAAAACGGCACTTATCAGATTAAAGCAAAATAAGCAATCGATTCAAACCAGACGAAGCACGTGAAAAAGGAAGGGTATCCGTATAAATACGGGTGGAGCGCCTGACGCATAGCAATGGCTACCTGGTAAAGCTTAACTGCTAAGCTTTCGACTCGAACCAAACTACTGTAGCTGTATCGTCATTCATTCGACCTAAATTGTGTCTCATATTACAATGGACCAACTTTGTTTCGATTTGGAGGTGCGGCCTAAAACTTTTCTCTCCCCTTGAATTTCGAGTCTCAAATTTCAGGTGCGGCTTAGATTTGGGAATTTTTTTTTTCCTTTATTTCGAGTCTCATTTTTCAGGTGCGGCTTAGATTCGAGTAAATACGGTAATTGCAACAGAGATTTATGCCACTCCTCTAAATTAAAGAAGAAGCTGCTTGCATCACTTCATTACTTGTAAGTGTGCCATTCTATAGAATAACTTATAGTGTTAAGGATTGGTAACTGAAGCAGTGGAAAATGAAGTGTGTACCTTAAGGGAGAAAACGAGGAAGGTGATGATCCATTGAGGAAAGCAGAAGCTGTTACAATTGTGGCAATTTGTCCCAGTAGTGGAGGAAAAACTGTGCAAGTGCTATTAAGCCCGTAGGAACATTAGCTATCAAGTTACATGAATAGCAAGTGTTAAGTGATGAATGATCTAGATTGTATTTAGCAAAGCTTTGTAACAAGTAAGACACATTTTTACAGGATTTAGTGCACTGTGCTGTTTGGTTTTAATGACTTTGAATTTAATAGCTAAACAGTACATGTGGAAATAGAATATAATTTTTGTTATAGACAAATATTAGACAGAGTCAGTTCACTAAATACAAGTGAAACAGATTCAGGGTGGTGATTGTTCTGAAAAACTACTTTCATGGAATTACATTTTACCTGGAAAAATCAGAGAAACCTCAAGGAATTCTGCTTTTTTAATCTAGCATTGAAGTTGAATTTTAAAATGCTTAATATTTCAAAGTGTGTTAATTATATGAATATTAGTCCATACGAATTAATGAACTTTAAAAACTGCAGTTAAACTATTGTTTATGGCCAGCATATAGCTCAGCTGAGAGGAAGGAAAAGTTCTTATTGTGATATGCTGCCCCTAATCCCTCCCCCCTCACCCTCTCGTGCCATTAATTTATCTGGATCGGCTTGACACCATCTTCCTCCTCACACCTGGAATTCTCAGGAATTTTTCTCTCTCCAAGTTTGAGTATCCACCCTGCACATTAGTTCTTCGAATGTTACAGAGTGCCTCTCAAATCTACATCAACATCTCCATCTACATTCTGCAAATGCCGTGAGGTGCATGGCAAAGGGTACATCCCATTGCACCAGATATTAGGGTTTCTTCCAATTCCATTCACTTACAGGGTGCAGGAAAAATGACTATTTAAGTGCCTCTGTGCACGCAGTAACTATTCTGGTCTTATCTTCATGAGCCTCATGTGAGCAATACATAACAAGTTGTAGTATATTCCTAGAGTCGTCATTTAAAGATCAGACAAACCTCTGACCATTTGTGCTGCCTTTCTCTGTGTGTTGTTGTGGTTTTCAGTCCTAAGACTGATTTGATGCAGCTCTCCATGCTATTCTATCCTGTACATGCCTCTTCACCTCTAAATAACTACTGCAACCTATATCCTTCTGAATCTGCTTCCTGTGTTCATCTCTTGGTCTCCCTCTATAATTTTTACTCCCCACACATCCCCCCTAATACTAAATTCATGATCCCTTGATGTCAGAATGTGTCCTATCAACTGATCCCTTCTTTTGATCAAGTTGCACTACAAATTTCTTTTCTCCCCCATTCTGTATAATACCTCCTCCTTAGTTACATGATCTACATTTCTAATCTTACATTCTTCTGTAGCACCACATTTTGAAAGCTTCTATTCTCTTTCTGCCTAAACTGTTTTTCATCTGTGTTTCACTTTCATTCAAGGCTACAATCCAGACAAATACTTTCAGAAAAGACTTCCTAACACTTAAATCTATATTCAATGTTAACAAATTTCTCTTCTTGCTTTTCTTGCTATTCCCATTCTACGTTTTATATCCTCTCTACTTGGGCCATCATCAGTTATTTTTCTGGTAAAATAGCAAAATGCATATCCTACTTGAAATGGCTCATTTCCTAATTTAATTCCCTTAGCATCACATGATTTGATTTGACTACATTCCATTATCTTTGTTTTGCTTTTGTTGATGTTCATGTTATATTCTCCTTTCAAGACAATGTCCATTCCATTCAACTGCTCTTCCAAGTCCTTTGCTCTTTCTGACAGAATTACAATGTTGTTGGCAAACCTCAGAGTTTTTATTTCTTCTCCCTGAACTTTAATTCCTAGTCCAAATTTTTCTTTGATTCCCTTTAATGGTTGTCCAAGGTACAGGTTGAACAACATCGGGGTTAGGCTACAACCCTGTGTTACTACCTTGTCAACCATTGCTTCCCTTTCACACCCTTCGACTCTTGTACCTGCCACCTGGTTTCTGTACAAGTTGTAAATAACCTTTTGCTCCCTGTATTTTACCCCTGCTACCTTTCAAATTTTGAAGAGAGCTGCCAGTCAACAATGTGAAAAGCTTTCTCTAAGTCTACAAACACTATAAATGTAGGATTGCTTTACCTTAACCTGTCTTCTAAGGTAAGCGATAAGTATTGCCTTGCATGTTGCTACATTTCTCCAGAATCCAAACTGATCTTTCCTGAGGTTGGCTTTAACCAGTTTTTCCATTATTCTGTAAAAAATTCGTGTTAGTATTTTCCAAACAAGACTTATTAAACTGATAGTTCAGTAATTTTCACACCTGTCAGCAACAGCTTTCTTTGGAATTCAAATTATTATATTCTTCTTAAAGTCTGAGGGTATTTTGTGTGTCTCATACATCTTGCACACCAGACGGAAGGGTGTCAGTAGTTCTAATGAAATATCATCTACTCCCGGGACCTTGTTTCAACTTAGACCTTTCAGAGCTATATCAAATTGTTCCCACAGTATGTCTCCCATCTCATCTTCATCTATGACCACTTCCCTTTCTATAATCTTGTCTTCTAGTTGCATAGACCCTTTGCATACTCCTTCCATCTTTCAGTTTTCCCTTCTTTTGTTAGTACAGTTTCCCATCTGAGGTCTTTATATCCATACAGCTGTTTCTCTTTTCCCCAAAGACTTCTTTAATTTTTTTGCAGGTGGTATCTACCTTTCCCCTAGTGAAATATGCTTCTAAATCCTAGCGTTTGTCCTCTAGCAATTCCTGCTTAGCCATTCTGCACTTACTGTCAACCTCATTTTTTAAATGTCTGTATTCCCTTTCACCTGCTTCATTTGGTGCATTTTTATATTCTCCTTTCATCAGTTAAATTCAGTATCTCTTGTGTTATCCAAGGATTTATACTAGGGCTTGTCTTTTTACCTATTTGATCCTCTGTTGCCTTCACTATTTCATCTCTTAAAGTTACACCTTCATCTTCTTCTGTGTTTCTTTCCCCTGTTCCAGCCATCCATTGTCTAATGTTCCCTCTGAAACTCTCAACAACCTATGGTTCTTTCAACTTATCCAGGTCCCATCTCCTTAATTTCCTCCCTTTTTCCAATTTCCTAAGTTTTAATCTACAGTTCATAACCAACAAATTTTGGACAGAGTCCACATCTGCCCCTGGAAATGTTTTAAAATTTAAAATCTGGTTCCTAAATCTCTGTCTTACCATCTTATAATGTCTGAAACTTACCATATCCCTAGGTCTCTTCTACATACACAGCCTTCTTTTATGATTCTTAAACGAAGTGTTAGTGATGATTAAATTATGCTTTATGAAAAATTCTATATTTTCTGTATACAATCGGTATCCCCTGGTACTCCTGTTTGGTAGAAGTTGCACATACATAAGAAATATTCTAGAACTAATTGCATGAGTGATTTCTAAGAAATTACCTTTGTAGACTGCATTTCCCCAGTATTCTACCAATAAACCTAAGTCTACCACCAGCTCTACCTACAACTGAGGCTATGTAATCATTCCATTTCATATCCCTAAAAAGTATTACACCTAGGTATTTGTATGTGTTTGGTGGTTTCAACAGTTACTCATTGATGACATAGTCATAGGATGTTATGTTTTTTGTTTTGTGAAGTGCATCGTTTTACACTTCTGAACATTTAAAGCAAGTTGTCAATCTTTGCACGACTTTGAAATCTTATCAATATCTGATTGAATATTTATGTTTACCAGTAATTAATTTCCCAAGAACACCTACCTGCTTTGCAATCCTCACTCAAGTTTCTACATATGTGCAAAGAACATGAATTAATTTCAGGCATAGAATCTACCAATTTTATCTTTTTGTGTAACTCTCGATGACGCTCAATGAATTTATCACAAATGACTTCATTCAATATGACTTAACCAGGAAGATAAGATATGTCGGTTTCTCAATGATTTTTGACACTATACCATTGCACAGTTAATTGTTCATTTTCAGTGAATCTGCTATGCAGCTAAGCAATGACCTATCAGACACACTAAAGCACCGAGGAAGAAAATTACTTTGTTAAACTTATATGTTTCCTTAACTAAATAAGGGGACAGCCTCACCTAAATATTAGTGTTAGTTATTAAGGATTACAGTTAACTGAAGCACAATCACTGAAACAACTAATATTGTGTAAAGAAATCACATTTGTTCAAATCATTTAGGTAACTTGTTCTGAAATAGATCGAATTTTCCACACTCAGTAATCCATGTCTCTATAATAAGAGGAATCTCCTTATGAACTAAGGAGCCAAACAAGGTAAGTTTATTTTTGCCATTGCTGTGAGATGCAGTACATTATCACTAGGAATATTACAAGGAACATATATTTGCACTATTCACCCACAGACTGCCTAGAAAATTCCCCAATGTTACCCCTTTACAACACAGCCTCACCTGAGGCTGATTGAGAATCCCAATAATTTTCATGACTGATGTCATACAGATATATCACACTCAGCATGAATTTTTAGTGTGTGGGCTCTGTCTTTCTTTGCAGCATAGAGGCTGTTGCAAAAGATGTGACTGCCATGCAGGACATAACCAATCCCAGAATAATGGACAGTGCATGCCTTTACTGGCCGTACCCCTAAGCCCCACACATGTGGTAGCAACAAGAAAAATAAACTGCGACACAGCTCCTAATTCAACCTGTCATTCATTTCTTAATGCTATCCCACAACAGAAAAATGTTGTATTGGTGAACTGACCACACATTTAGATTACTTTCCAACAGACAGGTATCAAATTGATACCTGTACCACTTCTGTATACTAAATGAATTAATTGTAGCTCATTTTCTGGAATGTTCAGTACTCTTCTGAGACTTTTTTGTAAATCCTTCTGTGTAATAATGCCCACTATACATGGCTCTTTCGATTATAATATTGGTTTCCACAAGTAATTTGATTCTGACATTTAATCTGTAGGAACAAACTCTATGGTCAGTTTAGTTGTTGGCTGAACATAATTTTGTCTGCCCTGCTAAGACATACAATTGCCACCGCACCAATTGGCTTGGCTACCAATCATGGGGTAGGAGATTAATGGAGATCCATATATAAGCAAAGGGCCCTCCTACTGTGCGCATCTTCATGATTCAACCTCTATGAGGAAGATAAGCAACTATCTGAACCACACTAGATACAGCTGACCCTTAACAGCATTTCAACTAAAATTATAATTGTATTAAAATCTCATTCAGACCACAGTCTAAGTAATACTTGTAACTGCCTACTGTCCATAATTTTGCAATCAGATCAAGGTGGAATAGGTTTTTTATTTACTAGTCCCATACTAAAACTCTGAATTTCCAGAATTAACTTTGGCTTTCAGCCCGTGAGCCATTGATACTATCTGTCCTCAGTTATGAAATTACTAAATATTGATTGAATATGTTTCTACACTGCATGTACTGCAAACCAATATAGGTTTCAATGCCACATATTGAACTGGAGTGTTATCCCAACATCTATGTACCCATGAATATTCTACATAACAGCCACTTGCAAAGCATCAGTGACACACAGCCACATGCTACTTTAGTGGATGTGTTATCTGACTCTGCTGAGGCTGCATATACCATGTGACAATAAGCAGTGAACTGTGCAATTGGTCAGGTGCTGTAAAGCACTATAGTGACCAGTGAAATTCACTTTAAAAACTTTGTTAATATAAGCTTCTATACACAAACACAAGTGGTGCAGCATTCCTCCCCAACACCCTTACTTCTATACATCCCAGAGCACCTACACCCAATTTACTATCAGGAAACATGAGTGAAGAAGTTTGACAGGACCAACTTCCCAACTCATAGCGAGTCTGTCTTCAATGTGCAGAACCTATGCAGTCCCTGCTGGACAGATATGTTGGGTTTAATCAAACTTTTGAACAAAAGAACACCAGTACAACACACCAGAATAACATATTTTGGCATACCTCTAGAGATCAGGCGCTAGTACTAAAGCTGTTACAAATTTTTGATAATTAATACTGTACTCTGTCACGCTGGAGCTAGTCTACATCTACATCTACATCTACTTCTACATCTACATCTACATCTACACTCTTCAAACCACTGTGAGGTGCATGGCAGAGGATATGCCCCATTGTACCTGTCATTAGGGTTTCTTCCTGTTCCATTCACTCACGGAGTGCGGAAAGAATGATTGTTTGAATGCTTCTGTGTGTGCAGTAATTACTCTAATATTATCCTCACAATCCCTATGTGAGTGGTCCTTAGTGGGCTGTAGTCTGTGCCTAGCATAGTTATGAAGTCTTACTGATGAACTGACCACACATTTAGATACTTCATTAATAGACTTTCTCGAGATAGTTTACATCTGTCTTCAAGAATCTGCCAGTTCAGTTCCTTCAGTATCTCTGAGATACTCCCCCACAGATCAGACAAACCTGCAATCATTTGTGCTGCCTTTTTCTATATATGTTCAATATACTCTGTTAGTCCTATCTGATATGTGTCCCACACAATTGAGCAATATTTTAGAACAAGTTACATAAGTGATTTGTAAGCATTCTCTCTTGTAGACTGTTTGCACTTCCCCTGTATCCTACCAATAGCAGAAGTCTACCACCACCTTTACCCATGACTGAACCTATGTGATCATTCCATTTCATATCCCTTCAAAGTGTTACAACCAGGTATTTGTATGAGTTGGCCAATTCCAACAGTGACTCATTGCTGTTATAGTCACAGGATACTACATTTTTTTGTTTTCTGAAGTGCAAAATATTACATTTCTGAACATTTAGAACAAGATGATAACCTCTGCACCACATTAAAATCTTATCAAGATCTGACAGAATATTTATGGAGCTTCAATAAGATAGTACTTCATTATAAATAACTGCATCATCTGCAAAAAGCCTGGAATGAGATTTTTCACTCTGCAGCAGTGTGTGCACTGATGTGAAACTTCCTGGCAGATTATTTACTTTTTCATTTTTCCTTTTCTGCTTTCCTCCTAGTTTTTAATTGCTCTTTTCATTTCACTTCTCATTTGTCTTCCTCTCTACTCATGTTTTCTTCTCACTCTGTTCTTCTACTGTCTATGGGTAGAAGTTTGCACAATGCTTGCTAAGGTACTACTATTGACTTCCTCCATTTTCTGACACCACCTCCTTCATTTTTGTCTCTCCTGTCCTCATTCACTACATGTGGGGTCCCTCTCAACCTGACTTGCAACCCCCCCCCCCCCCCCCACCACCACCCTTTCCAAGCCTTCTCCATCATTTCCTTTTTTCTCCCCTGGGGAACAACAAATGGTTCCCAAAGCTAGATGTGATGTGTTTTATGTTCTTGCATGTTAGACGGACAGTGGTGGATGCGGGGGGGGGGGGGGGGGGGGGGGGGGGGGGGGGGGGGGTGTTTAGTGTAAAAGGAGAGAAGTAAAAAGACTGGGTGTGTTGGTAGAATAAATGGGTCTTTTGATAGTACTTGGAATTCCTCCACCTGATGAAAAGTACTGTCAAGCCATCCTGTCTCATTGTAATTTTACAACAATAGAACTATGATATAGGGAACAGCATCATATGATTAATCTAGCTATCTTCTATACATATATAAAATGAAGTCCCCTGCGTGCTTCCCCATACCAGCCAAAAGTTGACTTTCTGACGATCTTTTTGTTGTGTCTATCTGCAACTTAGCATCTCCACTATATAGTGAGTAGCAACTATCCTTTTCATAATATTGTTACATTCCATCCTGTAGTTTCCATTGTTCAAATGCACGGTCCTGTGGTCATGGCTAGACATGTTTCTATGCTCCATGTATCAGTTCACTATAGGTAAGTGGTTGCCTTTTCCTTATTCTATGTACCTCTAAAAACTATCTAGATTAAAAAATTGGAAATTTGTGTTAGCTGTATGGCAAGTAGCAATGTTCATTTTAAAACAATATGAGAAGTAGTAGTGTAATGTGAACAGGCCTCTATAGTTTCTAGCATAGGTAACTACTTTCTTTGAAAAAATACCAACATAATTGTGTAAATACTAAGATATAAGTAGGGGGTAAACTTCAACTATTTAGCAGCAGCTTTTTAAGTGACAACCTTCCTGCTGATTGATTCAGTTACATTTACAGGGCACATACATGAATATTATTAAGCAGTGCAGTGATATTTTATTGAAAAAATAGTTTGCAGTTTACATTTATGGATATTGTCTCTCTGTTGTAACTTCTCATACGTCACTGAAGGTTTTCCTTCTTGAAGGGATCTAAAGAACACAATGAGTGAGTGAAATAGTGATACCTCATTTTCAGAGTATGAGTGATTCCAGAAACCATTTCACAATATGGATTCACCCATTATAAAGTTGCCAAATGCAACCATGAAGATGAAGCCTGAACGGAATGAAATGAATGCCATACAGCCAGCTGATGTATCCAGACAGACTGATACAAGTAGGCTGGTCATGATGGCCCACAGAGAACTTAGAAGATTGCAAAGATATTGAAAAAGTTTTATATAAATTGTACAAGATGATCAAATTTTGTACACAGAACACACAGAATCTGTAAAGACAGAGAGGTGGGCAGTAAACACAGAGGTAGGAAATGACTGGCCAAAAAGTGTAGAAATTATAAATTAACTGATGCCTTCGATCTCACTTCACTAACTTATAACCAGAGTATCACCTTTCAACCTAACCTGGACCTTGGGCTGCACTCCATGTCATTCTTCCCTGCAAATAGTGGATGATAATAGGAATGTTATGTTCTCTATAGATAGAAGTTCTTGGGATTTTATTTGCCACAAGTATTATTATAGTCAGCTCAAACATATCTCCAAGCAATGCAGAGTGCTACTGCATTTGAAACTGCTGGGAGAAGCTAATATTCATGGCCACTTGTTAACAATTCACATTCTTGCAAACACACATATCTTACTGCAAAACCATGACACATGCGACATCGAAGAACAACATTTTTGATGACTGTATTTGTGCATGAACTATTAAAGCATACACAACTGAATTGGTAGCACTATGTATTTATGCTACACACACATAGCAGTAGTTTTATTTATGGACCACTGTGTAGGGTTATGACTAAAGTTAGAGAATGATGTTAGGCAACTGAATAACATCACTTTCAAATAAATGAAATGATTGAAGCAGCATGTGCAGGGAAAGTTCTCAGGAGGTGCAGGTCTTGCACAGTGCTCATTATGGCAATGTTGGGAGCAGCAAGCTAGCATGTCTGATGGTCTGCCCTGAATCAGTGCATGTCTTGGTGAAAACCATACCAAAATCCCTACAGTGGTTCATGAGATTAGCTTCCACATACAGACAGAAAAACATGGCAGTGGAATTAATGTGTGAAGAAGAAAAAGAAGAAGAAGAAGATATGTACAGGGCTATCACAAATGATTGAAGCGATTTCATAAATTCACTGTAGCTCCATTGATTGACATATGGTCACGACACGCTACAGATACGTAGAAAAACTCATAAAGTTTTGTTCGGCTGAAGCCGCACTTCAGGTTTCTACCATCAGAGCGCTCGAGAGCGCAGTGAGACAAAATGGCGACAGGAGCTGAGAAAGCGTATGTCGTGCTTGAAATGCACTCACATCAGTCAGTCATAACAGTGCAACGACACTTCAGGACGAAGTTCAACAAAGATCCACCAACTGCTAACTCCATTCGGTTATGGTATGCACAGTTTAAAGCTTCTGGATGCCTCTGTAAGGGGAAATCAACGGGTCGGCCTGCAGTGAGCGAAGAAACGGTTGAACGCGTGCGGGCAAGTTTCACGCGTAGCTCGCGGAAGTCGACGAATAAAGCAAGCAGGGAGCTAAACGTACCACAGGATGGTGCTCCACCGCACTTCATATCATGATGTTCGGCATTTGTTAAACAGGAGATTGGAAAACCGATGGATCGGTCGTGGTGGAGATCATGATCAGCATTTCATGTCATGGCCTCCACGCTCTCCCGACTTAACCCCATGCGATTTCTTTCTGTGCGGTTATGTGAAACATTCAGTGTTTAAACCTCCTCTACCAAGAAACGTGCCAGAACTGCGAGCTTGCATCAATGATGCTTTCGAATTCATTGATGGGGACATGCTGCGCCGAGTGAGAGAGGAACTTGATTATCGGCTTGATGTCTGCCGAATCACTAAATGGGCACATATCGAACATTTGTGAATGCCTAAAGAAACTTTTTGAGTTTTTGTATGTGTGTGCAAAGCATTGTGAAAATATCTCAAATAATAAAGTTATTGTAGAGCTGTGAAATCACTTCAATCATTTGTAATAACCCTGTATAGATTTGTAGATTAGGTAATAATGATCACGTATCTCTGCGGCCTAGTGCAAGTTTTTCAATTAGGCACCACTTCATGTGCAGACTGGACAGCATTGACTTGATCCATGAAGATGTGCAGGCAGCAGAAAATGTACAAACTTTAGAATGGGAAACAGCAATCAATCACACAACTGTGACAATAGTGTCTCGGAGCAAGCAGGTAACCATTGTCACTGGAGGACTGCAAGATCTGCTGTTCACAGCTAGATGGCAATGGCACCATTTTCACTGTTAGTAAAAATTGCATCAAAATCCCTACACTAGTTGCTAAATATACATTCAGAAGCAAGCAAGGGTCTTCATTTTATACATGTATAGAAGATAGATAGATTAATGAAATGGTGCTGTTTCCTACATCATAGTACTACTGTTGTAAAATTACAAGGAGACAGTATGCAACAGTATTATGAGAAGGAAAGTTGCTACTCACCAAATAGCAGAGATGCTGAGTCGCAGATACACACAACAAAAAGACTCTCACAATTATAGCTTACGGCTGTAAGGCCTTCGTCAACAAAAGGCACACGCGTGCATTCGACAGCTGCCACCCATTCCATACCAAGAAGTCCCTTCCATACAGCCTAGCCATCTGTGGTCGTCGCACCTGCAGTGACGAGCAGTCCCTCTTGAAATATACTGAGGGTCTCACTGAAGCCTTCACTGACCGTAATTATCCTCCCAACCTTGTACAAAAACAAACCTCCCATGCCTTATCTTTCCAGTCTCCCACCACCTCCTAAAGTCCCACTATCTGGCCATAGAGGAGCATTCCCCTCATAAATCAGTACCACCCAGGACTGGAGCAACTGAATTACATTCTCTACCAGGGCTTTGATTACCTCTCATCATGCCCTGAAATGAAAAACTGGCATCGTAAAACCTGGTGTGAGAACAGAAAATATTGTTGAAGACATCTCAGAACACAAGAATACAACAAGGGACAGTGACTTTGTTGTTTGTGTGACTGGTGCAAATGATGTAGCACATAATGAAGCCAAAAAGTGTATAACAGGTTTGAAAAAATTTTTAGATGCAAGAAAGATGGAAAACACTATTGTTGTGACGATACCTCATAGACATGACTTGATCCATAATTCATGTGTTAACAAAGAGATTCATAAAACAAATATTAAAATCAAACAACTATGTTCCATTTACGCTAAATGCAATGCAATGCAATGTAGTGGATATTAGCAGACTTGAAAGAAATTTGCACATTGAACATGGTGAGCATCTAAATTACCATGGGAAAACATTTTTGTGTCAGGAGATAAACAAAGTCGTAAATGAAATATGAGCACACAGCAGGCTTGTCTTAAAAGACAGTCCCACAGAGCATGACTGTACACCTCCCCCCCCCCCCCCCCCCCCCCCCCCTGTAATTGTCTCAATCTATTGAATCCCAGGGTCTGATGAGATAGTATTTATAGAAAAAATTAATACTTTAATATTGCTGTTGTCAAAATATAAACAGCATAGAATTGTAATTGTAGGTGATATTAACATAGATATAAGGGCAAAGAGAAAAAATGTAATTCATATGATTAACACTCTGAAGTCATTAAACTATTACTGTCCCAATGAAAAACACACTAGACTGAACACATGCCTTGATAACATAATTAGCAATGTACAAAGAGACTCCATACAATGTGATGTAATGGAATTAGGAATATCAGATCACGCAGGGCTATGGCATCAAATAGAAAAGTCAGCCATCAGTTCTACAGAGAGAGAAGTGACATATAGAATTCTAGGTGAATCTAATGTAAACAAAATGATAAACCAGTTAAACGAAATGGATTGGACTCATGTAATGGATAACAAGAAAATGATTAATAAATGTTTTTCCATTTTCCTCACAGAGATCAAGCATATAGCAGAAATGACATGCCCCTTGGTAACCAAAAGGTACCAGAGTAATATTACTCATAAGCAACAAAATACTAACAAGTGGTACACCCCACAACTTAACAAACACAGAATACTACTGATGATTGTTGTTGTTGTCTTCAGTCCTGAGACTGGTTTGATGCAGTTCTTCATGCTACTCTATCCTGTGCAAGCTTCTTCATCTCCCAGTACTTACTGCAACCTACATCCTTCTGAATCTGCTTAGTGTATTCATCTCTTGGTCTCCCTCTACGATTTTTACCCTCCACGCTGCCCTCCAATGCTAAATTTGTGATCCCTTGATGCCTCAGAACATGTCCTACCAACTGGTCCCTTCTTCTTGTCAAGTTGTGCCACAAACTCCTCTTCTCACCAATTCTATTCAATACCTCCTCATTAGTTATGTGATCTACCCATCTAATTTTCAGCATTCTTCTGTAGCACAGCATTTCAAAAGCTTCTATTCTCTTCTTGTCCAAACTATTTATTGTCCATGTTTCACTTCCATACATGGCTACACTCCATACAAATACTTTCAGAAATGAGTTCCTCACACTTAAATCTATACCCAATGTTAACAAATTTCTCTTCTTCAGAAACGCTTTCCTTGCCATTGTCAGTCTATATTTTATATCCTCTCTACTTTGACCATCATCAGTTATTTTGCTCCCCAAATAGCAAAACTCCTTTACTACTTTAAGCGTCTCATTTCCTAATCTAATTCCCTCAGCATCACCTGACTTAATTCGACTACATTCCATTATCCTCATTTTGCTTTTGTTGATGTTCATCTTATATCCTCCTTTCAAGACACTGTCCACTCCATTCAACAGCACTTCCAAGTCCTTTGCTGTCTCTGACAGAATTACAATGTCATCGGCGAACCTCAACATTTTTATTTCTTCTCCGTGGACTTTAATACCTACTCCAAATTTTTCTTTTGTTTCCTTTACAGCTTGCTCAATACACAGATTGAATAACATCGGGGACAGGCTACAATCCTGTCTCACTCCCTTCCCAACTGCTGCATCCCTTTCATGCCCCTTGCCTCTTATAACTGCCATCTGGTTTGTGTATAAATTGTAAATAGCCTTTCGCTCCCTGTATTTTACCCCTGCCACTTTTAGAATTTGAAAGAGAGTATTCCAGTCAACATTGTCAAAAGCTTTCCCTAAGTCTACAAATGCTAGAAATGTAGGTTTGCCTTTCCTTAATCTAGCTTCTAAGATAAGTTGTAGGGTCAGTATTGCCTCGCGTGTTCCAACATTTCTGCGGAATCCAAACTGATCTTCCCCGAGGTCGGCTTCTACCAGTTTTTCAATTCATCTGTAAAGAATTCGCGTTAGTATTTTGCAGCTGTGACTTATTAAACTGATAGTTTGGTAATTTTCACATCTGTCAACACCTGCTTTCTTTGGGATTGGAATTATTATATTCTTCTTGAAGTCTGAGGGTATTTCACCTGTCTCATACATCTTGCTCACCAGATGCTAGAGTTTTGTCTGTACTGGCTCTCCCAAGGCCGTCAGTAGTTCTAATGGAACATTGTCTACTCTTGGGGCCTTGTTTCGACTCAGGTCTTTCAGTGCTCTGTCAAACTCTTCACGCAGTATCGTATCTCCCATTTCATCTTCATCTGCATCCTCTTCCATTTCCATAATATTGTCCTCAATTACTTCGCCCTTGTATAGACCCTCTATATATTCCTTCCACCTTTCTGCTTTCCCTTCTTTGCTTAGAACCGGGTTTCCATCTGAGTTCTTGATATTCATACAAGTGGCTCTCTTTTCTCCAAAGGTCTCTTTAATTTTCCTGTAGGCAGTATCTATCTTACCCCTAGTGAGATAAGCCTCTACATCCTTACATTTGTCCTCTAGCCATCCCTGCTTAGCCATTTTACACTTCCTGTCGATCTCATTTTTGAGACGTTTGTATTCCTTTTTGCTTGCTTCATTTACTGTGTTTTTATATTTTCTCCTTTCATCAATTAAATTCTATATTTCTTCTGTTACCCAAGAATTTCTACTAGCCCTCATCTTTTTACCTACTTGATCCTCTGCTGCCTTCACTACTTCATCCCTCAGAGCTACCCATTCCTCTTCTACTGTATTTCTTTCCCCCATTCCTGTCAATCGTTCCCTGATGCTCTCCCTGAAACTCTGCACAACCTCTGGTTTAGTCAGTTTATCCAGGTCCCATCTCCTTAAATTCCCACCTTTTTGCAGTTTCTTCGGTTTTAATCTACAGTTCATAACCAATAGATTGTTGTCAGAGTCCACATCTGCCCCTGGAAATGTCTTACAATTTAAAACCTGGTTCTTAAATCTCTGTCTTACCATTATATAATATATCTGATACCTTCTAGTATCTCCAGGATTCTTCCATGTATACAACCTTCTTTTATGATACTTGAACCAAGTGTTAGCTATGATTAAGTTATGCTCTGTGCAAAATTCTACCAGACTGTTTCCTCTTTCATTTCTCTCCCCCAATCCATATTCACCCACTATATTTCCTTCTCTCCCTTTTCCTATATATTTTAAATTCTAAAAATAAATGTAAAGCTGCCTGGTCTGTCATTAAAATGGAAATTAATAATACCAATAAAGAAAGGAGTATCCCTATTGACTGCAATATTCTCAATGAATATTTTGTAAAGAGTGTCACCACCCCACCCATCAATTCTGCTTCTGATGCAGAAGCATTGCTCCCTTATGCAAAACAGACAAGAAGTGAAACATTCACTTGGACCCAAATCACATTAAATGATATTCATAAGTCAATAAACAAATTAAGTAATTAAAAAACAGAAGACTATTATGGACTCAGTAATCTCATCATAAACTGTATATCAAAAGAAATTAAAATGCCACTTCTCTCACTATCAAACAGAGTACTTGATGAAGGATTATTCCCCGTCTGTCTTAAGCTCACAGTTACATTGCCTGTATATAAAAAAGGTGAAAGAAACCTCCCAAATAACTACAGACCCATTTCAATAGTACCAATCATATCCAAGTTAGTAGAAAATTGTGTGCATAAGCAGATATACAGGTATTTTGAAACCAACAAAATTTTAAATGAACAACAGTTTGGCTTCAGGTCACACCTATCAACTGTAAAAGCAGTAGAAGCTCTGGTGCGCAATGTTTATGAAGGGTATGAAAAAAAGAGTATCAATGTCTGGAATGCTAATTGACATAAGTAAAGCATTTGACTCGGTGTCACATGATATACTCATCAAAAAGTTAAAATACTATGGCATTGAAGATGATACACTCAGTCTATTCAAATCTTATCGAAGCAATAGGTTACAACTTGTATATGCAAATAAGCTGAGGTCAGAAATACTCCCTATAGAAAGAGGAATGCCCCAAGGCTCTGTTCTTGGACCTTTTCTGTTCATTGTCTATGTTAATGACTTCTCGAATTACATACCGTGTAAGAACATACTATATGCTGATGATATAACATTAATAGGTACGGGAGAGAACTTACAGAGTGTACTGGACAAAAATAGAGAAATGATGCAAATGGCTAAATACTGGTGTCAGGCTAACCAGCTGTGCATAAATCAAACAAAAACAGAAAAAATAATATTTAATCTCAAAGTAACTAAAAATGAAAACAAAACAGTGAAATTACTTGGACTAATCATAGACCAAAAGCTCTCATGGGAAGGACACACCAATTATCTATGTGGTACACTAGCACGAGTACTTTTCTTATTTTATAAATTAAGAAACAGTGTGAGCGAGCAATTGCTACTCCACTCATACTATGATTTTTTTCATTCCCAACTGCAATATGGAATATTGCTTTGGGGTAATCCCCCTGGGGCTGAATGTATTTTCAGATGGCAGAAGAAAGCAATCAGGTGCATGCCTGTAATGTTTGTTGTATGTTTGAATATTTGCTAAATTACTTCAATATCTAGTCCTTAGGATTGCAATACAAACTGTATTTTGTCTTGTAAATACCTAACCATGTCCAATATCCTTGTATATATTCTATACATGTAGGATTTGAAGGACTAAATAAATAAATAAATAATGGAAGGATTAGCACCCAGAGAGTCCTGCAGAAATTATTTTAAATCTCTTGGCATAATGACAGTGCCAAGCATGTACATATATAACTGTTTAATATATGCCAGAGAAAATCTGAAAAAATTGAACATGAGATGTGATGTGCATGCACACAGTACAAGAAACAGTCACCTGCTGGACTTGCCTTCCACAAGACTTGCTGCAGTCCATAATAACTATAAGTACATAAGCATAAAATTTTTCAATAAGTTACCATGCTCAGCTCGTACAGTACCACTAAACAAATATAAGAATACATTGCAAACCTGGATAAAAAACAACGAATTCTATACAACTGAAGAATTCTTAGAAACTAATAATCAAAATATATGTTTTACCTAAGTTTTGAAGAAAATGTTTTGATATTATATAAGCTAGTTATTTACTGTGATTCTTTTCTTATGTGTGTATTTAATTATTGTATAAAACATTGTTTTACATAATGCTGAAGAAAAGGTCTTTAGTTCCTTTTCTCCCCTTTCGGTAACTATTTGAATATCATACTGAAACTAAAACCCTCTGTAAACTTTGACAAAGCCAATTGTATGAAAAATACTGAAAGGCTAATAAAAATATTCTATTCTATTCTATTCTAGAAATGTCCTACCCACTATCCTCCCCACCCTGCCACAGTGGTATTCTGCTGTCCCCCCAAACCTACACAATATGCTCGCCCATACTTACACAACCCCTGCTCCCAATCTCTTACCTCATGGCTCATACCCTTGTAATAGACCTAGATACAAGACCTGTCTGATACCTCCTCCCACCACCACCTACCCCAGTCCAGTCACTAACATCACCTATCCCATCAAAGGCAGTGCTACCTATGAAACCAGTCATGTGGTCTACAAGCTAAGATGCAACCAATGTGCTGCATTTGTAGGCATGTCCGCATGAATGGCCACTGACAAACTGTGGCCAAGAAACAAGTGGACCACCCTGTTGCTTAACACACTGCCAAACACGATATCCTTCATTTCAATGACTGCTTCACAGCCTGTGCCATATGGATCCTTCCCAATAACACCAGCTTTTCTGAATTGCACAGTTGGGAACTTTCCCTGCAATACATCCCACTTTCCCATAACCCTCCTGGCCTCAACCTCCCTTAGTCATTGCCCTCACCCATCCAGCCCCTTCTCTGTTCCCATTCCAGCACTACACAGCCATCATTCCACCACCACACCCAGTTTTTTTATTTCTCTCCTTTTCTGCTACTTCCCCCCCACCTCTGCCCAGCCCTCAGTCTAACCTGCAGCACTTCACTGTCCACCACCCCCACCATACTATCCCTCCCCCTCCCTGCTCCAGCCTCCTCCTTACCCACCCCCCCTTCCCCGGGCACTGATGAGTGTGCAGTTGAGTGCCCCACAAACCAATCATCATCATCATCATCCTTACCCCCACCCAGTCACCACTCTCATCATGCACTGGTGCTGCTACTTGCAGTGTGGTTTCAGTTCTCTGAGACTGCAGTCATGTGTGTAAGTTGCATTTGTGTGTGTGTGTGTGTGTTGTCCATTTTTGGGTTGGGTTGTTGTGGGGGAGGAGACCAGACAGCGAGGTCATCGGTCTCACTGGATTAGGGAAGGATGGGGAAGGAAGTCGGCTGTGCCCTTTCAAAGGAACCACCCTGGCATTTGCCTGGAGCGATTTAGGGAAATCACGGAAAACCTAAATCAGGATGGCCAGACGCGGGATTGAATCATCATCCTCCCACATGCGAGTCCAGTGTGCTAACCACTGCACCACCCCGCTTGGTGGTCGATTTTTGACAAAGGCGTTGTTGGCACGGGAACAGGGAAGGGCTTGATGGGTAGGACAATGACTAACGAAGGTTGGGGCCAGGCAGGTTATGGGAACGTAAGATGTACTGCAGGGAGAGCCCCCACTTGTGCCCAGAAAAGCTGGTATTTGTGGGAAGAATCCAGATGGTACAGGCTGTGAAGCAGTCACTGAAATGAAGAACGTCATGTTGGGCAGTGTGCTCCCCAACAGGGTGATCCACGTTTTTCTTGGCCACAGTTTGTCAGTGGACATTCATGTGGACAGACAGCTTGTTGGTTGTCACGGCTATATACAATGCAGCACAGTGGTTGAAGCTTAACTTGTAGATCACAGGACTGGTTTCACAGGAAGCCCTTCCTTTGATGGTATAGGTGATGTTTGTGACCAGACTGGAGTAGGTGTTGGTGGGAGGATGCATGGGACAGGTCTTGCATCTAGGTCTATTACAAGGGTATGAGCCTTGAGGCAAGAGATTGGGAGCAGGCATTGTGTCAGAATCGACAACAATATTATGTATGTTCAGTTGGTGACAGAATACCACTGTGGGAAGAGTGGGAAGGATGGTGGGCAGGACATTTCTGATTTCAGGGCGTGACGAGAGGTAGTCAGAGCCAGTGCGGAGAATATAATTCAGTTGCTCCCACCCTGAGTGGTACCGAGTCACGAGGGGAATGCTCCTCTGTGGCCAGATGGTGGGTCTTAGTGAGGTGGTGGGTGGCTGGAAAGATAAGGTATCGGAATCTGTTTTTGTACAAGGTTGGGAAAGTAATTATGGTCTGTGAAGGCATCAGTGATGTTGTGTCTAGACAAGACAGCCTAGACACAATGAGAGGAAGCCGAAAGGCACGCGCTTAAACTCACGCAGGCTGGCGTGAGGTCTGAAACAGGATACGTAATGAATGCTATAAAGAAAAGTACGTAGCTTCTGGAATACTTAACTTTAATCCACATTTGTAGAACATCGCTCTTGATGATACATTAATAGAATCTCAATATCAATTGAATACGGCGCCTTGCTAGGTCGTAGCAAATGTAGCTGAAGGCTATGCTAACTATCGTCTCAGCAAATGAGAGCGTAGTTGTCAGTGAACTGTTCCTTGCAAAGTCGGCTGTACAATTGGGGCGAGTGCTAGTACGTCTCACTAGACCTGCCGTGTGGCGGCGCTCGGTCTGCCATCACTGACAGTGACGACACGTGGGTCCGTCGTATACTAGTGGACCGCGGCCGATTTAAAAGCTACCACCTAGCAAATGTGGTGTCTGGCGGTGACACCACAAGCGAGACCTTCGGTATATTTTGAGAGGGGCTGCTCATCACTACTGAAACGATGGCCACAGATGGCTAGGCTGTATGGGAAGGACTTCTTGGTATGGAATGGGTGGCAGCTGTCAAAGTGGAGAAATTGCTGGTGGCTGGTAGATTTGAATTGGACGGAGGAACTGATCTTTGAGGTGGAGGTCAATGTCGAGGAAGGTGGCTGTCAGGTTGAGTAGGACAAGGTGAAGTGAATGGAGGAGAAGATGTTGAGATTCTGGAGGAATGTGGAAAGGGTGTCCTCAACTTCGACATGGATCACAAAGATTTCATCAATGAATCTGAACCAGGTGAGGGGTTTAGGATTCTGGTTGTTTAGGAATGATTCCTCTACATGGCCACGAATAAGTTGGCATAGTATGGTGCCATGTGGGTGCCCGTAGATGTACCCCATATTTGTTTGTAGGAGAAGTAATTGTGGGTGAGGATATAGTTGGTCATAGAGACTACGAAGGAAGTTGTTGGCTTGGATCCCATCAGGCGTTGGGAAAGGTTGTGTTCAATAGCAGTATGGCCATGGCCATTAGGGACACTAATGTAAATGGAGGTGGCATCAATAGTGATGAGCAGGACACCATGTGGTAAATGAACACTAATAGTGGAGAGTCAGTGGAAGTAACTGGCCTCAATGGGGCATCCTGTGTGGTTGGGTTTATGGATTTTAGGAAGCATGTAGAAGGTAGGAATGCGGGGAGTGGTAGGGGTGAGAAGAGAGATGGACTCCAGGGAGAGCTTCTGGGATGGGCCTAAGGATTTGAGGAGAGACTGGTGATCCTGCTGGATGTCTGGAATGGGATTTCTGTGGCAGGGTTTGTAGGTGGATGAATCTGACAGCTGGCAGAGTCCTTGCAGTCCAAAACAACAGTGGTGGAGCCTTTGTCAGCAGGTTGGATTATAAAGTTGGGCTCACTTTTTAGGTGGTGGTTTGTGGTTCTTTCTGTAAATGTAAGGCTAGTTTGTGTGTTGGGTGATTTGGGGAATGATGGGGAGACAAGGTTGAAGGTTAAGAAATTCTGGATAGTTAATAGGGGCAATTTGGGGGCAGTGAGTGTGGATCACAGTTGGATGGAGGAGTGAACTGAGTCAGGCAGGGTTCAACATTGGTCTTTGGTTGAGTTTTATCGATAAGATTGGTGGCAGAAAAGTGTTTCCACTGTAGGGACTAGGAGAAGGAGAGGAAGTCTTTAACAAGTCCTGCATGATTGAATTTTGGAGTGGGGAAAAAGGTGAGGCCTTTAGAAAGGACTGATACTTTGTGCATTTGGGTGTCTGTATAATTTCATGTGTGAATATATGTACTTTATTGGAAAAACAGCAAAAGCTCAAAAGGTAGTGTCATTAGTGTTTCCTTTCACATGCAAACACAAATAAAGCTATAGATCAGCTAAATTACTGGTTTGAAGGAAATAAGATAATAATAAATATAACCAAAACAACTTTTCTAAGCTTCTTTGTAAATAGGGAAGCTTCCATTGTCTCTGTGACAATAAATTCCAGTGGAATTATATCCTCACTCAAAATAAAATGTTTAGCTGTGTGGCTTCAAGGTGATTTTAAATGGCAGACACACATACAAAAACTAATGTGACATTGAAGGAAGTATGCTGCAGCTCACATTTATTTGCACACAAAGGAAGCTTCCATTCTGTTTCAGTTGCATACTTTGTCTATTTCCACAGCATTCTACAGTATAGGATTATATTCTGTGGTACACATCTGCCAGCTCAGTCATCTTCTTTACACAAAAGAGAGCTATAGGAATAATGCACCATGCCTGACAAATAGATTTGTGCAAGCCCCTCTTTCAAAAGTCTTTAATCTTCCTACTCCCCTGCATTTTTATTTTAGGAACATGTAAATATGCGAGAAAGAATTTAAAAGAGATAAAGAAACACTTTAATGTAAATGAACATGGCAGCAGCAAAAAGATGACCTCCATGTCCAGTCAGTGAGGACATCTG
Organism: Schistocerca cancellata; assembly: GCF_023864275.1. NCBI lineage: Eukaryota > Metazoa > Arthropoda > Insecta > Orthoptera > Acrididae > Schistocerca > Schistocerca cancellata. The sequence continues at coordinate 74,431,646 of NC_064631.1, forward strand.
CCTTTAAACCTCCCTAAAAATAGCACTATACAGTGTATAATAGGTGCCACATAAAATAAAAGTTATTTACTCATTTTTCACTCTCTTTATGTCTCCTTAAGTGGATTCTTACTAGATAACTGCCCCTATACAGTAGCAGGATTTTTAGAGCACATGAAATACAAAAAATTTGAAGCAAGAATATCCAAAAAGTGCTACTGCATCTAAAGCAAGATGTAATAAGATTAATTCATTGCACTTTTAAAATATATTTGGATGTTATAAGTAATGTGTGTGTGGGGGGGAAGGGGGGCAGCTGCACCTGCTAGTAGGTGACATCCCACATGGATTTTTACACAGTGTTTCATTGACTCTATGACAATTAATTTCTATTATAAATAGATCATTTTTGCTTATTTGAAACTACATAATACAAGTCTTTGTTAAAGTGTTTGGGAAGCTGTTCACTTTATCTCTAGCATGTATGTATATTAAAGTCACAAAGTGTTAGGAATATTTGTGGAAATTGACTAATAAGGGCTCATTGTGTATGTAAGTACTGTGATGCCTGGTATAAAAAGTACACTGTCGTCTACAATAACTCTGAGACAAATGGATGTACAACAAGAGTGGTATGTCTTGTTGATAAATAAATATTTTATGATGACACTCTCATTGCCATTGGAGAAATTACAGCCTCTTATCACAACTATTTCAGTACCTTTAATACACAGGATGAGACTGTCAGGACAGGTGGCCAAAAATATACCAAGCCTGAATAAATACATCAAGGTGTGGTTTTTGCTAAGTTATAGCAGACTATGTGTGAACTTCTTGATTTATAAATGCAATTTTTAATGACTATAGCTGCCAATATTTTTATTTTATGGAACTGTCTATTTTTCTGTGGCATTGCAAGCAGGCTTTGAGGAAGACTTTAGTGATGTAACATTTGTGGAATATGAGCAAATAGTAAAAAGGTAACAGTACTGAAAACCACTGCCCCTCTCTGAGGAGAAGAGGTCCTACAAACATTTGCTCAGATGTATCCATTGTAAGCATGTGGCCCAGGTATGGTTCAAGTAATTTACCTGTGAGCCTGTGCTCTGCTATTGCATTGATTAGAAAACTTGATTGTAATGATATACAGACTTTTACAATGTGTGTGGTAGTAAAAAAAGTGAGTATGGTTTTAATTTATGGCAAAAATCAGTAAATCATTAGGACACCAGTACAGTTGTATGCTGACTGGTATCCTGATCTTGCCAGGTCATCAAGCTCTGTCTTTGCAAACATTATAAAAAAAAGCAAGAAACTGGAAGAGTCAAGAATAAAATATACCTTGAGAAAAGAACAGCAACTCACAAGAGAAATTCAGTCAACATTACAGCAGTGGTAACACATAATCCAAATGTCACTGTGAGGCTGCATGTCTCAGTGGGATCAGTCAAATTAGTGTTCTGCAGAAACTACAACACATTTCATCCATTTCATGTTTTGCTTCATGAGCAGCTTCATGGCAATGAGTTTCAAACTCAGAAACAGTTCTCTGAATGGTGTCTACAAAAACGCAAAGGGGTGCGGCATTCCTATGCAAGATTTTGTTTAGGGGTAAATCATTGTTTACAAACCATTGGTAAATAAATCTTCAAAATATGGTCTACTTGTCAGTTGAAAATCCACACTGGCTGACAGAACTGGGTAAATAATGAATTTGACTGTCGATGTGTAGTGTGGGCTTGTCAAGAATCACATTATTGGTCCCGGATTTATTGATAGGACTTAAATAGTCACCTACAGTTCTAACACACAAGCTGCTGCAGTTATTTTAAGACATTCCAGTGTACATAAGGCAATCCACATGGTACTAACATGATGGATACCCCCACCCATTACATGCAGGTAATTACAGACATCCTTTGGAAATCATTTATTTGGTCATTTGATAGATGCCAACTGGCCTGTAAGCTCACCAGAATTAACACTTTTGAACCTCTACCCATGGGAAAAATTAAAATACTCAGGAACTATAGTTGTTTGGTTTTGTGACTAATGGACAATTTAATGTGTTAGTTTTGTCTTTAATAAATGTTTGTTGGCCCAAAAGTGAGTATCACAAGAATTATGACCAGCAATGAGCAAAGACAAGGCAACACAATCTTTGAGAATATTGCATGTTAGTAACCTTGGTAGAAGGCACTTCAAGATGGGCTGTTGGAGGATTTGGACACGTATGTATGTGTAACTGGTTGATTATTGTGATAGAATGCTCCACCTGTACTAGAACTTTACAGAATGCAACTAGGTCACATTGTTGTATCATGTTATGAACATTTTCAGTTTTTTGTACTTTTTAGCTAACACAAACACGTAGAATACCAAAACACTGAATTTTCTTTGTAGCAGCACTTCATTTCATGCAGCACTCCAAGACTCAGTGGTCTGCACTCTCTCTCTAATGAGCTATGTGGTTACCTGTAGACAATACCACATTAGTGCTGACCCTCCAGCACCTGCTGAGAGCTGTTTCTATGGCCATATGTATGGTTGATATATAGCACCAAGTGAAACCCATTGCAGATCACATCATAGTTACAAGCTGAGTGTATCACTGCAGTTGCCTGTCGTAAGGTGGATGGATAGGACTCTTGCAAACAGGCAGTGTAGATGGAAAATTTCACTCTTTCTGAAAGATAGACCTACACCAATTTGAGTCTTGTTTTCCCCTCAAATCAGCATGGGTAAAATTAAACAGAAGCAAAGATAAGGACTGGACAACTGGGATTAAAGTATCTTGTGCTGGGAAGAGAGAGCTCTACGTAATTCACAGAACAAGTAGTACTCAACATTTGGAACTCCATCACCACCAGTTTGTAAAATACTCCAGTCTCTTATTTTAAAAAAGCAACAAATTATGGTCAATAACTAAAACCCCCAAAGAATAAGCAAAAACTATTCAGAACATTATTAAAAATGAGACAAACAAACATAGTGACCCAAATGAAATTGAGCCACCTGAAAATAGCTATGGCAAAAACGGTGACACTTTCATATCATTAGCCACCAAACTCAATGATTACTTCCTTACAGTGCAGTAAACACTGCACTCAGTAATAAACAACCTAATGCAGTTCATTAGATTTATTTGAGTTGACACTGCAGACATAACAAAAATACATTAGTTATAAAAATACAATGCTTAAGGAGATATGCAACTCATTTTCTTGGGATTCACATCCAGGAAAATCTTAAATGGAACACTCATATCACAGCCCTAAATTCAAAACTAGCAAAAATGAGCTATGTGGTAAGAATTCTCTGCAACAGTACTAGTGCAGAAACAGTTAGGGCTGTATACTTTGCTCATGTACATTCAATACTGAAGTACGGTATCATTTTCTGGGGACATGTACATCAGGCCATAACAGTTTTCAGGAAACAAAAGGCAATTATAAGAATAATGAAACAAGTGAGCAGCAAAAAATCATGCAAACCTTTCTTTAAAGATCTAAAGATCCTACCCCTTCCCTGCATTTATATACTGGAAGTAGTCATGCATGTCAAAAAAAGCATACTGAGAAAAGAAAACCTTTTTCCTGAAAACAAAAGTATCCATGATTACAGCACCAGGTCAGACAGTGACATACATGTTAATCATTGTAACATCACATTATGCCAAAAAGGTGTATATCATGCAGGAACAAAACTTTATAACAGATTACCAAGACATATAAAATCTCTTACTGAACTAAAAAGCTTTAAAAACTGCTACTATTCAATCTCTCAGTATCTTATGCAAGAAAAAATGTAATTTGTATCTTTAATTGTAGAAATAAGTGATAAATATACAGTATTTCAAAAATTTGTAATTATCAACTGTATATATCCAATTTGTCATAAAAATAAATAAAATGTATTTTTGACATTTGAAAATCCAATAGCTAAAAAGGTTTTCTGTCCAATATCCTGTGTACAACATACATACTTAAAAAGAGATTTATGTGGACAAATAAATAAATAAATACAACAAAACTTTAAGTACTCAGGTGTCAAGGTAGGAGAAAAGAGCCCCTGAAAGGTGAAATTGCGAATGTCTGAAGTCACTAGGAGAGCTGAGAGTGAGGAAAGATCAAGACACAGGATGCCATAGCCATCCCCCACTGCTGCTGAACGCTCCAGAAGTACCAACATAAGCACCCTCCCCTTCTTAACAAATGTCTCATTCCTGATTGATGAGTGCCGATTGCTGACTGCCCATTGTGCAATCTGAACCCTTGTGTCCATTGCAGCTATCCAGTGAGAGGGGAGGCTATGGAGGTCGACCCTTGGCATGACTAGCTGTCTGCGATCGTCTGTGGAACCACGTCTGGCTGGAAGGACATTGCTGTTGGTGCCAGCTGCACTGCAAACTTCAAAAGAAACACTGGTAGGGCACAGAGGATGCCATCACCCTGCAGGCCTGCTGGAGGCTTGACCTGCATGGCCCGAATGCTCTCAATCATCCGCCTTCAAGAGGGGGACACCGTTGCTGCTCATCCCATTCCTGTGGCAGACACTGATGCTGCTCACTTCTGTGTCTAGAACAGGGGGGGGTGAGAGTTGACCCCTGTGTGACCACGAGTACTTCGGGTGGACCTGAGGCAAAACTCCTGAGTACAAATCTTTGACGTTCGTGAGATCACTTTGGAGATCGCTGCACAGAGCTGGAGGCCATTGGATTCTGTGATCAACGGTCATCTGTAATGAAACAGCTACCACCTGTAGCTTTATTGTACTGGCAAATTGAAAGACGAGTGCAAGCCGGCTTTCCATCACTGACAGGGCACTACTCTGCTGGTCCAGCCATGATGTGGTGCTTTGAAAGACAATCCTGTATTTCCGCCTAATAAATGTGTTATTGACAATGATATTTTCTTGACACTCTTGGGTGTAATAAGGGCCTCACCACCACCCTCTCCTGGTGACTGTAGGAGTCTGGAACTGGACCCCTATAATGTTTTCAGCAGAATACTGTCTCTGTAGTCAGTCAGTGATCTGGGGTATATTTTCTGATGCACTTAAAAATGCTGTAATGTCACCCATGTGTGAAACTGGAAATAATCAAACCACTTCTAATTACAGATTCTTTTCACTCCTTCCAATCGTTTCAACATTCCATGGATGGAGTATTACCTTCACAACAAAAAGCAGAGAGTACAATTCACGGACTGAGTCACAAGCATGAAACTAATCAGCACATTACAAAAGGTTCATCATAACTAAAATATTTAAAAACATGAAGCGCCTTGTGCAAATGGCCGTGTCCCTGTATACATCACCCACAGAGGCTTGTTTGTGATGTAACAAGCCACTGTGAATGATGTATATATGAACATGGCCATTTTTTGGAAACAGATGAAAATTGAATGGGGGCCAAGTCAGTACCGTACGCAGGATGATCAATGTCAGTGACCTAAGGCACTGGATTGTTGCATATGTCGCAGCACTCATGTGTGGGTGGTACTGTCATGCTGAAGGAGAGGGTGCTCCATGTGTGGATGAACTCTTCGAATTCCATACTTGGTTACAGTTACTGTTTCTGACACGACAACACAGTTACGTTATGCATCACCGTGTTACACTCTACAACTCAGAGCCCTCTAGCAGCCAATGGCTGCAAATATGTATACACGAGGAGTAAAGATGTAGAATATTAATAAAATCTGTTTTATTTGGAAAGCTTAAGACTTTTCACATAAAAAATTCTGAGGCATTACTTTTCAGCATACCCTTGTACATTTATTTACTCTTGTAGGGAACAAAAATCAGTATCATCTGAGATACAAATCAGTACTGAAATCTCCACATGCAGTGACTCCCCAGTTATTCTTAGTAATTCATTCTTGTACTACTTCTCTGATAGACGCAGTTTAAAATATTTCATACAGGTAGCCTGGACACTGTCAAAGCCAGTAGCTTGTACGTTCACTAGTCTATTACTGAAATGGAGCACTCAAAATTATGTTTAGTGTAAAAAGTTCTTGTTCGGGTCTCACAAGGCAACCTTTCCGGCTGGCCCTCTTTGATTTTGTTCATACTCGTACGATTTGGAAATCAGTGGCTGGATGTCAATTTCTTGAAGTAGTAAGATGCAATTCTCAAAGCTACTTGAAAAAATCACCTTTGGAGATTTCTGATACTGAAGTACAAAACATTACAGGCATTGCAACTAAATGGATGATAGCTGAGTGGGTAGTGCAAAATTCTAGAATAGGTTCAATTCACACTAATAGCACCTTTTTATTTAAATTCTTTGTTTATTTTCAAATGTAAATGTTAATCAATAAATTTTGATTCATAATCTTTAATAAAAATAACATTCTGTGTTTTAATTGAGACTTGCCAATTACATGAAAATAAATAATTTGATAAAGGCATATGAAATACCCTATTGTTAGATGAAAAAATTGTATACACCAGTAATACTGTTCAGTATCTACAGATAAAGTATTTTATTTTCCATTTGCTGTTTTGGAATTTTAGTATCAAATTTCAGTTTATTGTTGACACATTTTCATGCAACTAGCAATTACAGAAAGGAATCATTTTTGTTAAAAATTATGATCCAGATTTGTTAGTTAACATTGCCTTTGAATATAAAAAAGGGTTGCCATTAGTGACTTAATGATTACTAGGCTTTCGCAATACCCATTCAGGTATCTTGTCGCTTTTTTGAAATACATTTAATGTTTTGTACTTACCAGTTATTGGAAATGCCCCAACAGTGGAGAGAAGAAATTGTATGCCCTGTATACAAGAAAGGAGATATGTTGGAGGGTGACAACTATTAAGGAATTACATCACTAAACATGGAAAATCCAAGATGGGATGTAAAAATAATAGAGAAGGAAAGTTGCTACTCACCATATACCGGATATGCTGAGTCGCAGATAGAGAATCTTTTTGTTGTGCCTATCTGCGACTTGCGCCCAGGAGATGACGTGGGGCAGTCGATGCTTCAAACTTGTGACTCTGGCTAGAAAATGGGGGGGGGGGGGGGGGGGCTGAGATGTGAATATAAGAACTCAACAGGAGAGTTCTCTTCGACTCTCTCCCCTCAATTCTCCACAATCCTACCTACACGTGGTGCCCCTGTTAGGCTGAGCAACGCAGTGGGAGGCTGAGTAACCAACCACAGCAGCAAACTGGGTCAGCGAGCCAACAGGATGTGAAGGACAGTGGAAGACAATGGGGAACCACCACTGGAATTACTTCCCTAGACGTTCAGGGGATGGACCTCTTTGTAAAATATTCCAGAGGTAAAGCTTCCCCTCAATCGGATCTCTGGAAGGGGAATACAACGAGGACTCCAGAGATTAGGGTAAATGGAAGGGAAGGAAGGTGGAGAAGAAGGAGGAAGACTTATTGAGGATTGGGACTCGGAATGTTTTAACCCTTCTCCAGGAAGGGAAATTAGAAAACGCCAAACATGAAATGACAAGAAACAAATTGGATGTACTCTGAATGTGAGGTGAGATGGGGTGGTTGTGGAGAACTAGAAAGTGTCGACTTCCGATTGTACTATTCAGGTGAAGATAAAAATGGTATGTATGGGGTTGGAATTTTGATAGGTAAAAGACTGAAGGACAAGGTTGAATGTGTTAGTGGAAGAATAATGATGATGAGACTGAAAGGGAAAAAGAAAGACTTACTTATCATCCAGGTACATATACCAACAAGTAATCATTCAGGTGAAGAGGTAGAAGAATGTTATGAGAAGATAGAAAACTTAGCAGAGAGAGAGAAAAGAAATGCATGTATCATTGTAATGGGTGGTTGGAATCTGGTAGTTGGTGACGGACCAGAAGGAAAAGCTCTGGGAATATTTGGACTGGGAGAAAGAAATGAGATTTAAATTGGAAAGAACCTGGAAAGGACAGAAGAGAGAGCACATTAACTTTGAGAAACTGAAAGAAACAGGCAATTGTGAAAAATTAGAGAATGCATATTGTGAAATCATGATGCAACAACAGAAAACGGAACGCACAGAAGGAAGATGGGGTCGTTTTAAAAATGGGATCAAAAAGGCAGCTAAGGAAACACTTGGAATCGAGGAGAGGAAAAACGTAAAGAAAGAATGGGTAACACCAGATATGATAACCAAGATGGGTGGCCGCAGGAAATGGAAAACTATAAACACAGAAGAAGGGAAGTGCAACTACAGGAGGTTAAATAATGAATTAAGAAGGGCAACAGAAAAATCAAAGGAGAAATGGCTGACAGAAAAGTGTGACAAGATAAAGAAGGAAAGAAAATATGATTTGATGTACAAAGAATCAATGGATTTGACATTCAGGGAAAAGAAAAACAACAATGGACTAAAAGAAGAAGAAGAAGATGATGATGATGATGACAAAGGAAATACAATAATAACTAGTGAGACTGAAGCATCTATGAAGGAGGTGAAAATTGATGAGATTCCTGTGGAACTGTTGAAGTCATTGGAGAAAGAAGGGAAAAAGGAAGTTGGTTGACTTGTGTAATCAAATATACATGACAGGAAAATGGCCAAAGGACTTTACAGAAAGTATCGTAATACCTTAAGAAAAGAAAAAGAACAGCAAAAAGTGTAAAGAACATAGAACAGTGAGCCTGGTATCGCATGCAGCCAAAGTCTTGCTGAGGACACTCAACAGAAGGCTATATGGAAAGTTGAATTGTGTGATAGGAGATGAACAAGTTGGTTTCAGGCAAGGAGTGTGAACTAGAGATGCCATTCAGCATAGAGTGATAGGGGAGAGGTACATGGAGAAGAAAATGAAGGTGTACGTTGTGTTCATTGATCTTGGGACAAACTGATGGAAATCCTAAGGAAATATGGAGTTGACTGGAAGGATAGATAGCTAATTAGAAATTTATATTTGAACCAGAGCGCTAAATAAAGAATAGGAGGTGTGATG